>NC_137702.1:25620284-26158965 GCF_964034855.1 Anser brachyrhynchus | reverse complement strand
AGAGATCACTTCTATCTGGACTGGATACATATTATGATAGGATATTATGCAGAACTTAAACTTCAAGACAACATAAATCACGAAATGGAGCAATTCATCAGAAGTGCTTGGAGAACTGCTTTGGACCAAGCAGAGCACCAGACCTTCTTCAGAACTTCTGTATCAAAGAAGCATTTTAGAATTTTGATCACAATCTATTCAAATTCAACACCCTTGTAGAAGTGAACAGGACAAATAAATCTAACATAGCAACAGTGAACTTTGAAAAGAGGACTACACGACATCAAGGAAGTTTGTTGAAAGCATATTAAAATGAAGAGTCCAAGGGGAAAATGACCTGCATTAGGATCTCTGAGCAAGTATACATCATCTATCAAAGGAGGAACTCCTGAAGACTAGCAGAGCTCTACATGAGAGTAAAGCATAGTATTAAAAGCAAAAAGGCACTCTTAAAAATATTGTGTTCAGATGAAGAAAACAGAAAATAGCAAAACCTCTGGCAAGCTAAATGTAAAACTGTAAAAGGCAGGCCAAAAGCAACTTAAGGAAAATGTTGGTAATGGTATAAAACGTTATTGTAAAACTTCTTCCAAAAACATCAGAAGCAGGAAGCCTGCCCTTGTAGCTTTGCAGGGCCAAACAATGATTGTGATTTAAAGAAAGAAGGATTTAGCAAAGATAAAGCTAGAAAAACTATTTGATTGCTTAGGTAGATATTCCTACAGGGCATTCCTACACAAACCTACCAGAGTTTTTGGAAAGTTATGTGGAAAGGGTGAGCTTGGATGATATAAGATCCTGTATTTTAGAAAGTCTTTTTTATAAAATCTTCACTAAAGATTCTTAAAGAAAGTAAGTTGTCGTGCAGTAAGACAAAAGGCCCTATACTTAGCTAATAACTGATTTCGGGTAGGACAAAGGCTAAAAATAAATAATCCATATCCACAACGGAGGAAGATTTCTACCAGACTCTCACAGCGATCAGTGCTGTGTCCATTGCTCTTTATAAAAACTAGAGAAAACAGATAACAAGATGACCAAGTTTGTCAGTAATACCAAATTATCCAGGATAATTAAAAACAAACAAAAAAATAACTAGAGTTAGAAAATGTCAAGGAGGAATGAAAAGGAAAATTCATGCTAAGCAAAAATTTGTATGGGAGGAAAAATGCTTGGAAAGCTTCAGCTTAAATGTAAGATGAGTAAATGAGATGACTGAAGGGAGAAAGTAGATACGTCAACTTATGAAAGTCATAGAAAAGGTAATTCTATCGTTTTATTGATTAATATTGATAAAAGAATAATTCAGAGTAAAAGCATAAAATAAAGATAGCAGACAGAAGTTACAAATTAAACGCATGAAAGCACTTGTCTGTATGGTGACATATTGTGCAGGTCAAACATAGGAGTGGCTTAAAAAACAATTTCAGAGAAAGAACATAAGTAATCATTTAAACCATACATGAAAAAATGACTGCCAGCTCAGGACATCCTTATGCTACAGACTGCCAGAAGCTGTGAGGCTATCCTCAGAGACAGCCTTCACCCTATCCATTCTCTTCTTACATGCGTTTGCCAGACATCTGCTACTGCCCGCTGCCAGAGAGCAGCAGCAGGGACCACTACAACCAGTCCTGCCCCTTTACTGCCTGGCAGAGCTGAGCAGCCTGGCAGGTTTTTTAGGAAAGATGGAGACTGGATATGAAGGTGCTTTGTCTGCCTCATCTTCCACGGGATGACAAAGTGTCTCTGATTATTCACCTGCCTGATGGGAAGCAGGAAGGGGCTAGAAATGCAGGTAAATGCAGGTATTTGAGAGGAGTTCGGACACAATCACTCACTACTGTTTGCTTCAGATCTTGTTAGAGCTTAGACAGCAAACACTGAGGAATGGAACTGCTTTATACTTTCTTTCCAAAGGTGATTTTGCTCGCCATTTTGTGGCAATGAACTGTGTTCTAATGAAAATGGAGATATTCTTTTTCATATACATATTACAATTTTTAAAGATTAGGGTGGTTGAATTTGCAATTATACATCTAAAACCAGAAGACTGATAACAGAGTTTTAAGGGACATCAGAGAGCCCCAAACACTTTACAATATTGCTGTGCAGAAAGCTGTGACTATGTAGAAGTGTGAGAAACACTGAGCTTAAGGAATCTAAAACCATGACAAGATTGCACTAAGAAACAGGCAGTACAATGTTGTCAGCAAACAAATAACAGAATGCGTCTATTTTACACAAAAAGAGAAATCAGAATAGTGTTTGTTCTAAATTCTGAATGCAGTAATTTGAAAGATTTTCCTCCTTCTTTTATTTAGGGTCCCAAAACGCTATCATTACAATGCACTGTTTCTTATTCCTCCATATATGAGAGAAAATCACAGAAGTGTTTAACAAAAAGCAGCGTTAAGGTTTCTGGAAGCCATAGGCACTTTTGGTTTCTTTTCTCTTCAATGTCTTGCCAGATGTTTTCTCCCTCAAGTTCACGTCCTGCATTCCCACTCCAACCACATTTTCCAATCTTAGCATTCCCCATGTTCCTTGAGGGCAGCACAACTCCCCCTCAGGTTAGAAACTTCCATGATAGACTGCTCAGCCAGAAATTTCAAATTCCTTGTAGGGCTATTTGTACCACGCTTGAGTTGCGCACTTTGGCAATGACTCCGTTCCAGAACCTAGCAATCGATGTACGTGTCTGTATTGCTCACCTCAGCTGTTCCTAGTTAACAAATACTTATCATATACCCTGGTGCATCAAGCTACTGTTCTCTAGACTTTTTTTTTTCCTAGGATCCCTGTCTATCTGAAGGTCCAGCCTGTTCTAAACCTCGCAAATTCATTGGCCACAGGAATTCTGTGTCAATGAATCTCTAATCAGTGACTGGGAAGTATTCCCCTTATATATTTCTAAGCTTTCACCTTGTAAATTAATTGACTACCCTGCTCTAAATGCCAGAGCCCGAATACTACTTTTCTGCAACAGCAGAGATTATCTCACTGGTGTCTGGCAATTGACCCTTCATGCATGAGGTTCTTTCACAGAAAACCACAAAGTCGTGTTAAAGAAAGTCTTACAGAAAAGAGGTAAGCCTTTCAACTTTCAAATAATTGTTATGTCTGTTTGTCCAAGGCAGTAGTGTTTACGATACAACACAGGTTTAGAAACTGCCTTAAAGTCTATAAACATGTACTTGCCAATAAAAACTATAAACTATATATTTGGTGTCACTGAGGTCCAGATCCTTAGCTAGTGTACGTCAGCATAGCTGCTGGGACTTCAGTGCAGTCATACTGATTTACACAGCTGAAGACCTGGGACTTGGCTGTTGGATCTGGAATTTTCTTTTAAAAAAAATAAATAAAATAAAAAATCAGTCAAATTTATCCTTTCCTTTAGTAAGTCATAGCTGCCACAAACAGTGTTCTCCTTGAGTTGTTATTACAAAACTGCAGTAAATTATTAAAGCAAACCAGATCTGTTACATTTTGAGTCAAAATAAATGCCCGTGTTTATGGATCCATGTGCAGAATCACATTAGCTTCATTGGTGCCTAGGAAATGAAGACCTGGTGCCTAGAAAATATACTGAAAACTCAACCTTAACTTTCATTTCCCCCTCCCACCTGACTGCATGCTTGGGTAGATCCGACATCCTCACTGTTGTACTCTGCAGTGTTGAAGCCCTGAGGGATCAATGGAAGCAATTTATTATGCTTGCATAGTAACACAGGTAAAATTGAGAACAAAGTTTGTAAAACATACAGGATTTTCCAGTGGGAAACAACTGATAGAATAGAAGCATTTCCTGGCCATTTAACACATAAGTATTTCAGGAAGCCACTGACCTCAGGGAAGTTTTGCTGTTGCCCTCAGGGAAGCCAGAATGTCATCTCAAGTGTCCATCCACAAAGCTTGTACGGTCTGACTGATGGTTGGTTGGTTGGTTTTTAATTTCATCAGATATAATCTGCATGAGACTGGGGTCTTGCACCAGAAACTCTCCCTAACTGCTATTTATAATGAATAAATATATAACAGGGTGGGTTATAAAGGTGCATATTCAAACTTGCTGTGTTATCCACTGTGTCATACCGAATGACAAAACTGGACAGCTATTCAAAATGCACACTTAAGATCTTTTTTCATATTGGAATTCAACAAAATTTACACCTTTGTAGAAAGGCAGCATAAGGTCTGTAATTAAACACAATTTAGTGTTTATAATCAGTACCAATGCAAAATAAAAAGGTTTACACATTGGACAGAGGCTCTTCCCCAGGGACTAATATATATCTTTGCGAATGTTCAGAATTGCAGTGTTCCTTGCTAAGCTTTCTTCAAATAGCTTTATTCAGTCTTCCCATATAAGCTTAACCAAATTTCCTACTCGTTTCAGACTTTCAGCTAGAAATTAACTGAGAGAGAACAGCATTCGTTCTCCTAGCATCTTTTCTCTTCGCCTTTGTCACAACCAGTTAGAGTGTAACTCTTCCAAACAGGAGTTGTCTCTCACCATGTCTTTGCACTTTGCCTAGTGGAATGGAGCCTATGCCTGCGCTGCAAAGTAAATGAATAATAATTTATGATGATGTTGGAAGGGTGTTGACAGAAAAAGAGCTAAAGGCACTAGTGGGGAATAATGGCATTTATAGTAAAAATAACTATTGTCAGTCAAAAAAGCAAACTTAGGTTCCAGTGTTTAATCTTTATTAGGCAGAACTCCCAGTAGAAAGAACATGATTTTCAGGGGGCAATTTTGCTAGAATAAGAACTAGAGATTTTTCTAACTTCAGCAGACCTTTGAGACAGCTTTAGAGAAAAAAGTCCCCAGAACAAGTGAAATAAATATTGCTGGCATTTTACAATAAAATGTAAGTGCATTTTATAGGTGGCTAACAGCTTGTAATTACCCTTAGTAAAACTAATCCTTTCCCTGTGCTTATTAAAATGTTTCATGTATCAACAGGCCGTGGAAAGGACTCACTATCAATCTCTTAACTTGCACTGAAGCAGAGAAATGTCCACTTGAGTCACAGTTCCCGGTACTAGTCCTGTTTCTGTGCCTGCCATTGGAATTCAAAGCCTCTAAGGGAATTAAAGCTAACACGTTAGTTCCTAATTAAATCCAAAAGGGATGTGAAAGGCAACCAACCAACTTTACAGCATTTCTTGGGAATACGGTCTCAGGAGGATAAGGAAGGAGAAGTGACTTTCAATTAATGATTTTTTTCCTCTTCTAACACTGAGAAAACATCTGCAATGTTCTTTTGACCCCATTTAATTTCTTCAAGGGGAGCATTTGACTCTTCAAGCTCCCTCCTACAAATATATTTTAAAAGTTGCTGCAGGTTTGTAATAATTTAGTAGGGTAAAGAAGTACAGTCATTACTACTGCAGTCCTTTTTTCTTCAATTAGTATTTCTAATCACATTAGACATGTTTTCAGTATCCAGAGAGGATGCCTGATCCCTACAGCTATCGTGAACCATTAACTTTAATTAAAATTTACAAGTCTAATGTTGTTACATCTGCTAAAAGCATTAACTGCCATGTTAATTACCAAAATGTTAATGTTGCGTTAAAATATGAATGTTCCCTTTTGACAGTTCATCTGTGGTTTAATTATTTATTTTTGTTAGAATATGTCCTAAAAAAAGGAAAAGGCATAAAAGCATAAATGCTGACTGAAATAATGAGACATAATGGGAAAACTTCATCTAAATAAAAAACTTAATACTTCAGAATACCAACTGTCAGCAGAAAATCATTTGCGTTCTTTGCTGTCTAAAATAAATACGTAGCGCTTGTGTCACGCTTGAGATGTTATTTATAAATGCAGCACATTGTTTTGCTATTACTTTATAGGATATCTATCTTTATAGGGATATCTAATCTGGGGGGGACAGTTCTTAAACCCCTGTACCTGAGCACTGTCACTGTTTGAGCCCTAGAGTGGGAGCCCCCCCCACAATAAGATTTCAGGACTTACATTTATGTTTTGAAATAGATTTAGAGAAGGAGATGTCTAGAATCCAGCGCCGCAGTTACTGTATTTCCTGTCCCAAGAGTGCAGGATCAAAGTGTAAGACTTCTAAAATTACTGTACTTAACAACAGATACAGCAAAATATTTGCAGTAATTTAGCTAAAGAAAACAAATCTCTGGTAAAAGTAAAGTTGTCACTTGCTGTATTTCATGGTAATATACTCCTCTACTGTAATATTCTTGCAGGCATTTTCACTAAAATGAACAAAATGAGAAAATTCTGGCAAACCAATGTTAAATATATTTTTTACGCATTTCTCTCACGTTGAATAATTATACTGATAGCCAAAGTTAAGTCTGCCAAGTAATTTCTTAATGATATTGTAAGTAGGTACTATACTATTTCATACCATGATCTATTTTTTAATTTACAGAAGCAAAACTTAATTTTGCCTGTAGATTTTATGGTACATGTCAGATGCCCATTCCTCCCTACATACTCCCTTGAACATTGGAAGCAGGCTGCTGTTTAGTGGCAAGCACACCATTTTTTCTGGAGGGTGAGGGAAAATATATTCTTATAGATCACATGTCCAGTTCACAAATTTAGCGTATTTATTTGCATAATAAGTTTTTTAAAATCTACAAGTCCCAATGTTCAGAATACACCATTTCAAATTACTATTCCAAGTTATTTTAGCAGGATTTTTTTGTTGTTGTTCTGTTTTTGTTTGTTTGTTTTAATTAACAAAAGGAAATAGATCTACAATTGCTTCCAATAATCTGAAAATGACAAGTTTGCATGGAGCACTGCAAGTTCGCAGCGGACTGCTAGCTGGCAGGACAGCAAGCGTAGAGCAACGCCTCTGGCTTCCCCACAGCTCACCCTTTTCTAATGCCTGGATTTTCTCTCGACTGCACAGTGGAAGTCAGTAGCTCCACTCACAAAACAGGAGCTTTTGCCTAATATATTTGGAGCTCCTCTTTTGAGGAGGTAGGCACTGTACAATTCTTACTGGATTCTCCTAACAGAAAAGCTGCATTGAGTTGTCTTTTTGAGTTAACGTTTAGAAAAAGGCTGCAATAAAGCATCATTTGTCTTCCGCAGAGTTTGGAGGCTCGCCTCGCTATCCCGTTGCGGTGCCAACACATGAAATGGCCTGCAGCAGAGCTCTGCGCTTTCCCAAAACCTTGAGAACTGAACATTGGCTGAGAGTTTCTGATCTGTTCTCCCAGCCTCCAAACAACAACAACAAAAGAACTGGAAATTATTTTTCAAAATTATTCTTTGGGGTAACATTTTTTCACCCTTAAAGAAACTTTAGGGTCCAAAGTGATCTGAACAGAGTTGACCCATCACTGAAGAATGCCTTCTGTGCAGATCTTTGCCAGCTCAAATGTGTCCCTCTGCTCCCACACTGCTCCTGCCTGTTCTGGAAACCTTTGCTCCAGGAGGAAAGGAAGCTCTGAGAGTATCCGGAAGGCGAATCTGATGCAGCAAGGGAGTTAGCAGGTGAAGTTCCACCCCCTCACCCCCAGCAACCTAAAGAATCTGATAGAAGTAGTGTAAGGTAAAGCTCTTTCCTTACAGCTTTAGGGTTCCCCTGTAGGAGCCAGGGAACTGTGCCCAGGCTGAGAGCTCCACCTGGCACAAAGCTGAGACGGTAGGAGAACCGAGCTGTGGCTGGTTAAATTGTAGGTGTGAGCCTACTCTATTCCCATTCAGCAGGACTACTGGTAAGGGTGATTCTGGTGTGCTCTGATCTCAAGGCTTTTAAAAATATTAGTTCAAACAGAAAATATCTCCAGATAAAAATAATAGTAGTTATTACTTTGAATTGCAAGTTTGTAAGAAAATGCTTTCTAATAGCCTGCCAGAAGGCAACCTATCTCCTGGGCTTGGTTTGCTTGTATAGATTTCGTTGCCCGCAGCAATACTTATTAAAGTCAAGTTTACAGAAACTTTTGTCTCTCCTGGGGAGATGAATACCTTTCCAAAGCTCATTATTGGGAGCATCCAAACACTCTTGAAAAGATGAGATATTTCAAATGGTTGACTGGCAATTAATCTGATACTACCTGCTGCATCGCAGAGCTCTAACATGGAACTTCTTGCAAAGCTATGTATTACTTAACCCATCTTGGAACAGGAAAGTCACCCCTCTTTTTTGGAGTCTTCCAGTTATTAAAACATATGAAAATTACTTAATTCCTTTTTTCCTGAGGAAAAAAGAAATGCATTCTTATTTGCTTGCTTGCCGTTGTAAAGCAGAACGCGAAGGACTGCTGTACAACCACTGGAACACACGGACAAGCGAGAAGCTTCCCTTCCCCTCTCTGCAGTCACCCTAAGTCCTTTAACGTTACAAAACTTCAATTAACCCCGCTGTATGATGCCCACAGAGTAGCTCCAGTAAAAACGTTGCCTTTCCTCAGGCATTCTAATTAAGGCAACACAGGGTCTTATTCAGGGATGTAGCATTAAGGAAATAACAGAAGGCCTGCATTCAGCAGGCTCTGATGCGTCACGAAATGAGCATGCACACACTATATATAGAGATACATATATAGTGCTAAATGGCAATGCCTGCCTTAAAATGTACAGGTCTTCCTTCTCTGCCTATTTTTTCTGCACTTTTCTTGCTATTTAAACAGTCACCAGGCATTCAATTGAAAGGAAGCTCTTTGTCGCAACTTTTAAATAATGCTAATCCTACCAGCAGTTACATACAAAGCTCAGGCTGATGAGCACATACTATTCGTTAAATGGAAACTAGAAAGATTTCTCTTGCCCTCTTCACCAATCTTTTGGGTGGAGGATGCTTGTTAGAATACAGCTGGCAACCAGCCCGGTACAGCATCCACTGAAAAACTACATTATTGAACTGTAAAAATAGTGGAGTTTTATTGTTAATAGTTAATTAAAAGGCCAATGTAAGGACATTAGTTTATGGTCTCTTTCAAGATATGTTCACAACAGTTTTTCATCTGACAAAACATCAAAAGGCAAGCTGCACAGTTTTGCTGAGCATAACTTTTTGATAAAATTTTCTAAAAAAGTAGTGACAGATTCAGCTTCATAATAAACCTTTTTTTGACCTTTCTTGTGAATGTATCTACATTCTTGAATAAATATAGAGAAAAGCACGGCACTCAGAATTCCAATGGAGTTCGTAAAATCTATCTGTTGCAAAATCACTTATTATAAATCTAGATTTACTTTAAAGAGGATAAGATTGGTTACACATATTGATTCTGTCCACAAAGGAGTACCACGTACGGGTATGTCTGGCCATACCTAGCATCAAGGATGTGGTTTATATGGGAGTATACTACAAGGATGTTTAATTGGGGCACATAATTTATGTTCCTTCCAGAACGGTACCTGTGTCTGATTCATTATATGCATGCATCTGTGTATACATATGTATCATGCACGTGTGTGTTTATGTAGTTATATAAAATATTCTGCGTATAATTGTAATTAGCATATTCAAAATAAATCTAGTAAAAGGGTTGTATCAGGTCAAGGGATATTGAAAACAAAAGTAACTTTTTGAAGTGAAATCTCATCTCATTAACGCTAGTGGAAATTTTCATTCATTTCTGGATGACCAGGATTTCCCTCCAAAGACAATTTCCACCTAATACCATGCTTTCTGTTCTAATTACTTATTCTTCTGCAATTACCTGAAATAATGTCCTAGTGATGGAATGCAAACACTGTTTACATGACATTTAGCAGACATCTTCCATCATTCCTCACATCTGAAGCTCGTGCAATTCCACTGTAATTCTGATCTCTTGCAAAAACCTAGCATCACCTGCCTAAATCACTGCTGCATTGTTTAGTAAACAAATCTTTGCTCTCCACATCATAAACACTGAAATGTTTATAGTATTTCCTTATCTGCTCTAAAATTCACAGCCTGTCAAGGCTAATATGCAGGAGTAATTTCCCTTGTTGTATGCTCTGCCCGAGGAGTAGAGTATTAACCACTCTTCTACAAGTCTCTTATACTCCCTGTATTCAAAAATACTCTTTATTAGCTGAAGGCTTCCCATGAGCTATTTCATTCTCAGAATCTAAGTATTTGAGATTAATGCCTTTTATGCTTTTAAAGTATGTATTTATATTCATTGTTACTTCCTATATAGCTGATTGACGGTTGCATACTGCCACACACTATGTACTTAATTCTCAGAGTTCACAGAGCAAATGCTCCTGCAAGGACTTCTGTTAAGCACTGATGTATTAGGATTACTGTAAAATACAAAAATTACCTGATACCCCGTTTTAAGAATTGAACATTGTTTTTGCACATTCTGCAATGTTCTGAAGTACCTGAAGCATGGTGACAACATAACCAGGCGTTACAGAAACAGCACTCAGGAACCCACAATTCATACACAACTATGGCAATCTCACACAGCGGAATTTAATGATAACAGTGAAACCGGATGCTATTTTAAAAGAGTACACATAGATTATGTATACCATACATTCATAACCTGCAAGTGGCTCCTGTCATTTCCTAATGACAGGATTAAAGCAGCATAATGTGCTACATTTGCATTATTACTAGGTAAACTTACATGTACAAGATTATTAAAAATCAAGTACTTATTTTTAGGACATGTATGTAAAAAAGAGGAAAATATACTGTTATTAAATATCCTAATTAATGCACGTTCTTTGTTATATAAACTTCACCCCTACGGATGGACGAATGCACTCAAGACCCATCCCTAAGTGCTTTATGTTTCTTTTATTTAACCTTTGTCCCCCATCTCTGATTTATTCTTTTAATCAATGGAAAATAGGCATCTCTGGTGGGTTTTCCTTTGTGAATGAAAAATCGCTTATAGAGTTTTATTCCAGATACTTCCACAAACTACTGCTTTATCTGACATAACACAAAAGCTGAAAATGAAGGCTTCCTGGACTACTCTCTCTTAATAAAATAGGTATTTATGAATGGAAACTTTGTTCCAGAATATCCATTTCAATTAAATCAGAGAATCAAAAATGATTTTCCTACCCGTCGCCACTAGTGCCTTTCTTCCCTAGTAAAAGTCATTTCAATTACCCACAAGCCGCAGACTGAAATGCGTACAGGTAGCTGGCTATCCCCTGCTGTTCGCTAATGACATTAATGTTCACAAAGCATGTTGCTGTTGTTTAACACCTTATTCCATCTGATTTCCAAAACGCTGACAATTAAGTATTCTTAAAAAAGTTAGGTCTCCAAAGATAATTATTGCAGCCTATTAAGTGACTAAATATGGCTTTAAATATATGGACCGATCCTTAATTATACAAACATCAAAGAACAGAACTCCAAAGAAATCAAGCAAGGCACATTATCTGCCCAGAAAAGACTTCCCTATTGTCAGTATTTCACACAAGTGTGAACAAATAGCCATAAATTCAGAAAAAAAATCACGTGTTCAGTATTTTTTTAATGAAAACATGGCTTGGAATTACCGTTACTGCTGTTTTCTTCTTCTCTATCTGTTCATTCCCATAGCATTCTTCCTAACTGTGGGCAGACTGCACTGTAAAAACCTGCCTACTTCCCCACTCCTTCTGAAACCAGGCAATTAGCCGGGAAACTGGGAGGATTTTTATTTAATTAAACCTAAACAAGAAGACACCCAGTTGCCCGGTACTACATTTTGCAACAGTTAAGGTAAGCAGGTAATTAAAAAACAGCAAAGTGTGGAAGAATTGGCCTCATTTTCAGCTTGCAGGTCTCATGCAAGACAAAAAAAAAAAAAAGAAAAGATTTAAAAAAGAACAAGAAAAAAAGACGATTTTGCACTGAAAATCTGATAATTCTCGCTTGGTCCTGATTGTCAGTGAGAAGGACAGTGTACAAAGCCCTTAATAAAATAAGCCTTATAAAATTATATTCTGTATCCCACACTTCTGTGCCTTCTAATTTTTTTTCTCCACACAAATTTATGTTTGCTGATAATTTTCTTCATGATAATATACATGACAACTTTTTGTTCTGTTGAAATTTTACACGTGCTCAATGAAAAAGGGGAAAAATCTCAGTAGCATCGAATGGAAGGTGACGAACATCAGGGATAACGATACAATCTTCTGCTACGACCTGGAACTTTGGTGGCTGGAAAAACCTGAGGAGAAGGGCACCCGTCTACTCCCTTACTGTTGAATAACAACCCAACACAACGTGACGATGCAGCACAGAAAAGTTTAAAGCAATCACAGGACACAGTGGGAGCAGTATTCTCAGAGATGGTAACAACAACATTTTACAAAGCGAATACGGTCTTGGGTGGAATATTGGAAGCTATTTCTTGTCACCCATTTCAAGGAAGATTCATTCACATTGGTCCAGATTAAGAGTGCTACTAGTATTAGTCGATGAGTGAATGCTTGGGTGAAAGGGAGCACCAAAGGTGAAAGTATCTAAAATACTTCAGTAAATGTATGGGTTCTTGTCACAATTAAGTCTGGAAATCAAAACTGAGTGGCACTCTACCTCGAGTAATGGCAGCAAAAGAATAACAGTTTTAAATATACAAATTGAGAGGTTTTTTAGAGAAACTATGTCATCTGATGGCATCAGATCACTGAACCCAGATTCAGTGACTCTTAAAATCTTTAGTCCTCAAACTGCCACAGTTTAGCAGGCCAACAACAGAACTGGATTGAAGTTCTGTTTGAATCCTATGCCAATCACCTCAGAGTTGATTTAAAATGGCTTTTCCTAGTAGCAGGCAGTTCTTGCAGCATGGGCCAGATTTCACAGAATTTCAAAAATAGAAGTTCACCAAATCGATAGGATAACACTAAAGACAGAAAGTACCAAGGCGGTCTGTGATCAGTGGTTAATAAAGGCAGTGTATGATCAAGTGGTTATTAAAGCTGCTAGCTTAAGCTATAGAATAAGACAAATCAGAATGAGTTTCTTCCTTTTGGACTGCTGCCTCCAAACCGCCTCTCCAATCTTCTTGAACTCTTGCCACTGCCT
Source organism: Anser brachyrhynchus (assembly GCF_964034855.1). Lineage (NCBI taxonomy): Eukaryota > Metazoa > Chordata > Aves > Anseriformes > Anatidae > Anser > Anser brachyrhynchus. The sequence continues at coordinate 26,145,967 of NC_137702.1, read as the reverse complement.
TAATAAATTCCAGAGACCACTGGGAGCAAGGTTTGGAAACACTTCAGCAGATGAACCACTTTCTAAAAATTGAAACCTTTGTTTCAAAACCATTCAATACAAGCTGACTCGCAGGAGGCCTGAGATCAGAGCCTCATTCTCTCTTTTCTGGAGTCAGTCCAAGTAAAGAAAACTTTGAGAGAAAAAAAAAAAGATTGTTTTAGCGATCACAAAACGTGTATGAAACATTGGTATGCATCTGCATGAGAGAAAAAATTAACATTCATTCAAAGCTTCTTCTACTTTCTGACAGGTAATAATGATTGTTAATGGGACTGACATTTCCACTGTAAAATCAAAACATATTCTTCAAAAACTATTGCATAATTAACATTACTTACACATATTTCACATCAAATAACATCAAATTAGAAAGACTTATGATGCTAGACAATAGCATCCTGAAAAAGATCTTGTCCAGGTGTTAAAAGTGAGCCGTAACAGCGTACCCAAGACCATGCCGGGTTACCTCTTTCAGTCACGCAAGTCCCCACTGCGTTCTGCTATTGCTAATAGTAGATGGCAGCACTCGTGAATACTGGACTTGCAGGGACATTTCCTTTCCGTACCTTTGCCCAACAGGAATAGTAATTGGTTAGCCATACAGAAAACGTGTTACTACATCTGGTAAACCCCATGAATGGCAGGAGAGGCAGGAGCAAGGTTCAGGTCTTCTACCTGGCTGATCAGTGGGACGGTGCTGTGCGAGCAGCCTGCGACCTGGCAAGGCCATCAACGAGTTTAAATTCCTAGTTTTGTGCTATCCTGATCAAGTCAGGTACTTGATCCAAATTCTATTCATCCTCTAGGTAAGCTGCTCATTTTCTAGAAGACATCTGCGCACACGCCTGGGCACAGACACTTTCAGAAGCACTGCACTAAAGTTGCAGCTGGGTGCCACAGGGCTGACCCCTACCAAACCGGCCACAGGGCTCAGACCATGGGCGATGCAGAGCTCTGCCGAGATACAGACAGGAAGGCCTGCAGCAGCTTTCCAAGGAAATGCAGCAAAAAGCCTAATGTTTTTACCGTGGAGCTCAATCGTTTTGTGATCGTCACACGCTGTAGTGCCTGAGTGATGACCTGGGAGGTGCCATGCAGAGTTGGCACAGGCAGGAGGACCCTCAGCGACAACAACCCCACCACAGAGCCTCCTCTGCAACCTCCGAGGTACCTGACATTGCTTCTGGGCTCGGGGGGAGGCCAGTGTCAAGCAGTTGCTAGAAATATGCTAAATAAAAGATCTAAATAAAAAAAAAAAAAAGAACCTTATTCATCTTGGAAACTTTGATGTTTCCAAACATTGATTGTGAATTGAACAAGAAAAAAAAATAAATAAAAGCAAGCTGAAAATATACTGTCAGGACTTTTACACCACCAAGCTTTTTTATGATTTTTTAATGCTCTGATGACAGATATATGAACATGAGTGCACAGACGAAAAAGACAAAACTTCACTGCAGAATTTGCATAGACAAAGAAAGTATAATTTCAGAGCACTGGCAACAGCATAAGCACAGAGCAACTTTCAGGAGAATTATTTTTGCAAAACACCAGCATGTTTCACATGCTTCAATTTCTAATATGTCATTGTTAAATCAAAGAGTATTCCTTATTTTTTCAGTCATGTGGAAATGTTAAGGAATGTGAAGCAAATTATAACACTACCAGCAAGGCTTGTAAAAAAATTAAGTAACTTGTTTGCATTATTTCTTTGTATCAAGCCAACAGATAAAATAGCCTATGGATTTCCACTGCAGTACATGGACGTGTGCAGAATATGGTAACTAAGTCTTGCATGAAAGTTAATATTAAGTGTAATTATATCTGACACTTCAGTTTATCACTCTTTGAGTATTTATGCAGATGGGTAGTACACAAGCCACACCTTCTTACTGAATCTGAACGGGACTAAATTTCCCTTCATTTTGCCTTTGATTCCTCTTCTTATTTTGCATTCCAAACATCAAATAAATAGCTCAAGCTAAATTTTAGGCAAATTACTTACTTATGCTTTCTTAGAGCTGAGGGCTTGTCTATGTGATATTATTCTGGACTTGCAATAGTGTGTGATCCATGCATGGATCTCAAGTATTACATTTATATTTATATATGTATTACAGTAATACATTTTTCTGTTAAGTAACTAATTAGGATTTTGCTTATTTAAAACATTGTTTTTACACTGCATAGAAAAGGATCTGAACATATGGTTTTATTTGGACATCTATAGTTCAGCTGCAGTTAAAATGAATACTGAAATTCATGTCACTTCTTAAAATGATCATAATATTGCACTAATCTTCACATGTATTAAATAGTTATAAATTATAAGTAAATCATCTTGCTAGCAGTTAGTGCAACATATTATTTCTAGCTATCATTTTACCACACTGTGTTATGAGTACTACAGTAAAAACAAAAATACAGTACTCAGAATTAAAACTATATAGAAGCAGCTTGATTCCATTGAGGGAAATTAGACTGCCTTAAGTTAGCAAGGTGCCACATCACAATTTTAGTTCTGAAAAGCAGTCAGCAAAGACCAATCAAGCTATCAAGTTTTCATTTTGGGAAATTAATTTTTGCCTCCAAGTAAAATATTCTGTGTGAGAGTACATCTGCTGTATTTTGCCAGTATGGCTGCAACATCTCATGATATTTTACTACTTTTATTGTGTTATGCCACATCCTAGATAATTTGAATACCATTACAAAATTACATTCTGGGTCTACAGCAGTAAATTTGCAATTCTACAGGAAAGTAAAGGTACTGTAACCAGTTTTTTGTTGTTTTTTTTTTTTTTTGTCTTTTAAGAAATTAATTACTTAAACATTCAGATTAGAGCAAAAGTTCAGCTGAAAGCACAAAAAGATTAGATGTTAATGATGCTAAATCAAGAAAGTGTTATTTTAAGGAATGTTAAAAAGAGATCCAGGGCACTGGGCTGTGCCAGCAGGCAGGAGGACTCATTCTCTGCCCCACAGCAGATCTGCACAAGCTGCTTCTGCCTCTCCCCTCCTTGTGAACCTGCCTTACTCATTGGGAGTCTGAGGTTTGGGGGCAGGGAATGTTTTTCACCGTAAGTGAAACCCTTCAGGTGTTCTGGTCAACAGTAAAACTCCCAAGCTCCACACCTTGCAAGTGCTAATTCCATGCATTCATCCGCTGTTTAACACAGTGAGCGCCTTTCTTCACTTTCCAGGTGTTATGATGCAAACAAGAAATAACTATAAAATGTTTACAAGTATATTGAGAAAATTATGATTTTAAAGCAAAGCAATGGAATCTTTCATAGCTAGAAGGATATATTTATCCAAATACCTGATTAAATCCCAGGCCTCCTACAGAGATAATCTTTTATGATTTAAAATTTAAATACATGTATAAGTTATGCCTATTTTTTCTTATCACCTGTATAGGCACGCTTCAAATAGGAAGTCAACATCATATACTGGAACCCAGAGAATGTGAGGTGTTTGGGAGAGGGAGAGAGGAGAAAAAGCTGAAAACAGAAGCAGACCACACATTTGGAAGCCATTGAATAGTGTGAAATTACTTCGCGTACACCGCTCTGAATTGTTGGGGTACGATAAATCTGGGCTTTGTTTTAACCGGTGTGATCTGCTGTTAGTATTTTTGAGAATGCCTTTACTGCCTCAGCTTAGATATCCTTTAGAGTGACATATTGTAAACGTGCTGTTTTGTTTTCCAGTTTTCTTTGTTGTTAGAGTTGCAGTATAAATACGCACCATAGTTTCTTCCACATCTTCCTCATTGTATTCAGCTACAAGTCTTCTGTATGAAGTACCTTCCTTCCAGCGCCACAGCTTATAGCAGTATGTCAGTAGCCTGCTTCTACCCTGAATTTGACAATGAAAATGGTCTTAGTAGTTTAACTGAATAAGGGTAGAAATTGCGAGGGCAGGCAATGACAAGAAACTCACTTGCAAGCATCTAAGGTGACTTCTTGAGTGGGCCACAGCCAAACGAGAAATAAGCAAACAGTTTGCTGGGGTGGGGGGCAGAGGGGAACCACAACTGTGTATGATAGAAGCAAAGAAAAAATTCCCCTTTTTATCAACAGATGTATATTTCTTACTTATTTCCTTCCTGCTCCACTGTAGTTCCGGTTCCTTCCATGCAAGTCTCTCTTTTCCCTCTTTACCACCAGAATTAAGAAACCTGGTATTCCTTTTAACAACATATTGCTACATATCACTCAACAGGCACGTTGTCCATTTTAGACTCAGTACCATGATACGTGCTTCCAGGAAAGTCTCACTTCCCTTATTTTTCGTTAATTCCCTCTTAATTTACCCAGTCAGCTCCAATCTGTGCCATCCTGTTTGAAATCCAAGGAGGAAGTCGTGATTACTACGCGAGTAGGTTGATGGCTAACAGAAGCCAAAGACAAAAGAGTGCTCTCCAAGAAAGAAAATCTACATTATGTTGTTACAACATGTTTTTTAAATCATGCTTTTTAGACTGCGACATTCTTTGATAGCTGTTATGTCACCATGGCAACTACGAGTACTTGTTGCGGACCACTGTGCAGGGAACTGCACAAAACAGAAACGCGCCTCGCTGCGAATTAACAAATACCGACAGGGAGACAGGTAACGGGAAGAAAAAGCACGGGCAGATTATTGACCCACAGGATAGTACTTAATATCAACTGTATCGGACTAATAACTGGCAGATGTATTGTAGAGATCATCATAAAGGAGAGATTTGAGGAAGGGTGGAGCCTAAGGGCACAAAAATGATTGTGCATGTTAGTATTTTAACTGGTGTCCAAATGTGCATCTAGGGTCGTCCGAAGGCTGGAACTGCCATTTTTGGGGAATTAATAAGATTTATAGGATTTAACAATTTCCTAAAATCACAAGCTAATACTAAAAAAAATGTGTTATTCCTCATACAATCTGTCATTGGTTGCATTTTGTCAATTTCAACCTCTAACAATGATTTTTAAAAACTTTGCATCACTATGACCAAAACAATATCAAAAAAGAGTCATTCTACCATACACCCTATAATTTGCATGTTAGACAATAGATAAACTTAATTTCAGGTATTGAAATTAGGTGTGTTACTTTTGCACTAGAGCAGTTGTCATTGCTTTTCTGAATTTAAATTTGAGACTATAAAATCTGTCATTAAATTTTTAAACATGCTTAGACTATTAAATTTCAAAACAAAGAGGGAAGTGAATAAGTGCTTGAAAAAAATCAATCTGTCAGAATCAAAATTGTCAAATGCATCACTAAAAAGCACCATTTTTGCCATTTTCCTGTTTGCCAATAATAACTTCTTTGAATAATGTTCAAATGCATTTTTGCTGTTTGCTTTGTTTTTCTGAGAGCCAAATTAATCTTTTATCTTGAATTTATGTGCACAAATCAAACAAATCTGGTTGTGCAGGCACGGTACAGACAGAGACAGAGTTCTCAGTGCTCCGCTGCTACGTTCAGGGATTGACAACTCACCACTTTTCTGATGCTTGAATACAATTCAGATCCTCATTTCTGTATTTTCTGGCCCAATTCTACTATTATGTAGAGAGTAACCACACTTGCAATTTTCTCAATGTTGTGTTAGAATAACCACTTTATGAATTCATATTACTATCTTCAATATCCAAATTTCTAGGGTAAATATGAGATTTGCACTGGTAGAAGAGATCCATTTTTAAACAGGTTTATTGAGATGTTCTTACGTCTGATCAACCTTACTGTATTACTTGTTATCTGAATATTAGCGAGCTGATCACACGCCGCTAACGGGTGATCCATGGTTATTTATAAACTCATTGTTTACAACCAGAGGATGTCCAAAATTAAAAGACTAGGGGGATTTTTAGTTGTTGTTGGGGTGGGGGTTTTATTCACAAATATGCACATTTAAGAATTGAAAGCACAAGGTTCTATCTAGGTAGATTTTTGTCATGTTTGGGCAACTGTTCAGATGTCCCAGTCTTTCTGAAGAAAATCGACCACATTCCCCCAATTCTCATGTATTTATCATACTGACTCCAGACAGAAAAAACATCACATTGGAACCACTCTAGCAGGAGATAAGCACACACATTGCAGCGATGCCATCTGCAACTTTAGAATAGGTCTGGTTTTGTTTTCGGAATATATACATATTTCAAAAGGATTAAAAAAAGGTAAAATATTATTTTCTGCAAAATTAACCTATTCATGAATGTAGTAAGGAAGACAGACCAAGCTGCAGAATAGATCAATAGGCTTAATTTAGATCCTTAGTTTCTATGTATCTTCCACAAAATTACTGTTGATAAATACTGTTCTCATGAAGTGTCTTAAATTCTTCCAAACCATTATCTAACCAAAAGGTGTAAATAGAAGCCTAAGATGAAGAATTAGTCGAGGACCTGTGACTCAGGAGTTCCTACATTTACCAATTTCATTTGAAAAATGGCAATTACGTTAACCACTAAAGTCCCCTCAACACTGGTGCCTTCAAATGCTCACCCTCCCACTCAACGTATATGGAAAATACATAATTTTCTAAGTTGATTATTGTTCCATCACTTAAGGATGATTTTTTTTTTTAATAAGAAAAAGGTTATATTTAAGAAACTGAAAAGATAACACAGGAACCTAAAATCATAATTCTCTCAAAACAGAGGATACACTGAAATCATTCAAAAACCTGGCAGCAAAATTTTCTTCTTGGCAAAAGGCTTAAGCATATTTCTACGACAGTGATTTGTCTGTGGCTTTTTCTTTCCTTTTTTTTTTTTTTGCCTGGCACTTAACAAGCTATGGATGGTGGATTTCTAGCATTCTAATGTCTGGTTGCTGTGCTCCCTCCACATCACAGTATACATACCAAAAACAGTGAAATGCTTGTACCATTTTCCTGCAGTTTATTAAATTCAAGAAAATTTTCACCACACAGTATTCTAATGATCTCTTCTCACAGGCATCATTTTTTGTACCTGCCCAATATTCCATCTATTCTTCACGTTACTCCACCCACCCTCTTTGAAGACTACAGAGCAGCAAAACACCCAAGTTCCCTGAAACATGACTCTGGATAACAATCTACTAAAAAAACACAGAGACATTTATTTATATGTAATATTAGGCTGTAATTAACAGGCTATTTTTGTCACGGGAAATAATTTAATATCATTTGAAATTGAGAACTACCCAACCAAACGTGAGGTCAGGCAATGAAATTTGCAGCTTGAAAATTATGGAAGTAGTCTGTATATAATGTAGAGAGGGGTGGGGGGGAAGGAAGTTAGATGAACTTAAAGAATCAACCAATATGATTAGAATCATGAGAATGAAAAACATCTTTAGCAGCACCTTAGACAGATATAAGAACGGGACATAATCAAGTAATTTAACTATGAGTTTCAGCTGTGTGAATGAATAAAGAAGTTTCAAGTAGCTATGAAAAGAAACCCAAGATTTGACTATCACCTAGGTGTGGTGATCACAAAGAAATGCTGAGAAAATGATTACTGCATAACAGGCCTAAATGACAGGCCAAAGGCTAACTTTCTCACAACGATTAAAAAAGGGGAAAAGGAAGAATATAATGAAAATACTAAGGGCTTTGTTTCAGACACCTGACACAAACTGTCTCTCAGTTTCCTACAACATTATATTGGTATTTGAGAACCCAAGAGTGATTATTGTTCAGTCCTACAATTTGAGGGCATTCATAAGGAACAGCAAAGTCTAAATCTTAACATCGAATTGTTTTCAATGGAAGCACAGATGTGATGACAAAATGTGCCCTAAGACTTTTACTGCAGGTTTTAATTTCTAGTACTGCTCATTTGCAGGTCTAGACCTATAATGCTTTGTTAGCTTGAACAGCTGTGTTTTTCTGGCTGGACTAGATTTGAACGAAAGTTTAAAGGCTTGTGTGTAGTTATTGTATATGTCCAATTAATCTTCACTCTGCTAGAAAAAGCTTTTCTCCACCTTTTTCGCTACCTCACCGTTCTTATGCTTGCTTTGGACTGCAAACCTGGCTCACACTTCCAGTTAACTAGGCTTAGGTACTGCCCTAATAATCCCTAACATGTTTAAACAGATGTTTATAGCTTCTGGGGAGCGTAAACCCTTGTTTTAATTCATGAAGTTACTTGTTAAACCCTAGTAAGATACATGGTTTATGGTGATAAAGCATGATTTCTGCTATATTTGACTGATGGTATATAAATGCCAACACCTTAAATAAATGACTATTCAAAATAAATGACTGGCATGGAAATATAGGATTTTAAATTTCATTGCAAGACAGCAGAATAATTATCTTGTTCATGTTACGCGTCCGGAAGAGAGATCAGGACTTTGTGGCAGATCTTATGCACATTAGAAAGAGGCATTTTCTACAGCAACGTATGAAACAGACAAGACAAAACTGAAGTCTCCTCTTCTATTTTACAGAGGAAAACCAAGACATGGACAGCCCAGCTCGTCCTTGGTCATGCAGCTGACCATGGCTGAGCAGCAGAATGAAAACAGCCCTGGGCCTTAGCCTAGGCCATTCCTTTTTTTTTTTTTTAATTTTTTTTTTTTGATTTGTATCTTTGCTACATACTGCATACCCAATATAGACATTCACAGGGCAGAGACCGCGTGGTCTAAGTGGAGCAATATCTGTTGATATATCATACCACCATTTACCATAATCGACATGGGACAGCATACCAGCAGATCAGGACTTCTCCCATCAGATGACATCTATAAGGTCACACTGGTATTTTTAATATTTTATTTCAAATACCTGGCTGTCTATATACATATCAAATTAGTACCAAGCATGAAAAAGGAATATATGATCTGATCAAGATTATCACCATGTAAAAAATTGTGATGAATTTGGGGGGTTGGGATATTTAAAAATCCAGTTCTGAATTTATACAATCCATATGAACCAGCTTATTCAAAAAGGGCAACAAAAGATTTTAGTAACTTATTTAATTCATCAGATTGCTCTGCAGATGGCGATAACATTTATTTTCTATTTAAAGACTGTCTCGCCTCATCATAATCAGGGAAACACTACACTCTCCAACTTAACCAAAAACTTGGCAAGGAGAAAATGCTGCACCAGCACCAAGTAATCCCATATGAAAAGCCTGTCTCCCATCTTTCTTGTTTTTGCTGTGCCAGAAATATTTTTAAAAGACCACAAAGTAGACTTCTCATATTTTACTATGAAATATTCACTCACTTGTAAACACACGTGCCCTCGAGACTCCCACAGTTGGCTCAGCCGGGCCCGCAACACGTGGAAGTCTCGGCAAGGGATGTTTCCCTGCCCATCAGCAGGGACAGGGCAGACACCGAGCTGGCTGATGGCCTGCTCGGGCTTGCGGTTTGATGGGGAAACTGCCCTGGGGAAATCAGACTTCCCAGAGCACATCCTTAAAACCTTCCAGCTGCTGAATCACTTTCCCACAAAGGAGAGAAAGGGAAAGGCTTTCCCAGCACACCGAGAAAGCAGAGCTCCCAGGTCAGGCGCCAAAGCAGGGAACCCAAAGGGAGAAAGCTGCATTCGGCCCCAAGATGAGCACAGAACTGCCAGGGCAAAGCACCCTGTTCCTAGCTGCTGGTGGGCAGCAAGCCTCAGACATTCCTCGGGGACAGCAGGGGCTGCAGAAGGGCTGAAAGACTGCAGAAATGGCATTATCAGAAAATTGCAAGTGCTGTGTCTTACTGCATGTTGACATGAAGATGTGACTGCCTTTTCCTGGAAGCTTCTCTGAGAACAAATATTGCAGGCAATGTGGAATGAATGAGATGCAGATGACAGTCAGGCTTTGAGAGCTTGCTTCCTAGGTGTGTTATCGCTGTTGAGTGGTTGGCCAAGGCACACTACGCATTTGCACTTAAATGCTATGCCTCTGACAGCAAGTTCAGGACAATCATCATTAAAATATTTTAGCAAAGCTGTAACACTAACTCAATCATCATTGCTTGGAGCCAAAAAAGCCAACTACCATTACTTCGTGAAGCTCTCACTTTCCAAGAGCAACTCTACACAAATATTTTCACAGTAAAAATTAATGAGGATTCAACGTGCCTTCTCACGACTGAAAATCTGCTAGCAAGCTAAGAAGAAATGTTGAAGGCTCTGAAGCATTCCTAATGTCACTCTCCAAAAGAATAGCTTGCTGTATTGATTCATCTGCTGAACAGTTCAAGTACATGTCTTCCTAATCACGTTCTTCTTGCTTTTAAATGGATTAAAAGCTTTCATCAAATGATAGAGAAATCTCAAATAATTTCTCAATTAAGTCATTCAAAAATACAGCTACCGATATTAATACTTGAACTCCAAAAATGGTTTCGAATACACAAATATAACACATACAGCAGTAACATCTCTATAGAATGAAGTTTGCTAGCTCAAAACCTGCTGCGGGGAGTGAAATCCCTCAGGAGATACAGCCAAGGCCCGTCTGGGGAGCTAAAGGCCCGAGTGCATACTGAACTGCATGGAGGCACAGCACAAACAAGCACAGCTCACTAAGGGCAAGTGGCAAACCCCCACCCAGCGTCTGCAAGCAAAATGTGTGTGCACGCTTATTTCTTCCAGATGCAAAACTGTTTAACAAATAAATATTCAAATCCTTTTCTTAAAGTTAGCTTCATCCGAAATTTCCAAATATAACATGCTTGAATCTGAGGCATTTTTTCATGTTGTGCTACTGCAGTGTGGCAGCATCTCCTACACTAATGATGGTGGGACTGACAGGTTAAAAAACAAATGAACATTTCAAATGAAATTTAGCAAGTTTTACCATTGATAAGGAAAGAACCTGAGGATAGCACCCTAGAACAGATGCTATTTTTAAAGTCTAATTGTAAATAATTTGATAACGCACGAAACCTTTACTTAACAGGAACATTGAATGATTATTTGCCAGCACCTGGCAGTTCCTATTGGCCAGCCTCTTCTGATTCAGCTGCTAAACAAATGCAAAATGACAACCCGTAGGACAAAGCTGAGATTACAGATGAAACTACTCCTTTGTTAAAGGTCTGGAAAAATAGTAAACTGTACTTTGTTTAAAATATCTTGAGAGATCAAGATGCTTATGCCTGAGGCAGCAAAGAATAACAACTAAACAAGTCCTTCCCGTAAGGGTACTAGTGCAGTACACCAGCTATGCTTCAGTGGGATTGTTTGTCATCAAATATACATGAAAGACCGAGCCCCCCACTTGACTACGCATGACAATCTAACATTGTCTCTTCCATTGCTGTGACATGATTATAAACATATTATCAAGTCCTGCAGTGTGATCAACAACAGATGTAAAATTAAGAGGTGACAAGCTTTAGCAGGTAGCTGAGCCTTAAGTACCTTCTGCCAAATTTAATTTTCACTTCCAAAAGTCTTCCAAGCAACTCATCTCTTAAAGACTTCAGAAACTACTCTTTTTTATGCCTGCAGTTCTGTGTTCTGAAAAAAATTAGAATTCAGATGTTGTTTCATTTAGGACAACTTGCCTTTCATATTTCTTTGCCTTTATTTTATTTTGCACAGAAAGAAATAGATCCATGAAACAAGTTGCCTTTATTTCTATTCACAACCTGAATTACAACACGCTGCATGAACTAAAGCAAACATTTAAAACAGTAAGTGATGGATTGTAACCCTAACTTTTAGGCAATATATCAGAAACAAGACACACCCTCAGGGAACACAGGTCAAAATCCAGCAGCACAAGAAAATACAAAGGGAAAACCAACTCTAAAACATATCTAGTATTATGATGTGTCACAGCAACCTAGTCACCAGCTAGTATGCAGGCAGTCTAACCAGACCACTAGCAGGGAGACAATGCTGCATGAAGTTCTTCATCTGGGAGCAGTTCATTTGGTTTCACAACACTGAATGATCAGAAAAGAAATTAGTCTGCATCTGAGCATGAATTCAAACAGCCTCAAACACGTGGCTATGCAGGAAAACGTAAATCCATAGCAAATGCCCATATGATCACCCTTGGTAAGATGTAATACCAGCCTAGATCCCTAACAAAGCGAGAGGGATTGTGCGCAGCTCTACGTGTGCCTGTCAGCCCTTAAAGGCTTGCTGTGTACTAAGGAAAAACTCAGTGCCTTCATTCTTCCAAATAATTCTTCTTCTGTCTGTATCATTCATTATACTTAACTAGGTTCTTGACATTATAATCTAAAGACAATTTTGTCTCCCAAGTTTAGGAGCATGTAGGGTTCCAGTATTGCTTGCATATAATCCCAATTCGTATAAAGTAGACGTAATTAAGCAGTAAGCCGTGACAGGTAACACACCTATTATCTGCTGGCTGACTCCCATGGCTTTATAAAGCATAAGGTACCAATGAATGTGTCTACTCCCTTTGGGTATAATTATATTTCATAAGCCAGTTCCTGGAGTTACTGGTGTAGTTTCTCTTCAGAGAAATGTTTCTCTGTCTTCCATGGATTACAGTGGCATTTTTCTTGAAAAAAGGGAATGCTATGATTGACAAGCATTGATGTGAGGATTTAGTTGTGCTATGTCAAGTTCCAAGTTTAGAGTTCAATCTATATGGCTTAATGATGACATTATTATATTGAAGCATGAACATCAATCTTCCAAAACAAATTTTAATTTAAGTATGAATGATGCAAAGAACATTAACAGCTAAATATGTTAAAATAAATGTTTCTGTTCCTTAATTTCTCTACAGGGAGTTTACTGTAAGACCCACATTAATATAGAAGGAACAAAGGTGATATAATGACAACATCCATGTGATTTATCGAAGACCTTTAATATATCCAATACCAGTGTAAACTTTTTTTTTTTAAGTCTAAAATAGCCAAATCACAAGACAGCCACGTACAGCATGGGAAAAGGGGAAAGTGCAAGGAAAAAAGGAAAAGTGGACAGTAACAAGGCTCACTCCAAAAAGACAGGAACAACTAGCCCTAGGCATTATTATGGCCAAATACATGATGGAAGCATAAAGTTTTGGTAAAGTGTGGTGCCCGGATCATTTAAGTTAAAATGGGTTTTTACCTTAAAGGGAAAAAAAGTTATCTAGTGTGGTTGCTGAGAAATAGCACCTCTAATGAAGTCACCTTCCCTCCCAGTAATACTGAGCTTCCACATCATTGTACAGCCACGCTGTACAAGAAGTAACTGAGCCATGCAGACAGTATGACCATGTGTCAACCACTTGAACCTATAATACTACTTGACTTTTTTAAAAGCATTTCATTATCTTGTTCCTACTGCCCTAATATCTTTTTATAGATTCTTTTACTTGCTTAATGCTTTAGATTGCTGAACAATTTTTTAGGATTTTTAACTGGGACTGTGTTTAAGCATATTCCCTTTCTTTGAAATTTCTCTTTATAATCTTGTGCCAGTCAATCCCCTGTGTATACCTTTATAAACCTCATTCTGAAGCTTGAAAATTCCTTGGGTTTAACTACAGTTAAGGAGTGTTCATGGGATGGACCATAAAGTCCAGTGAATTTAAACTATTTAAGATCATTTAAACTAAGAATCAGGAGCTTGAAAACAAAACTGAGTTTCTTCATAAGGAAAAATAATTATGGTTGTGTTTTAAAGTACATTTTGTGAAGTACCAAAGCAGATCAAAAGGTTTGAAAATCAACCGTTATAAAAGAGGTAGTGATAACTATAGGCAACTAAGAGAGAATATTGGAATGAAAAGGTGATAATCCTTTTTAATAAGCTTGGAACAAAACCTGAGAATTGCAATTAATGCATAAAACAGAATCGCGTGGAAAGGGGAAAGGGACAGCCATAAAAATCACTTAAAATGAGTTTGTCATTTCCTCTAGTGAATGATGGGAGCCCAGACAAAAAGCGTTAGGCTTGATATGTTTTGCTATACTTTTTCTTCTGAAAAACAAAAACCGAAATCCTGCTGACAGATTCAGGGCACACTTTGCAGCAGTTAAAAGTGGTGATTGCTCTACTACTATTCCTTCCCATTTTGTTCTATTCAGTTATGACTCCCATGACCTCTGTCCACACCTCTGAAAAAACAATTCCAGGACACCTAGCACAGGAAAGCAGTCCTAACCAGACTTATCTCCGGTTATTAAATAGTGGGTCCTCTAGAACTGCTTCAATATTTCTGTTACAGTTTATATATTTTTATGCTGCATCCGTTTGCTTTTCTTACCTTTTTAAATTAACATTTCTTGTTTCTGCCTCCACTCATTTTAAGATCTACCATGCCTCACTTACTTTCACTTTTCGCAGCAGAAAACTGCCACTAACACTATTATTCTGAGACATTTTTATTTATCATAAATCTCTTGTGCTTCTTCATTCATTTGAAAGACTCTATGCAATGGAAGCCAACTAATATCTCCGCAGTAATCTCCCTTCTCCAACCAAGCCTCTCTCAGAAAATCTCACCTTCACTTTCATTATGAAATTGTTCTCTTAAAAAAAGAGCACTTGCAATTTTCATCACCATTAATTAACATGTCAACTGCTTGAAAACATATAATACTACTTAAATGACAGTTTTGTCTCAGTTCACATTTCTAGAACTGAAAACTTAGATATGCCCATATTTGGTAGAACAGTTACCAAATGCGATGAATCAGATAAAAATTAACTAATTGAGTTACTATTTTATCTTTAAGTTTTCCCAATTGTTAGTAGTTATGGAAAAGAATGTACTGGTCCCAGATCTCATGATGTGCCAGTAGCTTTTGTTTATTATGCTGCCTAGAATGTGAGAATTAACACCATGCTTTGTAGTTCATCTGCACATAAGTAGCTCTGTGCACTGAATCAATACATATGCAGAATAAGTTCAAGCTTCTTGAAAAAAGATATTTACCTGGAAGTTTAGAACATCTGTAGAAAAATCACTTATACTTTTACACAGCTGAAATTTGCTAAGACTAGCCCAGAACACTTCAATTTAAAAAAAAAAAAAATCTTTCTTTCTCAACACACTGAAATAGGCTTCTCATTTAAATGATCGATTTAGTTTCATATTACAGTATCAAGCAACATTCTCTCCAGACTTGCTTTGGCATTAACCTGATCAAACAACCTGGTTTGCATCCCCAGTGATGGAGACTTGGATACCACGTTGAGGTTTTTGCTCGTTTCCCTCTATTTGTCATGCCAGAGATGGCAGCATTCTGCTGCCCTTTTTTCCTTCCCTCCCCTCTGCCCCTTGCTGTTACAGGCTTTGCTACCTCTCCTGCACTGGAGACATACAAGTCATTGATTTTGATAAAAAACAGATTATGCTGTCATCATAAGCAAGAGTTGGCCTTAACTGTTTGGAAACTCCAAAGCTAAATTTGCAGAAATCTCATACCATCTCTTGTAAAACAGCTGGAGTCAGATGCAGCCCTCCACTCCCGCCTGGCTACTCACAGTCACTGCGAGCCGAAGCCTCATACCTACCGGTACGTGTGTAGTCCTCGGGGCTGGGACTGCATCTTTTGTTATCCCTGAAGTGCTTGGAGTGTTTACTGAATAGTGTTAGTTCATAACCAAAGTTAACAGGCTAGCACTTCCTTCACTGAGTGGCTAACAGGGAATACCTTCATGTATGAAGAGCCTGTTTCTTCTCACAAAACCCATTTGGATTCACAAAGGATTAATAGAATTCTAATGTCTGGGTCAAGTTGGCTAAAGAAGTAAGATTTATGTTGTCTGCTTGCTCCCTCCTAGTAACTTCTGTATCCACTGCCCAGCAGAGAAGTGGAGTCTTTAGTCCTGTCACTAAGATGTAAACACTGTAAAAACAGGTTGATGAGTAGATGCCCCTCTCATGGAAATGCAGCCACAGCACATCAGCTGTGATTAGGAACCAGCACAATCCACAGAGGAAAGTGTTGCAGGAGATTGGAACATTGCATGCCACAAGACAAACTCACAGGATAACAGGACTCACTCGTTCTGTTCCTCATGTTAAATTAACTGCCAACTCAAGCTACCTGTTAAGGAGCACCTTTGGAGAGATCGGGGTATGAAAGCGCTGAGCTGCTTTTAGGGATTATTACCTTTCCAACCAGTAGATGGGGGCTTATTCTAATCCATGTCCTCAATGTTTCTATATATCTACGTATCTGGTATTTACAGCCTGTTTATCCATACTCCTAAGACTTTAATATTTTATATTCATCACATGCAAGCTGAGTAGAGGACATACAAACCCACCAGCATTATATCATTAATAACCAAAATTTCAGCCATAATATCCTAATTATGCGTGGTCTGTTTTCTGCAAAAAGCTTTAAAATCCTTAAATAGCACATTTGATTCAAAGGTATACAACAGGTTATACAATGCTTAGTGTATAATCTCATTTTCCTTACGTTCACATTGTGATGTTGTGTGCTGGTATGAATTTCACCAACCTTGATGCAGATACCTCATAAGAACAGACCTCAGACATGAAACGTGTCAGAGCCAGCATGACTTGTTCTTTTAGTCTGTATTGTAAGAATAAATCTTTTACCCATACTGCAGTGTCCTATAATGAAGAGAATTTTAACTTTCCCTCCCCAAAGCGAGCAAAAAGCAGAAGTAAAACTTTCCAGTCTGCAATGGTGACGTTTTTCAACTTAGAGTTCAGCTTGCACAGTAGATGGTTCTCCAATGTACAGTGCAGTATAAAACCAGGTCCTTATGTATACATCTGTATTTCAAAAATTTTACTTTCTAACCAATTACGATTTGCCTTGGTGTATGAGAAGCATATTTTGACCATCAAGTGTATTTGTCTTGAAGTGTCACACTGAATGGTTGGCTGATTTGTGGAAAAGGCAATACTCTTGAATTTTTAAAAAAGCAGAAAAGTGGCAGATCATAGTGGGAGGGTTTCCCTCCACAAACCTTCCCCCTGCTACACGATCTTATTTAAACCATTCTTCTGCCTAGATCTGGCTGGAATAAGATAAAATGAAAGTGGAAAAAATACTCTGTTGGGCTTTAGTGGCACACCACAAAAAAACAAATCAGTAGAAATAAGTTTTAAAGTACCTATTACCAGTTCATCCTGTATAAACACGGTGAGAATTTGGCCCACTGTCTTACCATCTATTAGATTTATGCAATTGCCAGAAACAACGTGACTAAAACACCTTTTCAGACAATTAATATCAGATCATGCCTGTCATAATCCTGTATTTTTGGATCATGTTAAAAACTCAAAACTAAATTTTTGGTGTTCTCCCCATCCTGTTGCTTTTGTTGTTTTTTACTGTTTGAACCCTGCTGTCCCAATCATTATCTTTTGCTTTCTGAGACTATCATCTCTAAGCTCTCAGACATTTCATAGCTGCTGGTTAGATGCTGTTACCATGACATGTTCAACCTTTAAAACAAATAATTTACTTTGAAAGTTGAAAACTGTTAGAATGATTAATTCAAATGTTTATCACAAAGTTTTTCTAGCCTAAAAAAATACTGTCGTACTCTAGAACACGCAAGTATAATAAAGTTATCCTCATTTTCAAAGTCTTAAATGGATGGTAGGATTTTTCTGGTTGCTTGCTCAGTCCTGTAATAGCCTGTCTGGAGGTGCTGTTTGCAGAATAGCATTTGCAGCTTTTATCTGACAGCCACATTTGAAACAAGCAACAGAAAACCACTGTGCTGCTACCTGCCATTCCCATTCACGTTTTTGTGGAAAAGAATGTCATATCAGCCAAAGGTGGTGGTTAAGCCATATAGAGATTGGAGAAGGAGCCCAAACAGGGTAAGAAAAGTTCCCCAGACCCCAGCGCAGTGGCACTAAAGCGGCAGCCCTTTTGTTCCAGGACAACCTGAGTAACTGCTGTGTACAGCAGGGAACACTGGGTGAAGGGAAAAAGGTACTTAACTGTTTTCTCTCCCAGCTAGACCACAACTGTGCTACCAGAAAGCAAATAAACAGCTTTAGTTTACTTACTAGTCTGAAGAAGACTTGAAAAGTTGCAGCAGGTTACAGCTCCATCAGGCATGCCCTGGTGAAGAGACATGTTCAGAGTCAAGCCTGGCTTTTAGGAGTCATTTCCTCTCCTGGAGCCCCCAAACCCCTCCATCACTTACCCCGCATGAGCAGAGCTCTGTTGCAGCACCATAACAACTCTGTTAGGGTGCAAGTAAGCACAGGTACACACTGGACCACAAATAGCAAAATGAGATTATGAGAAGAGAACAAGTCATGCCTGAGCATTATTCTCTCTCATGGGTCCTTCTTCTCTTAGGAATTTTTTTTATTATTGCTTTTCTGTTAATCAAGTTAAACACCACTGGTCCTCTCCTAACACCATTTTCAGGTGTCATACAAAAAACCATGTTTTTTTGCCTCAGATATTTTCATTCTTCAGAAAGAAAATCAATGCCTTAGAAATTGGGACCAAGACTAGGCTTTTCAACCTCAGGTTTTTCCCTAAAATCAAGTCACAGCTCTTGCATCTCAACTGCAAAGGCCTTTCCTCTAACAGCGATCTGAAACTGATTGAGAGTGTGATTGAATTTGATGTTAAGTTCTTCAGTCATTTAATTTGGCATCAGGTCTGGCTCTGAGCCTTGGAAACCAGTACGCAGCCAGCATCTAGTATTGTTGCTCTAACGGGCTGAGATAAAAGCAGGACACATTCGCAGTTTTCTAAGCTGTAACAGCTTTACTCCACTGTCCAGGAAAAAAAAGGTTCAGAGTATATCCTTGCAGAGTATTTAGATAGCTACAAATCCTGTAGATATCACTAAGATGCTAAAGACTAAGTAGAATAAGGAACTGTTAAATATGACAGTGTTGTAATAAACTCTTTTAGACTTCACACTCTGTGACATTCAGAGTAGCAAAACAATATTTTAGTTGATTGTTCCTTATGATTTCATTTGTATCTCCAGTAAAGCTTTTGGATAGGTTTGAGAGTTAACATTATTTGGTAGAGTTCAGAATATCTTCTGAAATGAAGAAAACAGTCATTGCCTCCAACTGTAAACGCTCTATTACTTCTATGGTATTTAGGACACTAAAAGAAAAGAGCCCATAGAAAAGAGCCAGGGATTTTTAATGTCAGCACAAGGGAATGTCATCATTTGTTTCTTCTTAGTTAAAATAAATTAAAAAAAAAGAATAGCAAACATTCATTGCTGTAATAACTTTTAAAAAATGGAAACACACTCTAGCTTCTGAAATAGTGCAAGCATTGTGCAAGAACCACAAGCAAACCAATATATAAACAGCACAGTGAGTTTCTATTTAGCATAATATAATCTTAAACCCTGTTTTCCCTATTGAAGAGGTTCAATAAGTGCTGGTTTTATGCCTTAAGTATGCAGCCAATAAAATTTGGGCAATCAGCTAAGCTTGGGCATGATAAGTTCTCAGGCCAGAAAATGCAAAATCCAAAACTACTTCACAAACTCACCAGTCAATTTCCCTTAAACTGAAACACTGTTGATAAATGCAAAAAGTTTCCAACAAATTTCTGATCCGTCTGTAGCACAGATTTTAAATTGCCTAAACAAAGATGGAAGCTGCCCTTTCTGATTAGAACTAGAATCCCAAGACATCACTGTAATTCTTGCCACAACTGCCTTTCATTTAACATAAGATGAACTACTAAAATCTCCCAGGCAATAGTTCAGAACTGCCTACAATCCTGTTCTTTGATTTTGCCTCTTCTTTTATTACTGCTTAAAATGGCACTTAGATTTGTTTCTCCTGACCCCACACATGCTCTTTCATATTGAGCTTGTAAAAATACTACAGTCTTTCTGCAGGAAAAAAAGGAGGAAGTTGAATTTGGACCTTTGGATAGCTGAAGAAACAACACAGTAACAAGGCAGCATGCACTGTCAAAATATTTAAAGAAGGAATTATTCAGAGACATTCATAAGAACAAAAAAAATTACTTGATGTTGCCCTGCCTTGTGGGACTTCATTTTCGTTTTAAATCAGAAAGCGCTGTTCCTGAAGAAACAGCATATTGATTTGTATAATCTCTGATTTAAGAGTACCTACTATCAGTTGAAAGTGGATGGCATACTTTTTGTTAGCTAGAAGATCCTTCTCTCTAAAGACTTCCCTAAGAGACTCTGCAAGCATCAAAACAGCTTATTTGTAAAATGTTTTGTCAAGAAATAATGCACGTTACTAGCGTTAATGTTTTTGCCAGGACCACAAAACGTGGCCATAGTAAACTACACAAAACAGGATTTATTCAAGACTTTGAAATGTACACCAGGGCAACCTCAGACCATTTTGTAGGAATACACACACACACACAAAAAAAAAAATACTACAAAAGGCAAACCACAAGAAAACAACTAAGAAAACCTTCGGTATAGATGGTGCAGATCAAAGGGAAGCAGGTAGAGACCTGTTTTTCAGAATTTTGACTACAAGGGAGAAACAGTCTAAGCCAGACATAGTTTTCTTGAAGCAGAGCAGTGTGATACAGTACTTGAATCAAGATCAGAATTTATTTTTGTAACTCTGCCTCCCAAGGCCCAAATCTAATGTCTAGACAGTAAGTTTTGTTCCACTGTTGCTCATTACCACAGATTGTTCCCATATTACTTTGCAGGAGTCTTGAAGCACATGAGACCAAGTGAAAAATACTTGCTATGCCCAGTGTGCGTCTGTCTCCCTAAAAATGAATAACCAAGGTAACGCCTGAGGTAGTCCGCATGTTGACTTTCATTTGTACCCGCTACAGGAATGACTTCGACTTCAGTGCTTGGTTTGTAGTTGTCTCACCCTCTAGTGGCAGAGAGGCCTTAGTTCTCACGGACAAAGAAACGAGAGATTTTTCCTTCAAGTCCACTGCTCAGTTGCCTGTTTACAGCCAAAAGAACTGATTTTTTATTTTTTATAAAGCTCCAGATCATTGTCTGCAGTATGTGTCCATCACTTCTAATGGAGCAATGCAAAACATGCCGTCCTGAAGGCACTGAAATTATTAAAAAGGTGCTAATGAAGGGTGGCTGTGTGCTCAGATGTACTCCTTAAGTTATGAGGACGACTGCTATTAAAGCCTTCCTATGCAACCATGATTAGTAATATTATGCTGCTGCCTGAAGACTAATGGAGAGGGAAGCTCTGTTTTCCTCTAAAAGCCCAAACTCCCTATTAATTTTCATTTAAAAACAGAAGACACCATCTTATTTTGATCCTCAAGAAAGACTTCAAAATAAAGCAAGTTTATTATGAAAATGGAGCACTGGCCAGACATTAGAAAAAACAACGTTTTCTATCCTGATCTTGAAAAAAATACAGAGTATTGGGTAGCTTTAGCTCCCATAGAAATTAATCTGGAACTTCACAGGATTAGACCCTTTAAAACAGAATTAATTCAATCCTGAATGATTAAACATGGTGGTAGTGTTGTTATTGCTATTTTGTATGTACAACTACACCAAAAGAAAACAGAAGACTTCACCCTTTACAAAGAAAATGTGGCATTGCCAATACTTAGTTACACACCGCCACTGACAGAATGGAGAGCTCTGGAGATGACTAATCAGTTGGCAATTAGTTTCAAACACAATTTATTCTATTAAGAAAGGCCTTTGGCCATATTTTAGTGGAGGATGTATAAAGTACAAAACCACAGGGAGCAGTAGCTTACGTGCCAGTGTGCTAGCATATTTGTTAAAGCAGGTTTTTACTATTCTTTATAAGCTCTTAAAAAGCCTTAATTCTTACTTGTACGTTGTTGCAGATATTCAGGTACAGCTCTACCATGTCACATGAAGCTGTGATTTTTCAGTTAAGTATAAATTATGGTGCATGGTTCTAATTGCCTGCATTCCCCATCACAATACTCCATTTTCTTACACTTCTGCAGCTTGGCCAGACTCTGGCCAGTTGGACTTGTTTGACACCACTACAGGATAAATATTTGAAAATAAGGCTACAGAAAATTGCAGTATTTTTGCTACATTCAGAAATTCTCCTGGCATTTTAAATAGGAAATCCTCGTAGTGGTGCACAGAAAAACGGGCATCTATCACATCTATAGGACTGTGAAGCATCCTTAAGAATCATGACACCTTTATGGTCGCTCCAGACACCCACATCAGAGCAACTATGCAGGAGCGCAACCAACATTAAGATTCACTAAATCCAGAGTCCACACTGCAGAGCTAGGATGCAAAATGGATTTTGCAGTCCATACAACGTACGACGCAAAGGCGGCTATGTTAATTCAGAACATGCAGTAGCGTGTAGACAGTGCAATCAGACAGGTCTTCAGAAAGATCTTCTGGAGAAAGCACGCCTTCAGAGAATAACTGAAGGCCACAGGGCCCAGGGTTTAGGCTCTGACTGAATCTGACTTAGAAGTCAAAGTGTAACCTATTACCACACAGCTGGATGCGGTCATTGCTGGGTAAGTCTGAAATTGTGCGGCCTCATTCTCACACCATATGATCCAGGGTGCAAATGCTGCCTTGGGTAACGCTAGTTCACTTAACCTACTGCCCTACTTGTTGAATACTTTCTCAATTTTCCTGTGTAGTTTAAAAGTGTCTAATAAAAATGTTTTACTTAATGTTTCCTCATATATAAGTCTCAAAGCTTAGATAATGGGAACCAGATGACAATAGCACATACAAGCATACTCATTTTATAGATATGAAGTAGCTTTTGGAAAAGAGATTGAATTCTTGCAAGTGGGATGGGTTTAATTACACCACAGACTTTGATCCTGTTCACAATTCCAGTGTGAATTTGGGCAAAACTTCACTGAAGTGATACGTTTACAGGCAAAGGTAAAATAAGAAAAAGTGTTTCAAGATTCACGACTGCAGCACAATGCCTCTGAAGAAAGAAGATGCCATCAGATAGATGGCTAGAGCACCCTTGCTGTACCTGTGTGCCTGACTACCACCCTTATTCCCTGCAGTCTATACAGCAAGTATTCCAGTCTTGTAAATCCATTAGAGAACAACAGGGCAGTATCAGTGCACAGGGAACAAGCCGTTTAATAGCCTAACTGTATACACTAATTTTAAACATGTTTTGTACCTTTGCCATCATACTAAACGTTTAACCAACTATGGATTCCTTTTTCCCAACACCATATACTGGATTTCACTTTCTGTAACGTCAAATTAATGATACCAAATGTACTGTAGCAGTAGCACAGAAACACCTACGTGAGGGAAGGGTCCTCATGGCATTGGTAAAAACTGCCACCACTCCTTGCTCTTAAGGGCAATACACGGACATCCAGTTAATGCCTGTTGCACTACTCCCTTTAACAAGCTACTGAACTCGAGGGCTGCTGTAAGCAGGGTTAATTAATTCCAATCATTTGCTTCATCTGTGTAACAGCAAACACTCACCTATGATCCTACTTCCAAACAACACAGTGCAAAACCAGCACACATGGATGAGGATCTGCAGTTTGGAGTCTATAGGTCTGCTTGCCTTGAAAGTTGCTCAAGTGCAATCATCGCCTAACTTGATTTACAACAGGAGTGGCACCGTTCTGTGTAAGGTCACGGTTAGCTGACATTCACCACAAAGGAATTTGCACACTGGACAAGACTAAATTCTACAAAGCTGAGCCTGTGAACTCTTCTGCTCATTACATACCATTGTTTGAATTCAAACATACAGCATATAGTAGTTCCTTATGGGGAAGGCATAGATATTCACCTGTTCAGTCTCCTATTGCTATGCTCGACTTTGATATTAAATCATAGAAGATCAAAGTTTACCTTGGATTTGGGTCAGAAAAAGTCCGCAGAGAACTCAAACGGCACATATTCTGAATTTCATCTACATGTGACATTGCAAATAGAACACTACAAAATGTACCATATGCAGCCACACCAGGATTCTGACTTCTGACGTGAGTAACCGGTCAGTTATCCGAACAGCGTTACACAGGGGAAGGGGAAAAAAGCTTTCTGGAGGATCTGAAACGAAACCTCTCTGAACAGGACTGCCATTAGCACTACAGGTGAAGAAGCACCCTAGGACATACTCTCCTATTAGCCAGGGAGGAGATGGTAGCTGCCATTCTGACACATGTCAGCATCAGCGTTGAGCAGGGAAGCAGTGATGCGGATACCAGCATGTGCTCCCACCACTGTTTGCTCTCACTGCATTTTACAGTTGGAGTCAATTGACAGTCACCACACGAGGGAATTCATGCTCTGGGCAAACCATTATCCTACTGAGGTGACCATGTGGAACTGCACAAGGAGGGTGGAACAGCACTTTACATGCTGTTACCGTAGTCGTGAAGAGATTGTTGGATGCTGCTTCCCTTCAGCAGCTTTGGGTTGCCTGAAAGGAGTTACCTAAAGGGAAGAAGCATGAAGCCGCTATTGCTTGTGAACAAGGAAATGAGGATAAAAAAAACAGAAATATTGACTTGAGTTTGAAACAACCTTTTTACACAGTATTCAAAAACCTGCTCAGGCTGGTTCTGCACATCCTTTTCAAGGCTCAGACAAAACCCTTTGGAAACAGTACTTGGTATTTATACATTAGCATTAAATCCCCAAATCTGGGCATTCTTTATCACTATGTGTCTCATATATAGATACTTTAAAGTGGTGCTGAATATTAAGTATTTGGAAGCACGGGAAAAAAATAACATCTGCTGTAACCTGAAATACCAGAAGTAGGCCTTTTCATTCCGTGCCAGTCAGCAAAATAAGAACATATGTGCAGAATGCATTTCACATACATGGCAATGACATTCACAAAATATTCAGCTTACAGTTTCTCCTTTTGACCAATTGTACTCTTGACCATTCATACGACTGCTTCCAATTATTCTAACACTAACTCCTAAGCAAATTCAAGCAACAGACAAACAAGGCAAAAATGAGCAGCTATAGGAATATTTCACTGGTACTCTAGTAACATACCTGAGAGTCTTTAAAGTCTTTTAAGTCTTTTAGACAGCAACACAGTTGATAAGCTATATATTAAACTGTTTTTATAAGTTTATGCCTCTGCTTAACTTCAGTACTGTAAATAATTCCATTTAAATAAGTTTCAGTGGTATCAAAACAAGGAAGTTAAAGAGAGGCACAAATGTTTCCAGGGCCAGGGTTATAGCATGTGGATGCAAGTTGGAAGAAGAATGAGGAACTTTAATTTTTTTTTTCAGGGTTCCGCTGTATTGTAGTATGCTCCATGGAGCTACACAAGGCTTTACCCAACTACTACAGCAAGCCATCACAAGATTAAGAATAAAAAGAAACCTTCACCTCCAAGTTTTCTTGCTTTTGTCAGTTAATACTAGTAGCATGCGAACTTTAAAAGATATACTTAGCATATTTCAGGCCTGGGTTTTCTTAAGCCCTAGTGATATTCAGAAAGCCATGTGTCCGTTGTCTCAGAGAACATGCTCACCGTGTACCGCAAAGGAAGCACCAGCACAGCAGAGAACACGGTGAGCAACTGAACATGTCAAGTTCCTCCCTGAATCTGCTTAAAATATTTTTCTCCAAAATAAAAAAGTAAGAGATAATACGGGGAGAAGAATAAAACTGTATGTACTGCTTATGGCAAGTAATTTTAACTCCCCATTGTTCAGTTCGCAAAATATTTCCTCAGTTGTTTGGAAAATTATTTACTCCATTGGCCATAATCCCAGAAGCTGTTTAACAACGTCCATTGGACGACACCTAAAACTCTAGCTTGTTCTCTTTAGTCTTGTGCTTCAGCATTCATTGTTTAGTATCCAAGTCATAGTTTTGTATCTCTTGGGCAGATGTGAAGTTTTAAGTAAAAAGTTATTGACAAAGGCTTGAGAAACACAATTTTTTTTTCCTACTGGTATCTATTTGCTTTTCAGTTTGAACTGAAAAAAGTTCTCCTCTCTAACTTTAAACCCAAGATATTTCATGTCTTTAAAGATTTTTCAATGAAACTAAAAGTTTCATCATAACATTTTTCAAGAGAATTAACGAGGAAAGAAAGGTCACCTCAGTACACAGAAACATAGGTATTTTTCTTTTTAACCTAGCAGCGCAGAAGCTGCCAAGCATAGGGCCCAGGCCTCGCCCCCTCCTGCCTCAGAGGCTCCCAGGCCCCACAGAGGCACAGGGAAGAGCTGGGGACAGCCTGGAGCATAAAGGAGGACCTCAAGGGCCAGGATCGTGTCTCAGCATTTCCTCCTGAAGCCAACTTTAACAAGCTCCTTCAGTGCTGACCTGAGGGTAGAGGTGAAAGGCCCCTAGCTGCCCAAAGGAGCCATGAAGAGAGGCAGAACTGACCAAAGCATGAAGCCATGAAGTTCTCCAGTTCTTACCTAAAGTCTGCCTTGCCCAGCCATCACCAGGCAGCCCTAGGGACACCTAGGGACAGTTCCAGAGCACACAGACAGACAGGGCTGCAAACACTGAGGTACAACCCAGCCCTGAGGGGCTGCAGGGCCACAGGGCCCAGCTTAGATGGCACCCAGGCTGTGGGCAGTGAGGGCCAGCTGGGCCTGCTCAGGCCCTGGCAGCACCTGGGCCTGGCAGTTGGGTGGCACCCCATAGCCCACGTATACCCTCCTTTTTCTCATGTTCAGTAGCCCAGTACAGTCTGTGAAGAGATGTAGATCTTTACTGGTGTATGAAATTTGCCCTAATCCATAGTTACCCCTCACAACATCTCCGATCAACGTAGCAGCGAAAGGGGGACACAGCAGACATTTCTCTCTGAGAAGAGTTGGTGAAAGAGACAGAGATATGACTCAGGAGTGCTTCATTTTCTACTTTCTACCACTGCGAAGCTTTTATTTTTATCCTAAGGAAGGGACAAAAAAAAAAAAAAAGGACAATAAAGGTTGTGTGAGGAAAGCAGCTGGGTATAAGGTATGTTCAGTTGTGGGATTTATACCTGATTAAGGGTCTGTCATAAACAAATGTGTTGTGCTGATGAGACTGCCTGTGGGATCATGCACAGACTTCAGTTGTGCAAAATTATACAAAAGAAACAGCAATGTTCAAATATACTGGGAAAAAAAAAAAAAAGTGAAAAAAAAAAACCTGGAGGATTTGACCTACTTGAAGTAAAAAGTATTTGCAATAAAATGTTTAATTTAATGTCAAAACTCTTCAGAAGCTAAAAAGAGAGGCCCCTCAAGTCTAGTTACTGGAGAATCTGCTTCCAAATATCATTTTTCACTGCTACTTTTCTGTCCTAAAATACAACAAAAAACAAACAACAACAACAAAATATATAAATTAATCAAAACAAAAAAACTTTGGACGTTTTTAGAACTGTTCTGAAGTGAATCTGAGTTCTGCAAAGTTCTTTTTTTTTTTTTCCATTTTGAAATAGGTTCAAGGACAAAACCAAACTTTTGAGGCTTCTAGATTTAGACTGTTGCATTTATAATGCAATTGGACAAAAAGATGTCAGGATCTGGATGCTATTTATAAATGATCTGAGCACTCCAAGCTAAATAGTCTTCTAATGCCTCTGTTTTAGCAGTAAGTTGTGATTTTGAGAGCTTGTTGATTTGAGTCCATGCACAACAACAGCAGTGGTTTTAAATTAGAAACACTAATTTCTGATTACTGTGTATGTTTAGTGTCATTACTGTGACAGGTTAAATAGCAGAAGAAATCTACTCACTTGGAACAATTCTATTATTGCTGTACTTAGAAAGCACTCCTGGGTGGATGTTAACCTCTCTCTAATAGTTCATAAAGAACAGCAGCATTTATAACTTCTTAATTTGTTCCAGCATGATTCACAAAAAATGTATCTGTCCAAGGGTTTGATTATTAAGAAAAGCTTTGACCAAATAGGGTAAAAAATTACTTCAGCTTAAGTAATTAATTAAGGCTTATCCATGTACAGGAGACAAGGCATCTTTAAATAAAAAAGCAGAAAGAAAGCAGTAGTTTCTTTAAGACTGATATTCAGAGCCTCAATGGTGCAGCATTTTATATCACATATGCTAGCAGGCACATAAAAGGCATGCAGTCCCATTCATGTACTTTACAGTATCCATTTACCTTTCTTTTCAAAAGCCTACTTCTTATCAAGTCAAATAATACTGCAGTGGAAAACTAGAAAATAAAATGTGAGGTATAGTCTATCACTTGTGGCTGCAGCCTGACCAGTAATTATAT
Organism: Anser brachyrhynchus; assembly: GCF_964034855.1. NCBI lineage: Eukaryota > Metazoa > Chordata > Aves > Anseriformes > Anatidae > Anser > Anser brachyrhynchus. The sequence continues at coordinate 26,117,835 of NC_137702.1, read as the reverse complement.
GAGTATCTTTGCAGATGAAAAATATTCACCTCTGAGCTGCCAAGTTGGTTACTTTCTAAACTTACCTTACCTCCCCTGCTGACACAACATGCATGTCTCCTTATTATGACGGCATATGTGTCTGTTTGGTAAATTTAATTAGCAGCTATATCCTATTAAGATACAATATTAATATATAGTTGGCATTCTTGGTTTTCCTGATGACAAATTTTATTTTACTGGTGTTGGGTAACATTTTGTTATTTTGCTTAGATAATTATTCCTGAAAATTTATTGTTACAGATTGTTCCCTACTGCATCTCAGTCATAGCATCAAGTTATATGTGGTCACAGAAGGCTACTTGGTCATTTACACTCTGGTAAGTCCAAACTCCAAAAGGAAATTGGTGAAATCAGGTTTCATAGGATGATAAGCTACCACATTTCTCTCAGTGACTGCTTATATTTGTAATTTGATAACCATTTGTTAGATTGTTCCTTCCTTTATTATTTATTTGTTCTATGCATGAGTCTCACAGATTCAAAATACTATGCATCTGGTCAGACTCAGAAATCTATAATAAAGCGTGTAACTGAGATGCAAAAGGGAAACATATCTAACTTTTATTTGCTACCACTAAAATAATTATTGTCAGTATTTTTATTCTCAGTGTGCTAAGTCCAATTTGAAAAGAGGGCAAACCAGAAAATAACTGATTTTTGTCAAGCTAAATTAGGCCTTTAGTCTAGCTCTCTGTTCCTAGCAGTAGCAAATACAAAAATTTCAAAGGATGCTTGCTTGCAATCCCATTTCCAAAAACAGAAGCACACTTGATCCAGAACTGAGTGCAGCCAAGAAGCTATCATTTCCAATATTTATCATATTAGTAAAAATAGAATTGAATGCATTTAATGTCATTTGTTATGATTAAAACTATTTGCAGTGTGGAACACTCTTACAGAAACATGCAAGCCATGAATTCAATGATTGCAGTAAGTTTGGTTTTCTGGGTATTACAGGAAAAGCTAGCAAAATAATCTGTACATGTAGATGTTTCAAGGACTACTCTTTTTTGGTCCAAAGCTATGAAAAAGAAAAAGCGTATGAAAGTACAAAATCATAACCTAAAAACTGCTTTGGAAAAATGTCTTACTTCAGAGAAGCAACAAAACAGAAATTATGACAACTGATTTTGCTGGAATGTGTAAGCCTGGAGAGTTGCTTCCTATAGGTTTGAATGACTTAAATAGATATGAAAGTACTGGTTATGTGAAGGCAAGACAAGGATATGTATCTAGGTATGTGTCGAGATGAGTCTGTGTCAAGTGAGAAGCGCAGAAGAATTGTTCAACATTGCAGAATAACTGAATAAAGTCTCCAACACTATAGTAGCTTCTGGAAATTCCAGTAGTATAATTTGTGTCCTGTATTTGGGTGAAGGAGAAAGAAATATTTTGAAGTCAATTTAATGCATGTGCCAGGTGCTTGGATTAGCAGCTCTGAAGAATGAAATCCAAAGCACAGAGCGGCATGGCTGTCCTATACATTCTGTCTTGTTCTGAAGGTTATGCTTTCTTTAGAGACAAGAGAGTAATTTAGTCTCTATGTTCATTCAGCTCCTGGCTCAAAGCCCGTGGAATCAGGGAGAGAATATTCACCAATTTCAGTCTGCTTTGGTGTCAGCCTTCTGTCATTTGACCTGGTCCTGCAAACCTTTTCTCTGGCAAATAATTCTTAGTCAGATGTTCTAGGACTGCACAAATTGACTTCTATTTCGAGACCAGGAGTGCAAAGAAATGCTGCATCTAGATGTATCCACTAGAAAGATCCCCAACACATTTCTCACTTCTGACAAGTGAAAACCTAGGTTTGTCTTGCATTCTCTCAAATCTTGTCTGAAATTATTCCTTACTTTTCTTTCTTGTATAATGCTGCCCTTTCAACATTTACTCTCTTAGTGCAGGAAACAGATATTCTTACCTTGTAAAAAATCTTAGATTGGCTAATGCAGCTACTCACACCAATCAGAGCCCTATGTGCAGGATCATCTCCAAACAAACAATAGCACTGTTAAGAAAAGCAAACCTTACTATCACTAATCAGACTAGGAAATGTAAAATTGTCCTGGTTGCAGTTCAATCGGTGACAATTTTACCATTGACTTCACTGGAGCTTGTATTTCACCAGGAGTATTTAATTATTTTTTTCTAATTTGAATCAATAAAAAAGCAGCACATGGACAATAATTTAGACTAGAAATATGTCTGTAAGTATTAAATCAGGGGGAGAAGGAATCCAACTTATTAAAGAATGCAGTGATTTACAAAAGGAAAATTATAGTACATAAGTTTTCTCATGGCTCTAAACACCAACAACTTCTTTACCAATTTTAATAATTAATGTTTGTAAAATTTTCCTGTGGACAACAAGGGGAAACCACATTATGGCTGTGATATGAATAATCACTTTGCTACGTTTCCTTTCTTTCTGCAGTAATAAATACACATAAGGCTTGGTTTAAGAATTTCACAATATACTTAAATTTCTGATCAAGCTGATTTGAATTAAGTCCTCCATGCTAACATTTTTCAATAGAACTTTACAACAGACTATAAAAGTGTTGTTTAAACAATACTTCCCATAATTGCCACCAATAAATGATACCTTTTTATTGCCGTTAGAACACTCTTGGTTACCAGTTTCCAGAGGTCGCTGCAGTAATCTGTATGTGACTTTGTGTTATGTTGTTAATAACTGTATGGTTTTCTTTTTAGAATTCAGAAACTGGAAGAGTTTAAGAAAACATGCAAAATGCTGAGGATACATGTAAGTGAAATATTTAATGTCCATCATTCATAAAAGTTACATTGTTTACATAGGGTTCATTAGTATATAATAAAAATGTCATCTTAATGAAAGATTTTCTGGCAAGTCTTTTATATGTTAATTTGTTTAACATATGCTTTGGCTATACAGCTAAATAGGAATATATTTTTAAAAAATCTTTCTGCAAATAGTTGCTTAACAGTTACAAAACCTCATTACTAATAATTGATTATTTTTACACTTGCTTGTCAGCTTGTAAAAATCATCTGTGATTGGACTGGGAATCTTAGGAGCATCTATTTGTTACGTACTTGCTCATTGCATAGTGACCATGTAAACAGCTCAGGGAACCACAAATTATATCCATGTATTCTAAAAGTCATTGAGAATTTTACATCCTGCTTATGTTATCTTATACTGATGAAGAATTTGGGGATTCTTTTATTGTTGATGCTGATGGGAATTTTTAAAAAACATGTCAGTTTTATACAACAAGTTAAAAAACTAAAAAGTAAACTCCAAATGAAATAATTTTATGCTGTGCAACAGTATTGCTACCTCATTCTTTTTTGATTTTATATATATAACACATCGGAACTGCACTGTACTGCTTCTTTTCAAAAGAAAAGTTTAAATTAGTTGGAACAATTAGCTATGTGTTTACATAAAGTTAACTATGTTTGCATCAAATAAAATGTTTATTAATGAAAGCTATTATACAAGAAACATCAAAGAGAAATTCATCATACAGAAATGTACACTATATGTGACAGATGGAAAAGTGCATGCAGATTTGTCTTGTTTAAAAAAAAAAAAAGAATTCAGAAACAATAGTACTAAGGTTACTGGGTTTTGATTCCTATGATCTTGAATGAGTGAAAAGTTCTCTTTGAATTTACAAAAATCCATTTAACAGATATGACTAGTACACATTAGCAAGCAAGTGGAATGAATGCACTCAGATTTTATTTTACAGGTACTTGTGCTTGACAAATGTGATATTTTGAAAGAAAAGTTTTCTTCAAATATGGACTGGGTAGATTGCTGCCAGGTTGCTCTGGTTTTATACATAGTTTCTCTAAGTTTGTTTTTAATACCACACAATTTGTTGAAGCCTTCAGTTCTGTTAATTAGACACCATAAAATAACATATGTTTTGTTAACATTCAGGAAATGACATCAAGTCTTTTATTTTTATTTTTTGGCTCAATAGATTTTTAGATGTATGATTATCATAACCTAATATTGTCTTTGTCTTCACTGCAGTGGATTTCCGATCAAACTTTTCCCCTTCTTTTAATACTTTAGGGAATTTTCAAACGTCGGGATGTTTGGCTGTAATGCCCCATGATTTGTTCTCCCTGAAAGAAATCATAGTGACAATTTATTAAACTACAGAGCAACCTGGCTTTTCGGGGTCTGCAATTCTATTTTGTGTTCAATATACCTAGCATTAAATCTTGATTCATTTCATCATATTATTTAGGTTATATTTGTCATGCAATAACTTTAGCTACTAGTTCTCTGGCTTTTTTAGAAGTCTACGACAGGGTTTCAATATCAAATCAGTGGGGCATTACTTTGCATGTTCAAAAAGGGGGGTTAAGAGGCTAAAATCTAAATTGCACCAGCAGTAGCATATACATTGAATATGAAGAAATTGAAAACCTAAGAAGGAACCGTATTTTAGAATAGTTAAAAGGGCGTGTTTCCATGTTTAGTACCAATTGTTCACAGAGACCGTAAAAGCAAAGAGACACACTGGAACATGTAGGCTTTAAATTAAAACAAAATAATAATAATAATTAAAAAATAAAAATAAAAAACTGATGGGAAATAATACTCCTTAGATTCAAAATGGTTTATTCACACAAATTTAATAGGATATATCACAATTGTTTGGTCCATAAATATTTAGGGGAAATAGTTTCTATACAATGCATTTATCAATAAACAAAGAAACATGGACAATTTTGCTAGACCACTTACTGTACTATAAACACGAAGCTCAATATATAAGATTATTGGATTTATCAACTATATCTGAAAGAGTGCACAACTGCTTTCTATGACATGTTTGTCCCCTCTAACAGGATACACCATAAAAAGAGTTTCAGAAATAAGAGGTAAAACAGTACAAAACTAGTGAGGTGTCAAAAGGGCTTAAAACAGTTAATTTAACAAACAACACATATATCCTGATTTTTCACAAACTTACTCCCAAGGTATATCATAAGGCACATAGTAGAACTGAGTTTTAATTAGTCTACTTAATAAAGTAGATCTCTAGTACCATATATTGTTCTGTCAAAGAACAAAATTTATAAGTATCAATATTTTTTACCTGTAAAAGTGTATTAATAAAGATCTCAGCCTTACCAAGGTTGTTTGGTCTGGTTAGTGGTAAATGCCCATAAGATAATAGAAATAGGAAAAGTCAAGATTTAATATCCTTAGAAGATGATAACCATACTTGCTAAATATATAATGGCAAACACACCTTTCTTCTATTACAGTGTTAACATCTCTTCCATCATCTTTTTTTTAAAAATAAGCTACTTTTCTGTGCTAATTTTCTAAAAACCCTGAGCAAAAATTACAATAATGCACTTTAATGTGGGCAGTGAACTGTCAATATGTAACCACACATTTATACAGCCAAAAAGGACACCTTTAAAATATATTAAATAGCCACTTTGACCACCAAAAAGGAGATTTGATGGTGTCTAAAAAGTGGGGTATATGTGCAAAGTTATTCTTAACAATCCACTAAAAGCAAGACATAGATCTTGACTGTTTTTTGTTCGTTTTGTTTCTGAGACTCTCCACAATCTAATTGGTGTTCAACTACAATAAAAGGATACAAATGAACATTCACCACTGCCCAGACCATTCAGACTTTTAGCTTAAATAAAATTAAAAAGAGAAAGATCACTATTGTAAACTAAGAAATGTATTCAGATCAGCATCCACAAGGCTTCTGAGTTTATCTGTTTTAAAATTATTCACTGCCAATTCCCAATTTTGTAAGAATTTTTGCTTTTTTTTCCGTTTATACAAAGTTTAAAAAGTTAAAGTATATGTTAAAGATAGTAATGAACTAAAGATTTTAAGTTCCTGTGTTAAACAAAGAGTCTGATACAATCTCAGGAAACATCTAAAGTAAATTCAAAATAGCAATGAATAAATTGTACTAAAATCATATTCCTTAAAACGTCTTAATAAATTATATTTTGCTTATTTCCATTTTCCCTGAAAAAGTATGATTTATCAAAAACTGGTTTTAACCGTACATGTGCGTATGCGTCCTTGGAAATCATTTTTGTGCTCACTAAAGAGGCTGTTTGCTTTAATAGCATGGCATCGAGGCCGTGTAGCAAACTGCATTCTTTTTTTTTTTTTTTAAGTCCAAATCAGTGCTGTGTGACCGATTGCAGAGAAAAATGAAAAACCCTCCCTGTGCAATTCTTCAGATCAGTGGGACTCCCAGCCTGAGTTGTCACTCTGCTGTTATTACTTCAATACTGCCCTTAGAGCAGTGAGCTCACTCTGGAGGGTGTTCCCCGCATCTCGCCTCCTGCCCGTACGGACGGCGAAGTCAGAGACTCGCAGCAGCACCCCCACGCGCGGGCTGGGGCTCGCTCTGCAGCCCTCCACCAGCTTTCAGGGGTGGCCAAGGACGTCCCAGCTGGGTGAAGAACTGCCGGAGGGGTGTTTGGCTGTCCCAGTGAGACACCCCAGTGCTCAGCGGGGTCAGGCTTGTGACCAATGCGTAAGCAAAAAGCACTGGGTCTTGCGGTCTGACTAGTCCAATAATTAATTTAATTCGTTTTGCATTTATTTTTCTACATTAAAAAAAGAAATCATACAAAATTTGTAGATGCATTATAAAAATAAAATGAAATTTTGTGTTCTTAAATGCCAGCAGTGAACATACAATCCTGAAGCAGCATTCTTTTGGCTATAATTAAACTGATTTTTGTCTGGTTATCAAGGAGGGAAAAGAAACTTCTGCTTTTGTTGTTGGTTTTTTTGGTTGGTTGGTTGGTTTTTGTGTTTGTTTTTTTCTTTTTTTTGTTGTAGTAGTAATCTTTTTTTCAAGATTCTGGAAATAAGTAACATACAATTTTAAGAGGCACTTATTGGAATGATTCATAACCTTCTCTTCAGTTGTCTGATGAATTAAAAAAATTTGAGTACAATTTATCAACAATAAATCTTCATTTATTATAGCAACATATTACTTCAAACTCATTTGCCAAGTGGCTGCAGATGCTACACATCAAGCTGTTTATTTTCCCAAATATTTTGTGGGTTTGTTATTTTGTATTTTTTTTAAAAAGGCTTGAAATTAATAAAAATTATAATAATAATAATAATAATAAAGAAGAAGAGTAAGATTAAAAAAAAAAAAAGGAAATGTTAGAAAAGGTTCGTTAAGGTAGTTTGTGAGGGGCTCCCGGATTCGTGGCTGTCCAAGTTAGAGGTCACTGATGTCACTACAGTGATAGTGGGATTGGTCAGGTCTGTTAAAGTGGTCGCAGTGCCGGGTGGAGTGAGTGCGCCGCTGTCTGCTGAGGGCGGTGCCGGAAGCGAGGTGCCATCAGCTTTATCGACACCCCCATTCTCCTGCCGCAAAAGGTTCCTTCTGAATTTGGCTCTCGCGTTTTGAAACCAAACCTGCAAACCAATCCCAATTGATTTCTTTACCGATGCTTGTTTGTGTTTGTTTGTCTTTGTTCTTGCTTTTACGTAATTGTCCTGCCGATTGATTTGTGTGGCAAATCGCCCAAGTCGCTCTACAGCTTCGCTCGCTACTGGTGGTCCTGACTAAAACACGCGGGAGGGCCCGGCGCCACGGTGCTCGCTGGAACGCGGCAGCCCAGCCTGCAGACCTCGTGGGGCAGCCTTGGAAAAAACCTGCTCGCTCACGCACCCGAGGGGAGCAACTTCTTGATGGCCACATGGTGCTTTCTTGGGTTGGAGAGGTTTGGGGTCAAGACTCACAACAGAGGTCAAGGCAAAGGGTGAATGAGCAGATCTTTGCCAAGGCTTGAAATTTATCTCAATCCTTTTAAAAGGCTGATGAGAAAGGGAGGGAGGGGTGATTACACCATCCCTGTCGTACAGGTTGTTGATACGGGTCACCTAGTCTTTCTGTTCCGTAAGGTTCACTGAAAATGGTTTAGGTGGTATGTAACACAGACGAGCAATCGCCGCTAATAGATTCTCCTTCTATCTCGATCGCTGCCCTTCTTTGGCACTCTGCATGTAACACATCCCTCGCTTTAACTTCGCTGAGCTAGCACGCACCTTTATGGGGATTTTTATTAACGTCGTCTGCTGGGCGCTTTCGCGGAGAGGTAACTTTTTACTACGGAGGCCCTTAGTGATAACAGGGAACAGGCTGGTCCTGGAGATCATAGCGGTCAAAGCTTCCCTTCTGTTACTGGGGGATCGGCTCACTGAGGGGCCACATTCAATGCGTCACAGGAGCCCAAAGGCTTCACCCAGTGTGTGTAAAATGAGTAGGTTCGCTACCTCTCTCCTTAGTAAGGCCACCACAAAGAGACTACAGATCCCAGGGTATCTCCTGAGTTGGTAGGCTGCGGAGGCTGTTTCCTCATCTTGAGGATGCAGCTACTTACAAATCATGTTGCAGTGTTTGGCTGCCTCTGGGTGATAAGGCACATATTTGGCACTCTTGCTGTGTAACACCAAACCCCTCTGAAAACCCACTAGGGACGCAGCTAACAAAAGTATTTGTATATATATCGCTCTCGTTACGCATACGGGAAATGCTATCGGCTGGCAGGGGTAGGGGAAAATGTTGGCAAGCCTGTGATGGTGGCTTCTTACCTGCAGAACTCTCTTGGTCAGGCCTGTTTTCTGGGCAAGCTGCTTGAGGTCCTTGGCATCTGGGTTGTGGTTGATAGCAAAGTAGGACTTCATGGTACGAAGCTGGTGGTGTTTGAAGGAGGTGCGCATGCGCTTTGTCTTCTGGGATGGGGGATAAGGCTGCTGGTCTCTGTCCAGGTGATCTGCCTCATTCTCGTTACAACCTGGGCAATGAACAAAGGAAACAAGGAGTTAGTGGCCATGCACCACGTAGGATAAACGAATCAAGGCAAAAATCATCGTGCATGTACTATTTGGAAGGAAGCAAGAGAGGAAGGAAGAGCTAACGTGGTGCAAGAATAAGTACAGATGTGATAATTAAATGAGACAAAAAAAGATCAAGAAGATGACCTTTTCCTATTCTTAAAACATGCTATGTCTCCCGGGCCTTTACCTACTAAGGGCAGACTTAGAAAGTTGTCTCTCCTTTGGCATTTATTTTCAAACAAGTCTATTCCCTGTGGTGATGGTTTTGCTTTGGGCATCCAAAGAGTCATTTGAAATCTCATTCAGATTTTGAAACCTCACTCACTGAAACACTCTTAGCTCGAGAGGAGAATAAAGGTCAAGCCAGCATTCTGAGTGTTCCTGAGCTTTCCCCCAAATCACAAGCACCTACAAAAAAAGATGTGCGGCAGGAAGGTTTGTTATGACAGTTGATCAGGAAAGCATAAAATCTGGACTTTTTTGCTGCTAAAATGAATGCTTTTGGACTCTGCCTGGGAGTTCATGTGAACTGCTTAGAGACTTTGCTCTGTAAAGCATCTCCAGAAAGCGGCTGTGTCGGGGCTTGATTCAGGCCCTCGGTCTCAATCCCAATCCGCAGTAGCTCTTCGCTGGTCCTGATCTGTGACATTTCTACAAGCAAACAAACACTGGCTCCAAAGTGTAAGAGTTTCCCTGATTTCTCTGACTCAGGATTTTCAAAGTGTCTCTAAAAGGTGACTTTGTTCCAGATTACAGTTTTATGGGTGTGACTTGCACACTAGAGTTGCAGCTCTTCAGGGACTGTGGCATCATCATCTCACCCTGGGGAACGAGGTGATAGTACTGGCAAAAAAAAAAAGAAGGAAAACCACCTGTATTCTTCTTTTTGGCTTAAAAGCAATTGGGTTACTTTCAGGATCCCATTTTGTAAAAATAGCTCAGTCACACAGGAGAGAATTGATGATGTAATCGTGGTAGAGCATATTAATTAAAAAACAACTTTAAAGAACAGCTAATTAAAAATATTTCAGGATGTGTGTAAACTAGATCAAGTTTCATTAGTTGCTCATTTGAATTTTTGTACTGCTCTCAAACAGTGGATTATTTACTAGGCCAAGTAGATCCCGGTTTCTCCAAAAAAAGAGGAGAGAAGGAGAGGAATCACACAATACAGAGACTGATGTTGACAGTGCTAAAAACAGAGGCAAAACAACTCAAAACCACGAGAAAATAAAAAGCTTCTTGAAGGTGCCTTCTCTTTTGAATTATAAGACGAGTCAACAAGAACAGATGCTGGTAAGACAACACTTTGACAGAAAATCAGGTGAATAGTTAATTATAGCTAGGTTTGCTTCTGGGCTTGGTAGGAAGTATATCTGCACTTTCAAACAAAGTGAGCTGACACTTCTGAAAATACCAGGGGTTGAAATTTGCCTTGAAAACAATTTCAGACCAGATTTGGATTGTATTTACTCCTTGTTTTCACAAGCAATCACACTGCCTTCAGTTAAGGCGTGTGGGCAGTAACTCGTACGCTGACATAAATCAGATTACCAGAATTCAGTCCTTGAGTTTTACTTCAGACAGTTGCAAGCTGCTTGCTTGTTTGCTTTGCTTTTCTTCCCCTCCGGTCGCTCACGTTTGCAGCAGCAAAGCGAACTTCCTCGGGCTCCTCTGTCCTGCTTCCTGCCTTTGGCTCTGTGGTCTGCTTTTTTGTCCCTCTTTTGTTTGATTGACTTTGGCTCTCATTTCCACGAGAAAACGGGAGCGGGGCTCAAAGCATCCTCAGACAAGCCTAGCTAATGCCATGCTAAGGTCAGTCTCTGCTTTCCGCGGGTGGAGCCGCGCTGCGTGGCTTTGCCGCGGAGCAGTGCGGAGCTTTACGCTGCTGCCCGGGGAGCTAGGGGGAAGCGAAAAATCGGGCAAGACATTGTTGCTCGTTTCATTGCCGCGGGATCACGGGGCTGTGAATTTAATTTTGCTTTGGAAAGAGCTACAACAGTTCGCTTTTTATTGCCAAGAATTTTTCACATGTATACTGTGAAATAAAGTAAACAGCTCTTTCAGCAACAGCTGTGTAAAATATTTTCCTAGGGAAATCTTCTTCACCATCCCATTTCTATATCCTGTTGGCTGTAAGTCAACACGGTTTCCCTCAAAATACGTATTAATTCTGTGATAGAAGAGGTAATATAGAGAAAGCTTTGAATGTTTTAAGTACTTTTGAATACTTTCTCCCATTTTGTCACATTGCTTCCAGGCACCCCACCAGTAGGAACGGCTTTTACCTCGGAACATTTCGAGTTATTTATCGGTGCGTTCCCGCTTCACAGCCGGGGAGCTGCGAGGCAGCGATCAAAGCGCTGAACAGAACAGAGCCCAGGGAGGCTGCTGTGCATCCGGAGGCAGAATCCGCTCCCTTCTGGCCCCGAGCTCCGCTCCCCGGGACAAAAGGAGCGCGGGGCCGGGGGCGCTGGCACACGCACGCGTTTCCACGCGCGGCCGGCTGGGGACGGCGGCTCGGTGGCACTGACCCGAGCCCGGCTCGCTCCCCCGGGGGAAAACTCTCTCCACATCGCCCCGGACGACCTGGGCTTCCCCTTCCCCTCTGGGTGTTAGCGGGGGGGCTCTGAGCAAAGCGGGGGCGACGGGAGCGAGCCTTTGGTGGCCGCCCCTGGGCACCCGCGCGGCCGCGGGGAGGCTGCGCCGCGCCGGGGGCTGCGGGGAGCGGGGCCTCGGCCGGGCCGGGCCGGGCCACAGGGGGCTGCGAGCCGGGCCGGGGGAGGCAGGAGCCGCCCCCAGCGCCCCGGGGTGCGGGGCTGAGCCCCTGTCCCCTGCGGGGCCGTGCCCGGGGGCCGCCCGCCCGCTGGAAGCGGTGCCCTGCTCGGCCTTGCGGGGCCGGGGCCGTGAGCGGGGGGCGGCGGCCGCCGAGCGCTCGGAGACTTTGGTGTTTCGGGAGAAACGGTTTCGGCTCCCGCTGCTCGTTTCGGGAAGGGCAGAGCCTCCTGTTCCTCCCCCTGCAGCTGGAGCGCGGAGGGGCGGCGGGCTGCAGTCGTTTGCGCCGGCTGCGCGGCTTGGCTGCAAGCTGTGTTTTGTCGAGAGCGTGTGTCAGCGCTGGACACGGCTAGGTAATGCCTTAAACGACTGCATAAAAGCGGTACGGCCCGACCAGGTCACAGTTCTCGGCCAGCTAAAGGGAGTCCAAAGCATCAGATTAAAGCGGCTTTTTTGTTTGTTTGTTTTGTTTTTAATTCCGCGAGATCTCGATGAAGTGAGCTACATTTTTATCGTGAGCAGTGGGTTTTAATCCCGTTTTGGAGTCGGCGAAACAACTGACATCCCCCGCTGGTGTAACGAAGGAGACTTTTAGGACTAGCGCACGAAAACTCTGACAGCGCCTGCAAATAATGCCTCTCTCGAGTCCTGACCTGAAGCTTAGGGGGTGTTTTGTCATATCCACAGCTTTTCATTTTTCCCTAATTTCCCATCCTAATCCTGACGAGAAGCTGTCCCTAAATGTTTCTGTTTAAGGGGGATTTTTAGAGGATGTGGGTGAGGGAGGGAGAACCGGAGGCATAGGCGCCCCCCCCCTTAGCAGCCGGGACTGAGCGAGCCCTGGCTGTGCTACAGGTCCCCTTTTCTTTAGCAGCTTTCAGCATTGATTGGAAACCGCTCCGGAGCCAGGGATTCCGATGTCATCTTCAATTAACAAGGAACAATTAGCGCCGTGATTGCCCTGGCTCCGAGGCCCGCGGCTCCGAGGAGATGCAGCAGCTCCCGGCCCGCCAGGAGGAGCCGCGCAGGGGCCCCCAGTGGCAGAGAGCGGCTTTGGGGCGGAGGGAGGCCGGGAGGGAGGCTGGGAGGCTGGGATGGAGGCCGGAGGGAGGCAGGGAGGCTGGGAAGGAGGCCGGAGGGAGGCAGGGAGGCCGCAGCCCGCGTGCGTCCCTCTCCCTGCGCTCGCTGCAAGCATTTTGGGGTCGAGAGCTGCGTAATTGGGGTTAGCCCGCTCTGCTTTCTTCTCCCGCCTGGTGAACCCCCACCTGAAGCGCCTGGCCACCACAAACGCCCCGCCACCGGCCACCAGCACTGTCTCTAGACACGGTTTGGGGACTTAAAGTGGCTGGAGTTAGGGGGGATTTAAGACAGAGCACCACTCGCTCCCTGCCTTCCCTTAAGAGAGCAGAGCCCGTTCTCGTTAATTACATTTGTTAAGGCTTAGTTGCAGGGAACAGCATTTATTCGTTGGCCTCTTGTGCAGCTCGGTTGTTTATGTGCCAGTAAAACGGCACTGTTAGCCTGAAGAGTTCATTGCTATGGGTTGCCTATCTTTATTGAGTGCCTGCATACTCCATTGACGCTGTAGGAGCCATGCACTGACTTTTCTCTAAAATTATTTTTTCTGATCTTTTTGGGTACTTTTAATTTGAGGTCTAAATGACGAAGTGTTTTTTGTTCATAAAATACAGATTATGGGACCGCTATCTCTGAGGTTCCTATGGAGAAAGAACTCTGCGGTGTTTGTCAGGGTTTTGTTTTGTTTTGTTTTTGTCTTTACCCTGGGAAGTGGCTAAGTTTGGGTACTTGACATTAATAGGCAAAGACAGCCCTTGAGGAGGGCTGCTGCTAGCTTTCCCGCAAACCCTGCAGCCCTCAGAGGGCTGTTTGTTTGATTTCCCAGTGGTTAAGCAAGATTTGGCCTGCCTGGGTCCCTCGCGCACTGCCTAGCCGAGGGGAAGCCCGAGCGAGCCCTTGGTGGAGGGGCAGGAGAGCTCAGAGTGTGTTTCCCACCTGAGTTGTAGTTGACGATGTCCACTCCTAGGGCAGGGCTCTTTCTTTTCCTGGGCCTCCCCTTCTGGACCGTGCCAGTGCCGTTGAAGTAAGGCAGCGCCAGCCCTCCGCTCTTGGCTGCCAGCTCGGTGTAGCTCAGCTGAGGGGGGTATTCTCCTTGCAAAAGGGACTCGAAGTGGGCCCTGCAGTAAACCAGGTTGTCCTTCATGCCAAAGTGATCGCCCGTGGTCAGAGTCTTGTTGCAGGTGGTGCAGGTGAAGCAGCTCAGGTGATACACCGACTCCCTGGCTCTCATGACCATTTCGGAGGCCGAGATCCCAAGGTGGCAGCGGGCACATCTCTGCACGGAGAACCTTCTGAGGGAAACGGAGAAGTGGGCATCAACTAGAAGAGCAGGGGAAGGCCGCCCCCGCCGCTGCCCACCCGCCTCCTTCCCGGCCGGGGGGGTCGGCGGGGAGCCCCCGGCCCCGGCTGCTCGGAGCAGCGCCTGGGGATGTTTTCCGCCGGGTGGCCCCGTTCCCTTGGGCGTGCAGAAGCTGCCCCGCCGCCAGTGAGCGCAGATAGGGGCGGATGGGGCCCCCAAAAGCTCCCCTGCTTTTAGGGCCGAGGAAGGGGCTCTGCGCTGCGGGGCTCGGCAGCCGCGCTCCTCGGCTCCCCAGCGGCGGAAAACCGGCAGGCAGCGGGCGGGGGGAAACTTTTGTTGGCCCTTGGCTGCCTTCGCTGGGGGCTACCCCGGGGCACGGCTCCTGTGGGGCTCGTGTGCCCCACGCCCCCCCCGGCCACCCGTACGGGTTCGGCACGGGGGAGGCTGCTGAGGGGGGACAGGGGCGTGCGGTCAGGGAACCGCCGGCCGCAAAAAGCCGCCTTTGCAAGCCCGTGTGGAACTAAAGCGCGTTTCGCGTGGAAATGCCTTGTGAGGGGCTGCGGTTTTGCTCGCTGTACCTGTAGTAATCCTCCTTGCAGTAAATACTGCCGTCCTTGGCAAAGCAGGTGAGCTCTGACTCCAAAGCCAGTTTACATTCACAGCACTTAAGACACCTGAGGTGCCACTGTTTGTCCACAGCCAGCAGGTAATATCTGTCGGAGATCTTCCCTCCGCAGCCGGCGCACAGGGCGGGCTTCTCGGGGCTCAGAGGGGGCATGTTCTGCAAGACAACCGCGCCGCGACCGCGGGTCAGGCGGGGCCGGGACGCTCCCCGCGACCCCCCAGCACTGGCACGGGGCTTCGGCTGCCGGCTGCACCCCTCTAACCCTCCCCCAGCAGCCTCACGGCTTTTGGACATGCGGAGGCAACTGCTTAGGCCTCAGAAAGGGAAGCGGAGCCGGTTCTTCCCCGAGTTTGGCAAGTTACGCCTGGAGCTTCCCCGTCGCTTTCGCCTGTGAATCGGGGCGCTCCGGGGGAGCGGCGTTTTCAGGCAGGACGGCACCGCTCTGCCGCGCCGCAACTTCGGGGCACGGGTGCGCGCTCGCACCAATTCTCCCGTCAGTTTTCCCCCCTGCTCCAAGCAGCCCCGAGCCCGTCTCTGGAGGAGAACGGGCCGTTTACAAGCGGAGCTGGGGAGAGGAGACAGGTGGACGGTGCAAAGAGCAGCGAGCGCGCAGCCCCTGGCCGGGTTTCGCCGACAACCAGCGTCTTTTCGCCGAGCAACTGGTGCGGGTTGCCGGGGCCGGGCGCCCCGGGAGGAGCCGGATCCGCACAAAGGGGCACGGAGCAGCCGCCGCCACAAAAGCTCCGCCGCGGAGCCCGGGGCTGCTCTCGCTGGGAGAGTACCGGGGAAAACGGGCCCCCAACACCTCCCGCTGCGGCCAGAAGTGGTGAAAAGCGGCAACTCCGCGATCATTTTCCGACCCGAAGTTGTGCTGCGCGCCCCTTTCTTACAGCGATCGGAAAGGCGAGTGGGATTCACATTGCAAATCCTCCCGCAACAAAGCGGGGGCTTTTTTAGGAGAGAAGGGGGAGACCCCAGGCCCCGAAGCGGCGGCGCAGGCTCCGGGCCGTTACTTTGTGCCCGGTCCTTGCGGGGCCGCAGAAGCCCTACAAGTGGGCGGGGGGGGGCACAGGGCGCCGCGGGACCCCCCCGCTGCCGCCCCAAAGGGGGCGGTCGGGCATCGCGCTCGGGGAGAGCCCCCTCTTTGCCAGCCCCTCGCTTGGGGCCAGAAACGGTGAGGAAAAGCGAGCAGCCGGGGGTTGCGGGGTTTCGTTTGGGAGGTGCGAGCAGCGCGGAAAGCGGAGCACACATCGGACGGGGCACGGCCACCGCAGCGCTGCTGCTCGCAGCGCCCCTAACAGCGACCCCAAATACTCCCCCCGTGCCCCGGAGAGCACACCCGGCAGCGTGTGGGGGACAAATGGCTAAGTGAGCCCGGCCCGGCACGGCACGGCACGGCACTGCACCAGGCCTTACGGCTGGCTGGCCGGGAACAGTTTCTACCAGCGCAGGGTTGCGGGGAAGGGGCAGGGGGGGCAGCGCCTTTGGCTGCCCCAAGCTGGGGCTGTCCCGTGGGGGCCCACGCTTGCAGGACCCCTCTCGAGCGGGGCCAGCTCCCTTCTTACCGTTTCTCGGCCGTTCATCTGTCCCCCTTTGGCCAGGCGGGACTCGGTCTTGGATCGCCTCTCCATCTCCTCCATGATTCCTTGGATATGGCCTCCGGAGATCCCGTGGAAAAGCATGGCTGGGGGACGGAAAGGACAAGTATTTTCTTCTGCTCTGCACCCCACTATTTCCATATACAGACCCCAGAGTCTTTAGATCATCCAAAAGGTTTACACCGAGGCGCACAGCGCAGGGAGGGAGGTTGCAATAGGAGCTTCTCTTTGCACAAGCACCGAGGGCTTCCTGAAGATGTGCAGAAAACAAACAAGGGGGAGAAAATGTGATAATAATTAATTAAAAAAATAAAATAACAAAAAGCGAGCTAAAGGATCTGTTACTGTTCTGGAGAGCCGGGGCTCCTGTCTGGAGAGACTTGGACCTGGGGCAGTAGAAGCGCTCGGGAAAGGCTATAGTTTTGAATACAAAGAAAGCAAAAAGAAGTGCTATTTTCAGCAGTCCCTGGTTGCTTTAAAGTTCCCAGTGCCTGTAGGTTGGATTTGGGACTGCTGCTTTCCGGAACTCTGTCCAATTTGTTAAGAGACTAAAGCCAGCCCATTTTTGATAATTTAGTAGGAGGAGTTCTCTCCCTTGAGCTGCCACTGATTTTTATTCAGACAACAAAGACCTGTCATACTCCTCTCAACCCCTAGTGATGGGCAAGCCGTGACAAACACCGCGGCCGGGCTGGGGGTGGGCTGGGGTGGGCTGGGGTGGGCTTTGTCGCCTCCCCCAAACCCGGAGCCCCGCGGGCTGGCGGCGCCCGGCGAGGGGCCGGGCCGGGCAAAGGGGTACGGCTCTGTGACCGGGGTGGGGAGGGGAGGGGAGGGGAAGGGAAGGGAAAGGAAGGGAAGGGAAGGGAAGGGAAGGGAAGGGAAGGGAAGGGAAGGGAAGGGAAGGGAAGGGAAGGGAAGGGAAGGGAAGGGAAGGGAAGGGAAGGGAAGGGAAGGGAAGGGAAGGGAAGGGAAGGGAAGGGAAGGGAAGGGAAGGGAAGGGAAGGGAAGGGAAGGGAAGGGAAGGGAAGGGAAGGGAAGGGAAGGGAAGGGAAGGGAAGGGAAGGGAAGGGAAGGGAAGGGAAGGGAAGGGAAGGGAAGGGAAGGGAAGGGAAGGGAAGGGAAGGCCCCCACCCCCACCCCCGCCGCGGTCTCGTCCCTGGGCCGCTCCCCGGCTGCCGGCTGCGAGCGCTGGTTGCGCGCAGGGGTCCGGGCGATGCATTCCTTCCTGGCTAATCTCTCTCCCTGCTCCCCCTCCCCTCCTCTCCCCTTTTTCCTACTTACTTTTCACACCACTCTTCCTTGCCTTTCTCTGGAACAGCTGCCGGCTGTTTCCTGACACCTCGATCCCCACTGAAGGATCTTCCTGGCGGCAGCTCTGCGCTCCTCGCTCCCTGGGGGACGCTCCACACCAAGCCCGAGCGCGACTAGTGAAACAAGTACCCCAGCCCCCACTTCCTTTCCACAGCATCCCAGAGACATCCTCAGGGGCTCCTCGAGTCACCTCTTCCATGTAACCCAAGATCCAGGCAGCCCGTTTCCTCCCTTCTCTTTCCCCCTAAGTAGCTAAAATTAATGTTATTTGCAGATTGAATGTTGCTACATTCCTCCGAGTGCCAGAATACAGCTCATAAAACACAATTTCACACAAAGATGAAGTCAATCAAGTGAAATAAGCCGGGATTTTTTTTTCTCTGTTGGCACACTAGACCCTGGACAGCAGGGCTGCTATTTACTGTAAGTAATGTAATTAGCCCTTTTGGATGGAAATCAATGTGTTGTATGCGTGTGTGTGTTTTAATAAGAGAGTAATAGCTATAAAACCGACGAGACTCAAAGGGGTAAGGGAATCTCCTTAAAACGGGTAGATGCCGCCACAAGCCCGAGGCTCCTGCAGACCACTCACGGTCAAGAAAAAAAAAGAAAAAAGAAAAAAAAAGAAAGGAAAGAAAGGAAGAGAGAGGAAGAAAGAGAGAGGAAGAAAGAGAGAGGAAGAAAGAGAGAGGAAGAAAGAGAGAGAAGGAAATCAAGAAAGAGAGAAGGGAAGAAAGAAGGGAAGAAAGAAGGGAAGAAAGAAGGGAAGAAAAACAAAAAGAAATGAAGGAAGGAAGGAAGAGAGAGAGAAAGACAGAAAGGAAGAATTAAAGGAAGAGAAAGAAAGGAATAAAAAAAAAAAAGAGAAAAAGAAAAACCTGCGTGTGGGGAAGGAGGAGGGAGAGAGAGGCTTTCCTTGGAGAAAACAAGTCAATTAGCACAACAAGGCGTCAGGAAAAAATACCCGGGGTGGCTCCGTCCGGGCTGCGGGGGCTGCTCGCCCGGGCCCCCCTCGCCCGCTGAGCCCAGGCGCGGGGCCGAGGCGGCTGCGAGGGGCTGCGCGACCCGGGGCCGGCCGGAGGGGCAGGGGGCTCGGGCAGGGCCGGGCAGGGGGCGGCCGGCTCCTCGGGGGGCCGTAACCCCCCCGGCGGGACAGGAGCGTGTGCCGGCTGCTCGCTGCTACCTGCCGCTGCCCGCAGAGCCGAAAAAGCTCAGCTCGGGACGCTTTGGGTTGAGCGGTTGCAAGAAAATCCCCTCCCGGCCGTCCTGCCGGGGCTGCCTGCCCCTGCCCCGCAGCCTCGGGCGGCTCCGCTCCGGCGTGTGCAGGGCACGGGCACCCCAAAGCGGCCCGGGGCACCCCAAAGCCGGCCCGAGCCCTCTCCCGGGGCAGGCGCAGGGGCTGCGAGCCCCCGGCAGGCCGGGCTGTGGGTGCCCAGCCCTACCTGAGCCCCGCGGCGCCGCTAGGAATAATCGGGCAGGCTCGTACCAAAAGTCAGGAGTGAGCGAGCCTCCCCCGGCTGGGCACGGTTAATTCCCGAGGGGTGCTTCCCTTCTGCCCCGTCAGC
This sequence comes from Anser brachyrhynchus, assembly GCF_964034855.1. Taxonomy (NCBI): domain Eukaryota; kingdom Metazoa; phylum Chordata; class Aves; order Anseriformes; family Anatidae; genus Anser; species Anser brachyrhynchus. The sequence continues at coordinate 26,098,673 of NC_137702.1, read as the reverse complement.
TAGCGTTAGGGACACGCTGCGGCCGCTCCTCCGGAGGAGGCCGGGCGTTCCTAAAGCGTTTTCTGCTCAGCGTGCTGATGCTGCCGGAGCGCTTCTTACCTAAAGGGACACCAAAAAGTTCGTTGCTAGCATCGAACGTGACTTCTCCGTTTCCGAAGGGCCTGTGGGAGATCACGGGAAATCTACTTCAGCGTCCCCAGGTCCCCCCCCGGCTGCAGGTTGGCACCGCGGAGCCCGGAGGCTGCAGCGCGGAGGCCGCCGGCTCCGGCTGCTTCTCTCGGCAAGGGGAGAAAAAAGCCCACAAAGAGCACAACGGGGAACCTAAAATCCAACCCCACCACTTCATCCCCGCTGGATCCATTTGCATTAGCACTCGGGCCCTCAACGCGGTGTCCCCTTGCGGGGCGCCTTCACCTCCCTGCGCCGCAGCGCGCCGGGGAGGCTGGGCGAGGCGCCGTGCCCGCAGCACCCGAGCTCCACGGCAGGAGGTCTGGGGGCTCCCCTCCCGTCCGGCACACCTTGGCACGGGTTTCCCGGGCCGCCGAGGGTGACAGGGGACGTGTGGCCGCGGGGACCCGCGCAGGGACCGCGCCCGCTGAGCGCCGCGGCCCCGGGGCGGCCTCGCCCGGCTCCGGCCTCGCCCCCGGCCCCGCGGCCAGCCCGGCGATTTGCCGGGTCACCGGCACCGCGCTCCTCTCGGCCGCGGGCGGCGGGCTGAAGCCCCTTACAGCGTGAACGACCTTGCGCTTGGTCGGCAGGGTCTGGGGCGACGGCTGCGTGCAAATTAATTATCGACCGGCGATAATTAGCAAAGGAAGGGGAGGGCGCCGGGCAGCGCTGCCTGGGGTCGCGCCGTGCCGCCGGTGCCAAAGTCGGGGGAAGAGCGGCGGCAGGACCGCGACCCCGGGCCGGGGGAGGGGGGGCAAGACGGGTCTGTTCCTAAAGCCTAACGCTATTTCGTGCTCTGCTGGCTGGCGGTGGAGTGCGGTGCTGTTCCCGCTCAGCCCCCTCGCTTTGTGAAGCCTGCGCCTGGTCCAACCAATCTGGACACAAAGAAAGAAAATTTTCGTGGGGTTACATCCGTCGGCGGCGGTATGGAATTAGCCGATGTTCTCAGCATTGAAATGATTGCGTTTCCTAAAAACAGAAATTAAAAAAGCCCGGTATTGTTTAAAATTCCACCTCGGTGTCCGGAGCAGCATCCTCTCCCACCTCCCCCTTTCTCCTGCCCCTCGCCCCTCGCCTGTAGCCCGGAGCCGAGCAAATGCCGCTCAGCCGGGGCAGGGAAAGCCCGGCACGACCGGCATCGAACGGAAAAAGGGAAAAGTCCGGCGCGCTTGTACCCCCCGTAAGTGTAACGCACGGAAATTAAGCCTCGCATTCAGCCTCTGGAAGAGACGGTGCTCAACTGAGAAACCATTAGGCGCTTGGCAGGGTAAGCCCGGGCGCATCCCCACGGCCAGGCGCTGGGGTAACCCAAACCCATCGCACCGCCGGGAGGGAGCAGGAGAGGCAGGTTATTGTCTGACACGAAAGTGTGCGCACCGAGGAGGACTTCAGCATTGTTAGCTCCTCGCTTGGCTCGTATTAACCTCAGCCGCACTCGCACTCCGCTTGTAATTAAGCCGCTGGAAATGACCGTGTTGTGCCGCTTTTGGAGAGCGCACCCGTAAAGGCTAGCCTCGCAGCCAGGTGAGAGGAGCCATTCCATGGCAAGGAAAGAGATATATAAAAAAGAAAAAGAAAAAAAAAATAAAGAGCGCGGGCTCCTTTTTATTAAACCGAATGGCTCAGTCTTCCCAGGCTGCTATTTTTCTAGATTAAAACACACACGCACCAAATGTTGTCTGCGAATACACCTGGGGAAACGACCATTCTGTGGTGTTTAAAGGGAAAAAAAAAAAAAAAAAAGAAAGCACCGCGCCGAAGAAACACCCCGCAAATGACATCCGTGAGGTCGAAATAGCTGCTTTGCTAGCACAGGCTCATGCAGGATCTTACCTTGAGACCTTAGAAGCTTCTTCCAAAATTGTACCCTCCTTAATGAGTGATGAGGGATGGCTTTTGGATGGAGAAGAGAGGCGATGATCTAGCCAGTAGATGGAGGTTGTTCCTTGTTCCTAGCAGAGGATCCCTATGTTAATTAAAATAAACAAGCTGCTTGGTGGAGGTTTTTCCCCTCTCCCTCTCCCCCGCTACACAGCCTCTAATGCAGAATTGACGTGAATTTCTAACCTCTGACCCTTCGCCAGCGCACGCTTATACCTGCCTTTTATTTTCTGTTGGCTTCAAAATATTTCTCCAAACAAACCAAACAAACAAACGAAAAAACAGAGAGAACGAGCAGAAAGAGGACTAAATCCCACCTCTCAGTTTGGGCTGCCTCGCTGGATTCTCTTGATTAGCTGTCTCAGCTCCTCAGTAATCAGGTGAGGTGTTAATGGGGAGCTGGTTGTAAATAAAACTAATAAAGCAAAGAACATATTAGGAAATTAAAAAAAGGCGAGGACTGGGAGCCTGCTAAAAATCTTGCAGGGAGCGGAGCCTTTCCCCATCGTGTCGTTTTTTTCGTTCTGTTATTATTCACAGCTGAGAGCAAACCCCGTGTTGTTGCCATCTCTCCACATTTCTTTTTTTTTCCTTTCTTTTTTTTTTTTTCTTTCAAATCGTACCGAACCAGCCATGGACTGTATCAACCCTTCCCACTTTCATAAAAAGCCTCTCAAACGGAGTCGCTAAACAGCAAACTTCAGGCTGATCTGATGTGATATGATATACGGATTCACGGAGCAACCTCGCTTTGCCAAACCCGATGAAACTGCGAGTTGTCATGCAACACCACGCAGTCAAACCTGGGATAATTGAAAAAAGGGAACCCAATTTAACCCATTAGAATAAAACCCGATGCCAAGATGAATCGGAATCACGGCTCGGGAGGTGCCACTGCTGCTGACAAGTGATGCACCGCCGAGGTGCGGGCTCGGGAGCCGCCGTCGGGGCCGGACTCGCCCTGCCCCGGGGGCTACCAGCCGCTGCCCCAGCGGGCCCGGGCTCCCGCAGGGCTCTGCAGCCCCCCGACACCTCCACATCTCCCCCCTGAGCCCTGTGCCCGTCGGCTCGGCGCGGCCGGCTTGGCGACCCGTCCAAAGCGAAGGGCAAAGCAGGCGAGGGAGGGATGCTCCTCGGAGCTGGGCACGGAGCGGAGAGCCGGCCAGGGGTACGGGGGGAGCCGCTCACCTCCGGCCCCCCGGGGCCTCGCAGCAGCCCCGGCCCTTTCCTTCTCTCCCCCCCGAGCTCCCCGGGGGCGGCCTCCCCCGGCCACCGGCCCCGCGGGGGGAACGGGAGGAGGAGGAGGAAGAGGAGGAGGAAGGCGCGGGGCTCGTCGTGAGCCACCTGCTGCTGCCCCCCGCCGCCCTCACGCCTCGTTTCGTCCCTGCTGCCCCCCGGCAACGGGACCGGAGCCGGCATCGCCAAGTCCCCGCCGCCCGGGGCACCGCAGCCCGCAAGCACCCGCGGGGAGCCGGCTGCTGAAACGCCGGCAGCGGACCTCGGCTCTGGAGCGTGCTGCTCTCCCGTCCGAGGGGTGTTAGTACACAAACGAAACCCGCCTGGATGTTTTCTGTTACCAGAAGGCTGCGCTGACGTTCAAATGATCCGAACCTCAGCATCTGGGAGCCCGCACGAGCATCTTTTCGGAACGGGCTTCGCTCGGGCCATTTCGGTCAACCAAAGCTGAGGGAGGATCGAAACGGGACAGCGAGCAACCGACTGGAGTTGCCAGCCCAAGCGAAACCGGCTGCTGCTCCACGTGAGAGTATACACACAGGGAAAAAAAAAAAAAAAACAACCACCTTTCCGATCCTAGCAGCCCCCCGGGGACACTCGGGACGGGGGGAGATACAGGGAGGCTTGCTAGCGAAAGGAGGGCGGAGGAGCCGCAGGTAAGGTCCCCCCGAGGTGCTCGGCACCTCCCGGGTGCTCGGAGCCCCCGCAGCACGCCTTGCACTTCGTGCTGCGTTTGCACACGGAATTCCTGCGTCGTTCCGAGGCTTTTAGGGACTCGGGCACCAAACGGCCCGCTGTGCAATCAGCTGCAGAGGACCTAAATTAGTCGGACCCCGGGGGAAGCCGGTGAGCCTCCCTCTCCCCAGCGCCGAGCGCGGCTCAGCCCCCGGGGGCGGATTTCCCCGGGCGCCGCCCGCCTCCAGCGGAGGGCACAGCGCGCAGCACACAGCAGCTCCAAACAACACAGCAGCATCGCACAGCATCGCACAGCATCGCACAGCATCGCACAGCACAGTGTCGCCGTCCCCTGATCCCCCGCCAAAACAACCCGAACTCCTGGACCTACCCAAATCAGCATTTCGTAAACGCCGCGGTGCATACAAGTGATGTTAAATACAACCGAGGCATAAACCTACTTTCTCAGCTTCTTTTAGAGATAAATTAATCGTATTACCAGATTACAGTCTGATAATTGATAAACCCTGTTACTTGTAGCACAAAAGGGAGAGGGTGATCAATAATGCTGCGTCTAAAACACACATGCACACATGGTTCAGTTTGTGCTTTATTACAATTAAAATGCGTTCACTGGGAGCCAGTATCAGGTACAACGAACACCAGTGTTCCGGCGGTGGAAGGTACAAAGAACTGAAGTGCTTGGGTTTCTCAGCAGCTCTTGCAGAATGCAAAGACATAAGGAGTCACACACACACACACAAAAAAAAGAGTTGAAGCGCTTCTTTTTGGATTGGTCTTTTGCGTTAACTTGCTCATATGGACACTGCAGAAGAAATGAAACAAGCCGTTATTGCGTTACGTAGTAATCAGTATGGAAAAGCCCAACCACCCTGCTTATGGCTAACAGGAATTGTTAATGATATATAAATCATTTGATCTATTGTGCCCTCCAGACTAAAAGGAAAATAATGGCAACCCCAAGCAAATGGTCCTAATTAGTGTCCAAGAAACCACTTCCTAAATGTATCCTTCCAACTCATTCCAGTTTGACTGTCCAGAACAATCTTTTGTTCTTAAACTTTTTTATTTTGTGTGTAACTGCAAAAATGCTCTGCATACCGGAGCTCCTAAAATAGCTCATCTCAGAGCACAGCACAGCACTAAGAGCAGAAGGGGGGACAATATGATCCCACACTCTCCGTATCGCCTGTAAATATGTCCTGATCACTTGAAACTTCCCCCCCCCCAAAGCCTTGCCTCCTGACAGCCTCCTTAGAGATGTACCAAAAGAGACTTCATTTAAAAAAAAAAAAAAAAAAAAAAAGCCTTTGCCACTCAGGCAGCAACACAAGCTTTAAAAGGGAAAAGCTAAAGACAGACCCAGAACTAAGTTGTGCATGTTTGAACTATGCAACACATGCTCTCACCCCCTCGTTCCACTGCTTTCAAGTGTGATCCTTAAGTTAAATACACCGTGGCTATCCCCACATATACCACACTTTATGTGGTACTCCTGTGAAGATTCAGGCACCAGCTGGAGGAGTAACAAGAGATCGGTCACTGGATTACTCTGGCCTTGACCTTGTCTCCACTGAAAGCAACAAAGCTTTTGCTGTTCACTCCCATGGATGGACTGTTTCTTGGACGTATCAAATACAAACTACTATTTCTTCTTAGATGAAGTGCCAGATCCTATTACTTAACGAAATTCACCCACTGTTCCACCAAATCCGACATCTTTTGTCACTTCTCAATCCAATCACAAAACACGATTTTTAAAGTTTTAAACACAGTTCCGAAGAGCTGAACCACCTCTGAGACAAAACCCATCGTGGTTATATTATCTCGTCTCGTTGAAGAGGGGACGCTTGCTGGAAGCAGGCTTTCTGACATGCTGGTTCTGTTCCTAGCCAGGACGGACTTGCCAAAGGGAACAGAACTTCTGTAAACTGACAGTCAGTTACGTAACTCCCGTGCACTGCTCTTCGTGCTATTTCCAAGAGATAATGTTAATGGGAAATGCTGCAATATTTTATTTTAACTTTAAGAAAATCCGTCCACGACCTTCCCTGAACTTAAAATGTCCTTGACTCGTTCGGAGTCACGGCAAAACACAGACGTGTTGCCAAACTCTTGCAGCCCCTGCACAAATGGCTCCACCGAGCCGCAGAGACAACATGCATGCTGATGCCGGAAGGCAAGGCTTCGTACTCACATGTCTGCACGCAGAGCCGCAGCATTTACCTCTCTGCAAGCCGGCGGCTTCGGTGAGCACTAAATAACCAGTAACTGGATCCACCTAGGTCTGCTGGCCAGCCTCAACGCAAAAACAGCCTCAGCTCTGAGGAGTCGTCGTCTCTGAGGTTCCATGCTGCAGGCGGGTTTGACGCTACCTTCTTAAAACGCATCCTAAATGAAACAGGCTTGATTGCTGACTCACGATTGCGTTCATAAAGCAATTATATCGTGCTACTCACGGATGTAACAAACGCAGCGACGGGGACAAGCTGCAGTTACCGTTTCAGCACTCCCTCGGCGCCAGCCCGCTCCCCCTGAGGCACCTCCGGCAGCGCCTCCACCCCTCCGCGCCCCCAGGCCGCCGGCAGCCGCTCGGGGCCGCGCTGTAGCGGCGCAGCGGGGCTCAGCGGCAGCTTCTCGGGAGGCAGCGAGGCCTCCACAGCGCCCCTCACCCGGGCCGGGCTGCCCGGGGGGTCCCCACCGCTGGGGGCACGGACCCGAGGCCGCCCCAGGCTCGGCGGGGCCGGGCAGGGCCTACCCGGGCCGGGCCGGTGCCCTGGCGGCCCGGAGCTGCGGCAGCGCCCGGCCTGCGTCCCCCTGTGCTGCCTCCCCGCCGCGCCGCGGTGCTGCTGAGGTGACAGGCTCCTGCCTGCCGGCCCTGCGGCTCAGCCCTCCGGCCCCTGCCCGCAAACTTTTTGCCCGGCCTTCTCCAGGTGTCCATTTTCTCTGCCGTGGCCTCGCGGTGGCCCAGCTCCCTCCCCGGTCCCTCTCCCGTTGCCTCTTGCAGGCTGGCGCTCACCTCTTTGCTCCGTTTTCTTCTTTGGCCATCCCAAACCTGTATCAGAGAACCCTGGCATAGAGCAGTTCAGAAGAAAAAAAACAGATAAAGTCGTGTTTTACCCTGAATTTGGGTACTTTGCTACTGAAATGCAGTCATCAGGGAACTGAGCACACTTTATCAGCAGGTATAGCAGGATATATGCATACATGCAAAATAAGGTTTGTTGCACTTTACAACTTTGCCAAATTCAGGTATGTTTTCCTTACGTGGCCTAATCCTACTAGGGCAACATGGAGCTCCTTGCGTGTTATTTCCCTACCAAGCGTGTTGCTGCTGCAGGGCAGGGGACACAAGTGGTTCTTGAAGTTACTGGAACTACTAACATGAACACAACAATTTATTTATTTATTTAGTTAGTTAGTTATTTTTCTTTTTCCATAGCCTTATCTACTTATCAAAAAAGACTATATCTTTATTGGCTAAAATTTTGCAAAATATTTGCCCGCAAACAACAAGGAGCCTGGAAAACAGAAACTTAATTTATTAAAAGTGGCGTGGTTCTAAGGAGCTGAAAACAAAGGATATGCAGGGCAGCTTTAAAGACAGTGAGATACTAGCTCCACCTATGATTTTATGAAAATCATATTGTCCAGCAGCAGTCAATAATTCTAAGCAATTCCCTTTAGGATTGAGTAACTGCATTAAACAAAATTTAATTTTACCTATACGATCATATGATGTTCTGTGTGGTGCTTTCCAGAATCCAAAAGCGTGTACAAACATTGCAGCTAATCCAGAAGCTTGTTTTCATTCCTAGGACTGCCTTTATTTTTTGGATGTAGGCATCATCAGCCTAGATCATATTTCATACAAATACTCCTTCCACCTGTGGTCGTATCCCATGCAAGAATTCCCTTATCACTCAAATCAAGAAGAACAACGAAGGAAATCAGCAGCCAAAACAATGGTATAATCTTTGTTCAGTTGACGTTTACATCTTCATGTGTAAACTACCACTGTGTCTAAGTACCAGCGATCTCACTGAAGTCAATCCCGACATCCCACAATGGAGAAGGGACCTAGTCCACTGCAATGGGCAGCTCCACAGCAGCCCTTTGGGAATCCAGCACTTCCTGATGGCCAAGGAGACGTAGGCCCTCCACCAACTTAAAATCTAAACCCTATATACCATATTAATTGAATTATCTGGAAAAAAAAAAAAAAAGAAAAAAAAGAAAAAAGAAAAAAGAAAGAGGTAGTCAGGATAGGTATTTCAGCCAAGTTTGGATGATGACTGAGAAGGCATCTGGTTCAGGGAGTACAGATGGAGTGTTGAATGACAGCTAGAGATTTTGTTCTTGCAGATTCAGTTGGTGGACTATGCAGTTTAGGAGTTCTGACCATAAAAACAATAATTTAAGAAAATCTGTATTTACTAAAACGTCAAAAACTGAAGATCTGTTGGTTTCCCAGCTGAGTAGCCGATTTCACAGGCGGGTGATCTGTATACTGCAGTTAACCAAATGCAATAAAACTAGGCTCATTTTTGCAGATGTTGGTTCCAGTTCTGTAATCCTTGTACGATTTAACTTCAGTAGCAGTTTGACAAAGTCTCATTTTTCAGAGTAAGAAAAAAAAAACCATTTTTTAAATAAAAATGAGCAGTCAGTTTTGTTCATTTATTCCAAATGACCAAACCCCTACTTTCTGAATGAGTAAGAAGGGATTGGCAAGCAAGGCCTGTGTTGGTGCATTTGGCCAGAAATGTCTGCAGGTGGAAGCAAATTGTTTTACTCTCCCAGCATCGCTGGTAACGACGTTCCTGAGAACAGAGCAGGCTTCAAATAAGCAGTGCCGACTTTGGTTGTTACAGATGCGCAGCCCGGTGCATGTGAAAAAAGAAAGTCCTATCAGAGGCTGTGAGCCTCTGGCTGGAAAAATCACGTGTACGACAGTGCTTCCAGGATAAGGGTTTTGAAATGAGGTTCTGCGACTGAATTCAAGCTGGAGTGTCACAACTAGAATTTGAAATATTTATTTCACTGGAACGATATTGCTGAAATTTATTCTCACCTGGCAGTAGCTCCCATTAGCTTTGTGTGGCTGCACATGATGATACGTTGTTGAGGACATCGAAAAGAAGGCCATGCAAAAGGTCATATTAGCTGTTGTGTGTCTTGAGATTGTCAGGCCGTAAACTCTCCGTTGCAGTCTAATGATTCCTCTGAGATGATGGGAAATTTTGAGGAGACTGTGGGGAATTAAATCCTCAAAGCTTTGGTATATACAAAAATACAGGGTTTACATCCGTTGCAGAATGCACTGTCTTTACAGCACGTTTTGGGGGGACTGGGAATGAGCGCCACCTGTCAGGAATAGTGAGCGTCTTCTGCACAATCTCTTTTAGGGCATGTTAATGGAAATACATCTTGATTTGCTACCTGGTACCTCCATACACAACCTCCCAGACCATGCAGAGCGTGTACATGTTTGTCCACAGATCCTCTAATCCCTGAGGAGGTAGGAGGAGGGAATGCCCCATCAGTAAGTAGTGCTAGAAAGGGGTTAGTAAAGTCTTCGGATTTGTACCCTGGGATGCCATTATTTCCCAGTGCTGACAGCACGGGTTGTGCACTCACGAGGTGCGTAGTGTTATCCTGCCATTCGTGCTTGTTTGGGGGCTTCCCTTACACATGACTTGCAAGCCATAGCACTAAACATTTTTACCTACTGTTCTTGCAGTCCCATTGCTTTCCCCTTGTTTGGCAGCCCTTCCAGATCAGCAGTCCCTAAATAAGGCCATGTTGACATGTTTCACATCGTTCAGCCTTCTTCTTTGGGCTGTTAGGAGCGTTTCAACCCTGAGTAATAGGAGTGCTTCCTACGGTTTTGCAATTTGCTTAGTGGAGCCTGTTCCTTTCTAGTGGCTGGCACCAATTTTTTTTTTTTTTCCTGTGTTCTGTGGAACATAAATCAGTATTTTTTCAAATCATAGTTACAGACAGAATGCCATCTGTGGCAGACATTTGGAGAATATGCAATGTATCTTATTGAGCATCTTTTAATAGACTCCGTTTTTTGGTATAGACTAACCTTTCTTTGAAGAGAACGAGAAAGTTTTGTGAAGATTTTCAGTGAACTGTCTCATGTTCTTAGCTGTCTGTGCTAGGTAGTACAGCACTGAGCTTAGCAAGGACACTTTTTTTTTAAAAAAAAAAAAAAAATCCAGGAAGGAAAATAGCCTTTCACTTGCTATGTGTTTATATATTAAAAAGCACATTATAATGCTAAATGGAGCATATCTACTTTTGGTGAAGAAGCTATGTTGGTACGTGTACCACAGCACGGCATGGTGCTATTGGGGCACCTAAGCACAGTAACAGCAAAGTTATTAATTAGTATATACATCAATCAGTTGATGCATACTTTAGCTTTGTTTAAGATTATCTCTGCTATTATCTGGCTCTGGTTTCTCTACTGGTGTTTCTGACATTACCATCGCACTCTTATCCAGAGAAAATCCTGGCAGTTACACAGTTACGAGAGCTTGATGCTCACCGATGTTGCACGGGAAAGCAACCTTAGCAAAAATGAGTATCAGGTCTAGAATATCAGATCAGGATTTCTAAGTGCACGGGTGTAACCCTTGGGCACACCGCTACGAAAGGCACCCTGTCCAGTGCCAGCAGCACGTTTGGAGGTGAACAGAGCTGGGAGAGGGACACAGTCTGCAGCGCTCGCCACTGTATGGGACACCTCAGGGGGCTGAAGAATTGTCACTGCAGTGTTGAGTTCTCCCCAGCAGTAGCAACCACTGCGGTATTTACAGACAGCAAATAAGAAAAGGAAAGAGCGTAACTGGGAGACTGCCATTGAGTACATGCTTACTCATTGCTGCTCTTTTTTGCTCTCCTTATTTTTTCTCGTGTTATGTAAGTTAGTCTCCCATGTCACTTAAATTAATGTGCATTTATGGTACTTAGCTGTTAATAGGCAAATACCATTTTTAGATCAAAGAGTAGCTAATGAATAAGAAACACTTATTCAACAGTTGCTGACTGCAGTAATTTGCTGTTATGTATTGCATGTGCAGTCACCAACATACAAAATTATAGTATCAATACCAACTAATTGAGATGCTGTATATGGTAGCATTTAATGTGAAAGATGACTTGCTTTAGCCCGTGTTTTCCACTATGATTCATTGCTTTTTCTCTAGAACATATGGAGGGATTCCATTGCAGCCCTTTTCTTTGCAAGGGCTAGCATGAGCATAGATAGCAAGGACTTGGCAGATTTGTTTGTGTAAGGATCACAGGAATGTAGAGGACTCCACTTGGGAAAAGTGACTCTTTCCTCTGCTAGTTGGGTGAAGATTCTGTTCTCTAACAGAAAAAAAAAAAGATATATATATATATATATAACATAATATTTTAAGACTATTTCTTTACATATTGTAGATGGAAACACAAAGTAAATATTTGGGAATGCTTGTGGGAGACTTAGAGTTATCACATAATTTTAATTCCAGTAAGGAAAAGATGGAGCACTTCATAGGTTTCAAGGACTTTTCTAGAACAATAAATACATAAATAAACTAAACTAATACATTAAACTAATAAAAAATAAAGTAAGCTATTAAACGGTTAATTTGGCCTACTTCAAGTTAGCATTAAACTTTTTATTCTCCTTATCCATGACCTGAAGCATCAGTCAGCACAAACCAATTTTCATCTAACACACGGGCAAATAAAGAATGATACAATTCTATTTACGATTTAAGGGGATTCTGACAGCACCGATTTCGGTCAAGCTGGAAATAACATGTAGTGGTGCATATATCAGAGATATAATCCATGTAATCTAGTTCCTGTTGGGTGAAGCTACTCTCTTGGTGTCTATGGAGAGTGTATATGCTTGTCCTCAGATTAGCCCCTGCAGAGGCCGAGGAAAGAAATAGTCTATCACGCCTCTGGACTGAACACTTTAATACCTTCCTTCTGTTGCACCCTATGGACCCTGAGACACTTATTGTTATCAGACGCAGAGTTCATGGAGTAATGCTACGTTTGGATGCTCCAGTAAAAGAGGGAATAACCCAAACCAACAATACAAACCACTTCAGATTTCTGTATGACAAAAGTTCCCAATTAGTTTCATAAAGGCCCTAACGGGGCAAGATGGCGGAGACTTCCCTACAGGCGCTAATGCAGGTAGACAACAATTTCATAAACTCTACAGCAGGAATGCACTGGAGAAAGTGCCAGGAGGATTTTATTCTCTATGTGCATGTATGGGACATCCATCTTCCCCCTGAACAAAGAAGCGAATATAAAATGTTGGCAGCTGTGGAGTGGAAACCATTGTCCAGACCCTGGGGGCACCAACAAGCCTTAATGCCCCGAGCAGCCTCACCTGGGCCCCCGTCACACCTTCACTGGGCCCAGGACTCTATTTAAGTTCAGCCCAGGGCTCTTAGTCCTTATCTCAGCTATGTGTAGGTCTAGGGGTCCTTGCTGCTGTTCTGGGGCCTGGCTAGGGCTCCTGTTACTACCACCATGTCTTGGCCTTGGGCCTGCTCCATCACCAAGCCATGGCCTCCCTTATTCATGATGAGAATTGGTATCGTTTTGAGGAGTAAGATATGTATATTTGTTCCTCCTTTTCCGGAGGAAAGAACTTGGGATTCAAGTGCTGCATAACTATAGTTCATTTCTATAAATGATTAAAACTGTGGGCTGCTTTGTCTTGGGGAAGGTAAAATGGCTGCCTACCACTTCCTGGAGGCTGCTGGGTGACTTACAAAGAAGCTGCTGAACCCAGGCAGAAGTCATTATGGGTGGCATTTGGTATCTCAGTAAAAAAATCCTAAAACTTCTCAGCTGCTGCCTCCAGCAGTAGGCTTAGGTGTGGTAGCACAGTTTGTGTGTATTTCTTCAGTGCTGCAAACAACTTTCTGCTGTGAAAGTGAGTGCCCTAACTCCCTAAAGGGAGTTAGCTCTCCTTTAATGTTTTTAGACCATAAAAGGTTGTTTTCCCATTAATGTAAGTTGGTTGCCCTTGTTCAATCTCTGCTGGCGGTAAGAAGGAGATAGGGGGAAGATGGTTAAAACAGGCCAACTCTTTATGTGTGAGCTGCTGCTGACTGGATGGCACAAATCTATGCTGGGGGCCATGGTGGCTGTGCCCTGTGCCAAGCGGGTTCCTGTGCTGCTCCTTCCCTGCATGGGGATACAGCTGCTGGGCCCCATTAGGGCTGCGTCTGCTCCTGGAGAATCCTTCCCCTAATATATTTGTGCCTGAATACCATGAAGAGTTAAGACTGGTTGCATTTAGATCATTATCACATATTTATGGATGATATGATGATTAAATACGTAGCTTTCTTCTGAGGGGGATGTCACTCTTGAAGCCAAAGGAATTAAGAAAATAGGTGTGGAGCCTTTCTCATACTACTTTGCTCAGCCCTACACAAACAGCAGTCCAATGCCTCTGTGTAGTCTGCTGCGGAATAGTTTCCTTTCAGCACTTGTTTGTTATGACTTAGCAAGCACTGTAAACAATCCTCTTCATATGATCTAAATGATTAGTGTAAACATTGACAAACAGAATTTTATTGCTTGCACCTGGTAATCGTCTACTAAAGGAAAGTAGAGCTTTTATAGATTTTTTTCCCCCCTCAAACTGAAAAGAAAACTTTAGAGGTTTGTTTTACTGTGAGATCTTGAGCCACTGTTGGTGTGAAAGGTTTTTTTTTGAGGTCTACAGACTCCTTTTACTATTTCTCTGGCAGTGCTGGTAATGTTTTCCCATTTGCTCTTGTATATAATTTGTGAGGTCTAACATAGCATCTAAAACTTGTCGCTTCCCTGAATTCTACCCTTGTCTGGCAAGAGCTTTACAGGGCAATTTAATAGTTACAAAAAAAAAAAAAAAGGCTCTTAGCTTAGGTAGTCTAGAGCCTTTTCTTTACAACCCATTCAGCCTCTGTTCTGGACCCTTGTCTCCAGAGAGCTTTTCTCCCCTTCCTCATTGCCAACAGGATGATTAGCCACCTGCCTGCCTGGATCAGTGAAATTCACTTAGTTCTCGCTCAGAGGGATCAATATATGCTAGTGGTGTATGGATTTCATGTGAAAACTGCTTGCTTGATACAGATGCATTTTTTTTTCCTTGGGGTAGTGCTCCAGGGTAGCATCCAGGTATGCATCATGAGCTCTCTTGCTGTCTGTAAATATGGAAAAAATAACCAACATTTTTGTATAGCAATATTATTGTATAACAGGGGAAGAGAAAAGAGGAATCTAATTGCAAAGTGAATATTGTTTTGCTGAGGAGCATAAAGTGCATCTCCTTTATCTACCTTTCTAACTGCCTGTGCCTCATTGTAACAATTTAATAAAGACCTTAGACTCTAGGGAAAGGTTTAAGATCTGGTTTGATTGGATATCAAGGAGCAATATTGCATTTATAACTAATCTCTGGTCTTTCTGCTTTTTTTTTTTCTGTCAGAAAAAAAGCAACAGAATCAGTTAAATAGTAATTAGTCACTTTATTTCTTATGCTGCTGCAGAAGAAAAGACTGATAAGGGTTAAGATATCTATTTACTTCTGTTTTCCTGGTTAATTATAAATAAAACCTCTATTACCCTCTGTGACTTCTGTAAAATTTCCCTTATCGGGTTTGATTCCAGCTCCTCAAAGGCATCACTCTTGTTGCTGTTAATGGGTTTGAATTGCGGGAGGAAGGGCTGTGCTGCTCAGGGCGCAGCAGTGTGCTGAGGCACTCAGCTTTGCTCTGGAGTTTTAAAGGTTTCATGTATGAATTTTGGATGTCTTCCCTGTCTTCTGGATTCTGGTTCTCTGCCTGTGACAATGTCACTTTTACACAGTGAACCAGTTACAAATAATTCAGTTTTTGAAGATGGTCTTGGCTTCCCCAATGCAGTTTTAATGGCCAAGCACTGTTGTGTGGTTAATGTTTTGATAACGCAAGACTGATCCAAAGTGGTTAGGCAGGTGTTTTACTTTTGTGTTATACAGAGAGTGTGCTTTAATAGAATCCCTGGAGCATTTAAAACATAATATGCACAATTACTTCATGTTTATTAATGATATGCCAATGCTAGCAGACTGAAGTTGTTTGTAGTAATCCTGACTCTGCACATGGACTAAATATTTGAGTCTGAGCTCACAGAAAACCCTGGATTATGCAGGTGTTTCTATTTGTGCTCTCTTTGTGAAAGGTAAATATAGTCTACTCTGAAGTGGGAAGTTTGGTCTGTCATATAATTATGGCTGTAAATATTAGTTGTGACTAAAGCAAATGAGTCAATGAGCTGTTTCATTGTCTTCCTTGGTACTGTGACTGGTCCGTGCCTGTAAAATGATGGCACAGTCAATGCTCTGTGGCTTGTGCTGCTAACTAAGGCTATGCAAAAGCAATTTTTATCATTTACGCCATGGAAAGTGTTACTGCATTACGCTGCTCGTGACAACAGGAAAATATTTCCCAGCAGAAGGCATCCAAATTTGGGGCAGGACTTTGAAATGCTTCTCTTAATTATCTTACATAATTATTGCTTTAACGTGTGGCAGATTGATATGTACCCTACGATGCGCCTTAGAGCTGCACCTGTCTCTAGAGTAAAGGAAAATTGCTTATACACCAAAAGCACAATGGAAAAACTAAAGCAGTAGTCTTAGTCTCAATTTTATTCAAATTGCTTGAAGAATCGTAAGAAAAATACCTGGGTGATATTTTCAGAGGTGAAATATCTTTTGCTGGAAAATGCAGCGTTGGGCTCATGTTGTAGAAGGAGAAAAAGGCTGGTGGTCTCACTGTGTACATGAGTGTTAGAGCTAAATGTGAGCAGGAGAAATAGAACACCCTTTTTCTTGTTTTGTCTGGTCTTTGTGTATGCCAGGGAATCACCTTCCTAAGCAGTCTCTTCCCTTTCCAGGCAAAGGGAAACCTCTGGTACACGGAGCTGCTTGGAAAACTGCAGTCGAAGCCCTGCTATGCCAAGGGTTTGGAGGGAGTCACTTGTTGGGCTTTGACTGGATTTTCATGTCATACTGGAAAGGTGCTTGAAGAATATGACAGGCCTCAAGAATCTAAAGGACACAAACAGCTTAAAAGATTAAAAATACTCTTGAGTGTGACGTGTGGAAGGACTCGCTCCATACTGAGATACCTGTGTTGTAGGTACCTGTGTCTGAGCTGCCACCTACTCTGCTTGCAGTCAAGTCATTGTGTTCTTCAAGTACAGTTAATCTCTCTAAAACATCTGACTTGCAATGAAGTTATTTGTGCTTTTGAAGTGCTTATTTTTCTACGTGGACTGTAGACAGATTCTGGCCCACATAGCTGTGGTCCTGAGATCTGTGGTTCAGGAGATGCACTTCCACCCACCTTGTCTCTCCTATTGTGTGCCAAGCATGCTGACAGCCCGCTAATTTAAGTGCACCGGATGTTTCAAAATATACCACTTTGCTACTGTAATTACAGCTTAACATAAAAACGAAGGCGCTTTGTTCCCTGTGTTTCTAGGTTACTGCTCAGCAGCTATGTTTCAGCTGGACACTTGAGCCTTAGAATGAAAATGTAAATTATCTCAAAATAAGCAACAGCTCCTTAGCAGGTGACATATTCTGCATATAAGGTTGCTTGGTTATTAGATGTTCATTGGCCTCTTTAATTGGCTTTTTTGTTTGTAGCATGGCAGCGGAAATGTATCTGGAGCATGGGTGCAAAGCAGGGGAGCCTGATGGACTGCTGAAGGAAGGGTGTGTTGCCAGTGAAGCACAGGGATGGGGCAATTTGTGGCAGAAGCACAATAATGAATGCTTAAGGCTAGCAGCATGCAGCAAGGAGGAAAAACTGGGTAGGAAGGGAAGATTCATAATGGAAAAAGCAATGTTAGCCTGTCAAAGTTAGCTTATAAGGAGCGATGTTAAAATACAATGGCAAATACAGCTGCCACAGCGAGGTGTAAGATTTCTTGCTATGTATGGGAGTCTTCCATGCTATGTTGGAACGCTTTGAAAGGCTGGAAATGGTAGCCTGGGTACTGTGTGTGTGCAGCGGTTCCCCTAGGTTGTAGTGGTGGGACTGATACCAGATGGAGGAGTGCGCAGATTTAAATATATACTAATTTCTGGGATGCCTGGGACTTCAGAGTGGTTTGGCAATCATACGAGATGAAGACAATGAATCAGCACTAATAGGCTAGTTTTACGTTGGTAAGTCTGCTGACAGTATTGGAATTGATCCTGGATTTTTGTGATGTAAGATCAGACTTAAGAAGAGTTTGTGCTTGAAATTTGGGCTTCCATGCTCTGTCAATTTGTATCACAAAGACTACATTATTCAGGCATGAGTTTTCACATTTAATATCATATTACATATGTCCCTTGATGAATAAAGGACTGTAATGTAATTGGGTTCAACCATCAGGTTAAACCCTCAAGAGAACAGAGTTCAAGCTGTTAATAAATTGCTGCGGAATTCCAGCATAATATTGAAGCTTGGTAATTCCATCTGTTGTTTTAATAGAGATAGAGAATGATTACTTAAATATTTCAGAAAAGCTCAGCTGAGTAACAACCAGAGATGTAGCGGGATGTGATTATTTACAAGCCTCTGAGCTACCATCTCCCTGTGATGGCATGTTAAGACATAAAAATGACAGAGAATGATTTAAAAAACTTCATTTTATTTTTTTCTCTATACTTTCAAGTTTCCTCAGAAATTCTTTTTTCTGTGACTGAGAAAAAATTACAAAACTTACAGACCTTCAGCTTCACTAGGCACTGTTGGCAAAACCTTGCAAGGCCCAGCCTTGAGCTGAGTGCCTCATCTGTAGCATCTTGCTCAGAAGACGTGAAATTCAAGAGTTTCATTGGGTGATGTTGGAGTAGCTGGCAAGGGAATGAAGAAAATGTAACTGATGCTGGGCTGCTTTGAAGCTGAGTGGTAGGAGCTGGCTGGAGAAGGGAGGAAACAATGGGTGAGCAAGCAGAACTTGTGGAGTAGGCAAAAATATTGTTCATTAAAGAACTTGAAATGTAGGCATTCTTAGTTTATTTTGTTCTGAGAACAAACTTGTGCTCAGTTCAGTTCTTAGAGTGTAGAACTGCTTAGCTATGCAATGCAGGAACTATAGCTGCTGTGCGTTAAGTTTAAGAGTGGGTGAGGGCTGATGGAGGCAGGTGATGTTCTCTTCCACAAGGCTTTCTCTGTAGGATGCCATTAGTGAAGTGACGGGAGCGCTGTGCCCCTTGATGCCCGTTAAGCTGCTCCTCTTGGTGTCAGCGCCAGCTGCTCAGCCGCCTGGCCCGGAGACGAACGGAATGTGGGCTGCGGTGGTCGGAAGCAGTACTTACCTTTTGGCCATAACCCCAGAGCCTCTGCTTGCTGCTGGATTAAAACTCAGGCAGGCAGCAGAGGATATTGCCTATCAAGCCTGAACGCCGCCTTCATTATGAAATACAAGCCTGCTTCCTAGGTGAGGGGGTGTCAGGATTTCTTTCAATTAAAATTGAATTCGTGTTTCTGTGCCAGGGTGTACAACATTTTTGCATAACAGAAGGCTTCTTTGTAGAAGTATATTCAAAGACTTAACAGTGTGAGGTTTAAAAATACATCGTATTGAATTTTTTTAAACCACCACATTTTCGTAACTGGGTCATCTATCCATTAATTCATACCCTTTATTGCAGAGATATTAATATAGACTTTTTCACAGCATTAATCTCCTGTAATATGAATCTTTTTGCTTCTAAAATAAAAACCATTAAGCATTTGTTGGCTTGTGCAAAAATACAATAACATGATAGCCTGATTAGATGTTATTTCATCTGCTAATGGTGCACAGTGGCTGAGAAAGGACTTAAATAAAATGGGAGAATTGCTCTATTAAATAACAATTAATTTATCCCTCTGAATCTATCCTTAAATAGACCTCCCACTTCCTTGGCAGCACTTTTAGGAGCAGATTAATGAAAGCTGGGGATGATTTGCATATGCAAATTACGCGTGCAATTATTTTTGTAGTCATGGCAGACATAGGTGACAATGCAACTACCTTCAAGTTTTTGCCAGAATGTAGATGTGTCCTGTTGGATTTGGTGAGTTAATGCATGCGTTTTCAGCTCCTCATGTCTGGAGTGAATGAGGAAGGGTGGCAGAGGAGCTCCGGACTGCAGTCCGTATGCAGGCTGCCCCCTTGGCTGGTCAAGCTCTTGGTTCCTGTGCTCATTTTCTTCATCTATTCATGGAGCTGCTGCTACACCGAGCTCTACCTGAGCTACAGGAGGCTGCAGACACGGGCCTCAAAGAGCTGGAGCAAAGCTGCTGTCGGCCCTGGCTGAGGAGGTGGGCAGGGGCTGTGGTGGCCTGGGGCTGGCCATGCTCCCACACATGCAGGGGGATGTCCTCCTGACCTGGGGCTGCACATCTGTAACAAGAGCGAGCATCTTGAAGGGAAGTGTCACAGCTTTTTTGTGGATCTGGAGCCGTGGTTTTAATGCAGGAGCTCTGAGAGGCACGGGGACAGCCTTTGGCTGCAGCAGTAACCTCACCATCGCAGGGAGAAGTCGCTGCTGCGGAGTGAGCTGGATTGGTGCTTGCCCCCTGTGGGGGCTCCGTTCTTGTGATGTTGGTGAATTTTCTCCCATCGCTTCAGGCTTTCTACAGAAAAGAGCCTGTGTGTCTGTACGCATTGCCGTAGCTTCACAGGGCCCTTCATGAGGGCGCAGCGATGCCCAGAACCACCGCGTGCAGGTCCTGCGCTGGTCTGCAGCAAATTGGGTTTGCTTCAGTGGAGCTGCTCCAATTTATGCCTGAACAGAATTAGGCCTTCTACATGGTTTGGATTCAAATTATTGCTTGTCACAGCCACAGTGCGAAGTCATCTGACGTGAATTCATTGGAGTACCGGGGATTGTCTGTGCTCTCATCTTGTCTGTTACTGTCAGAGAAATGCCCAAACTGAAACATACCCAGAGCCCCTGCACAGCGGCGCCAGCCTCTGCCTGCAACTCAGAGGAAAGGAAAATCTCTTGTAGGTAGTGAGCAGAAACTGGGTTGTAAATAGGGTACGAACTATAAGAATGTTAAAAATAATTCAGAGCTAAAGAAATAGCTTATGAATGCTTCTTGTGAGCTTTGTACATGCAAGCAGTTATTAGGAATTGCTGGGCTTTAGGCAGATGGAAAACTTCATGTCTAATGTTTTCAATTGGCTGATTACCCTAGCCATAAATATCTTTTCTTACCTTGCTTGCTGCTGTGTTATGACTTCTTACAGTATGCTAGGGACCCTTCTTGCTCTATTTTGATTTTCCTTGGTCACTTGTGGGTGAAGTTCTCGGGGAGAATGGCAGCGAGAGGCTGCGGCTGGGCTGGCAGGCCTGGGAGGGCTCTCCACAGAGAGCGGGCTGGGGCCTGCAACGGGGCCTGGAAGTCCGGGGGCTGAATCCTGGCTGTGACCAGGATGCGTGTATGTGGATCTCATTCAGTATGACGAATGTGACTTATCATTGGCACTTAGACTCTAAATAGTGCTTCTTAAAAGTGAAAAGTAACTTGGTTTTGATGCTTTTTCTTCACTGTTGGATGGTTTAATACCAAAGGGCTATATACATGCTGGCATCATGCTTTTTCTTCATTCTTGATTATTGGATGGTTTAATACCAAAAGGTTATATACATGCTGGCAGTTACAAACTCGTGATCTTAAAAGTTGAGGAAAATTCAAGAGAAATTTTGTGGTCCTCTTCAGACTCCCTTGCCAATGTTTGCATTATCATTCACATGCCCCTGGCATGCTTTAAGGGACAGTTGCTTGAATCCTGTAAGAAGAGAAACATTTTAAATGGCAAAAGACGCATTAAAAATCTTTCATTTCATAATGGAATAATTTGTCTAAGATATATATGTGATGTAAAATGTATTTACCAGAATACATTGCTAGCTAATGGACAAAAGGTAAGATTTTTGTGTTCTGTGTAAGAAGGTATGCTGTTCTGATCCAACAGTTTCTTTACTTTTTCCACAAATAGAGAGGAAAGTGGGGATTTCAGATCGCTTTCTTGTGCCCTTTTTGCCCTTCATTTCAGCACTGTGGTCCTGTGGCTTGAGCAGGTCTGTGAGCCACGCTGCTCTTCTAACTGAGGTGATTTTTTAAAAAAATCCTTGTAAAGTCATCCATGTGCCAGGAGCTGAAGGTTTGTGGAGGCTGATTGTTTTTTGTAAAAATTTTTCAGGTTCTCCAGCATGACGCACTGTAAAGGTGCCCAGCATTCAGCAAACAGCTCACAATCTGGGGTGCTGTAACTGCGAAAGGACTCTAAAAATACCTGTTACCTTTGTCATTACATTGCGTGGAGAAAAGGCCAGTGGGACCATTTGTGGGATGAACCTCCTGTCTACTGAGTTCCAGACTTCTTTTAAAGGTGCTGTCCGGTAGATCCTGTATGTCTATACACAGCGCTAGCGAACAGGATCATGTATTTGGGGAGTTTGTGCTTATTTACAGCCTGTCTCAGTCCTCATCCCATAGACTCTCACAAGCCATTCTGTCATTGATCTCCGGGGTTTTGTGGAGCAGTTAGTCATCCAGAATTAACTTGCTCTGGCTGGCTTCACAGGCTGAGGTAATGGTACTCAGGTTTCCCCGGTCCCCACTAATGTGCTTGCAGGGAATCATTGCCACTGGTGGAAAAAGTGAATCAAAAAGTTAACCCCCTTCTCTGATTTCTTTTTTTTTTTTTTTTTTGGTGGGTCTCTATGGATGTTTATTTTCTTCAGTAAACACAGGTGAGAGCCTGCACTGAACTTTAGAGCTGTAGTAACTGTTCAAAATTACTGAATGCTTCAAGGTTTGGAATATTTTGACTAGTAAATTCAGGACTTGCAGCTGCATTTGCATTGGAAGCTTATCCCAGGAGTGATCAAAGGCAGGGGAACTTTTGCTGCTGTTTAAAAATAAATAAATAAAAAATGACCTAGGTGGTCTTTGACAAAGGTGATTAAGGAAACGAGTACTTT
Source organism: Anser brachyrhynchus (assembly GCF_964034855.1). Lineage (NCBI taxonomy): Eukaryota > Metazoa > Chordata > Aves > Anseriformes > Anatidae > Anser > Anser brachyrhynchus. The sequence continues at coordinate 26,076,637 of NC_137702.1, read as the reverse complement.
CAAAAGCACCCACACTTGTTCCTGGAAGTGCTGAGCAGTTACCTGGAGGAGGTGGATAAGTGCCTTGAAAAACCAACTGCTGCATGTATCTGTGCTTCCGTTGTCATCTGTAAAATGAAAATAACCCAGTGTCATCAGATAGCCAGAAGCCTGAGAAAATCCGTTCAGTTTTGGAACTGACAAACTCTCAAGCTTTTTGAAGTGATTAAGCTGACTTTAAATTGGAAGATAATGGTAAATATTAGAGGGCTGTGGTTGTTTCGGGCACAAGTAAATAAGGTTCAGACATCAGAATTCATTTAAAAGGTGATGTTCCCATGCCATCTGGGATTAATAAAGGCTACAGTTCTGCAGTTTCATGAATCATTCTGTATGTCTATCCAGTATCGCTGGCTCTCAGCACTATTCATAAAAATAGAAGTCCTCTGCTTCCTTTGAAATACAGACTTGTGAGTGTGGAGGGCTCCCTGCTTTTGGTTAGCACCTCGTCTGAAGGGGGAGTGGACAGGGAACCTCGCCCTTTCTCCCCTGTCCCATGGAAAGGGCAGACCAGCCTACTGCCCTGTTATCCTGCCTGCCAGTGGTCCTAGCTGTGAAGCCAGAAACAATATTCTGCTAAAACTCTTCTTGGATGAGTTGAAGATCAACTATTCAACGAAGTTTAGTACTTGCTATATGTAAATGTAAAACACCAGCACTAGAATCCTCCCTGGACTACTGCTAAGCCCTTGAAAACTACAACAAATATTATTGAAACAAGCAAGCCCAAAACAAAACCCAACATTTTAAGGCAAAACAAGCCCTGGGCAAAACTAAGTACAGCCTCAGCATCCGTTATACATTACAGGATGCTCATTCTTATAGCTGCAGGTGATCTAGGTACTCCATAGCAACAACCTTGAAGCATTTTTATTAAAAACTAAAAAAGTAATAGTTGCAGGGACTCTTCAAACAAATTTAATGTTTGACAGACTCCAAGAATTTTGGGAACTAAACTTATTTTTGCAATTAGATACTCCCCTAACTGATTTTTAGAGGGAAACTTTTCTTTTTACCCCGAAGCCAGCTCCCAGCTGAGGGACGGGTCAGCGGGGTGTCCCGCGGCGCTTCCCAGAGCAGCAGGAACAGGTTTGCTTCAGCAGGGGCAGCCAAAGCCTTGGCATGGGGGGAGCTGCCCAGCCTGCTGGTGTGCTCAGGGCACTGGGAAGGAAAATTAATTAGAACGTAACAGAACTGAGAGCTTGTACAGAAATCCCAAGTGAAATTAGCAGCTCTGTTGGTTATTTTCCACTTTGGAAAACGTTGCTACTTACGTTACTATTAAACCCCCCAACATTTTATAGGACCCTTTATACTTATAATTGCAAGCTAGGTGGTGTCGAGCACCCTTTTTCAGCCACCTGGGTGGAATGGCAGTGGGGGGTCAGTCCCGCAGCTATGCTGGAGCCTGGCACAGCCTGATGTGACAGTCTTCTGGCACCCGGTGACAGCCAGGCACTGCCCCAGGGCAGCTCCGCGCTTCGGAGCTGCTCAGTCACTCAGCCGGCGTGTCGGAAACTGACTGCGACGTTTCTGCACTGGAATGAAAATAAACGGAGAAACTCCAAACCTGCCCATGAAATAGTTATTTTCTGCTTTGCTGCGTTACGCACAAAGTCTGTCCTCCTCCCTTTGGCCAGCGTGGGTTCCTCCCACGGCCGGGGCTGAGCCTGGCACGGCTCCACGTCCCCCCTGGCAGCGGTCAGGAGCACTCTGCCTTTCTTCCGAGTTCATCGAGACTCAGGAGATTAATTTGGAAGGTGGTGCCAAAGCAAGGGAACATACCTCTGAGGCCAGAAACGAGGTCCTGGTGCTGGGCTGCGAGATGGTCTCATCTAATGCTGATGTTGGTGAGGGAGGGAGACGTTTGTCCTCCCAAGGAAGCTGTAGCTCTGACAGGGGTGGTTGTGCCAGTGTCCTTGCTGCGTGCCTGCCTGCTTGTGGGCAGCAGTGCTCCCGTGCACTGCTCAGGAAGCCACAGCTCAGCGTCCATGCAATGAGAGCAGAGGTCTGGTAGGGCACTGGGGCGACGCGGCTGAACCTTGTCCTTGGAGCAAGCGCACCGGGCAGGCTCCTGTCCCTGAAGGCTATTTCAGTAGAGCACAAAATAAGGTTCTCTTTAAACAGAAGGTCAGCTACTGGATTGGACAAGCCATAATTTAAATCTTTAAAAAAAACCTACCAGCTACTGCCCCTTGCTGTTGAGCCTGCTGCTCTCAGCAGCGATGTTCACCTCCGGTGGAAAACTCTCCTCACTGCTGGCCCCTGGCCAGAGGCCATCCTGCTCCTCCTCTGCCAGCTCTGCCTATTGCCTGGCCAGCTGGGGGCTGGTTCAGTTTAAAGAAGAAAAAAAACCACTCCAGTTTTTCTAAGCTTCTTCCAGATGATTGTGTCCAGTCCCTAGCAGAAAGGTGCCATTTCCCCTTCCCTCTGGAGGGTGATGCCCAACCAGACCACAGGTGCCAGAAGCAGACGGGTGGGCAGCTTCCCTCCCTCTTGCCCTTCTGCTCTTTAGCAAAGCCTCACGTATGGTATGGGTGGCGAGCAAACCAAATCGTGATGTGTTGAGCTTTCTCCTGACTCAGGATATGGATTGGCAGATAGAAAGGCTTTTGAAAATGTTGTTTCAATTTCCTCTGTGCTAAATGGAAAAGATTATCTGGAGAATATACCAGGACTCATCAGAGTCATTTGGTCTCCAAAGCAAGACAGGACTCCTTACCAACTCTGTGTAAGAACGCTGGTCTGCATATATGTGTAGGTGTAATAAAAATGCTTGAGAGTATGGAAGATGAAACCTGGGCCTCTCTAAAATCAGTGGAAATTGCTGAGTGCGATGCAGATCTTCCACTGTAAAAGTCAGAGAGGCATCCATCAAACCACCAGGCTGCTGAGACCTAGAGTTCATAGGAATTAACAGCAACTTGCTGGTGTAGATTTTTAATTTTCTTGTTTTCTGGCGTCCTGGAGAAACACCAAGCTGCGTATGCTAGGTCAGTGCCTTTTTCCCTCTTAACTGATGAGAAAGCAGATGCTGAAGTCTGCTTTGTCTGGCTGGTAACAAAAGGAAGTAGTCACTCAGCCAGGGGAATGTTAAAAGAGAAAGTAAATGAAGACTTAGAGAAAGATTAAGAGCATGTAGATCTCAAATAACGGGGAAATCTGCATCTCTGTCATAGCGGTAACAAGCCCCTGTGCTTCTGCAAACCATCACTTCTTTTCCAAGTCAGAGGAGAGGCTGCTCCTTGTTCTCCTGTCAGACCATGGGATGAGAAGTGCTTATCCAAGTGAGTTTTGCACTTACTTGCCTACGTTGCCGTATGGTGCCATCTAGAAAATGTCATCCTTGTTTCTAGTTTTTAAGCCTAAAATCCCAAGCTGTGATCTTTCATCTGGGCGGGCTGGCGTGCCACACAACCGCAGCGCTGTATGTAGCCTCAGCTTCGTGGAGCCCTCTGTGACAATGCAAATGCAAAAACCTTTTGCAGGATTTGAAATGTTGATTGCATTGGTATTATATAGGACATTGGGGACATAAGAGTCATCTGGCATTAGCTTCATACTGGCATATTTATATTCACATTTTTCTATTTATGATTATTTAGGAATAGGATCAGGAAATGGATATTGAAACATACTTGCCAAAAGCAAAGATGACTGAAACAGATGACGTGATTCTTCAGAGCAATTTTGTACAATCAGGGAAAGAAAGGAGTAAAGGAGAAAAACAGTTTACATGTCAGTTCTGTGAACTTCAGGGTAGAGTGGCCAGAAAGCACAGCGACAAACAACCTAACCCAGGCAGCAGCGAGAGTGTACTGTGAGAGGTGGTGACGATAAACTTGGCCACAAAGACCATCAAAAACCCTGCAGCGTAAAAGATCACGGTCCAGAGTTACCAGGTTACTGGACTGAAATCAGAACTGAAACTGGATGCCAGCAGGATCAGACACTTTGGCTCCACAGAGGAAAACTGGGCAAGAATAAAGATTTTTTCATCCAAATGCCATGGCTCCAGTCCCTGGCTCTGGGAAAAACATGCACAAGAGCTTGGTTATTGTTTTCCCTGAAGCTGTATTGTACAACTTGGTAAAGTGCAAGAAAGTGCATTTACTTATTAGGGTATTTAGAAAAGGGGAGAGCAGTAAGCTAAAGACAGGAGCCTGGGGTGGAGGTCTGGAAGGACCTTTGGTCACTGGTTCCTTGTCTAACTCAAGCAACGACAGTCATTATTCTTTCGTAATGTATTATAAAACTAGTTGGGTGTTTGCTCTCTCTGCCCCTACCGGGAGGCTGTTTCAAAACTTTTCTAAGAAACCTTATTTCCGCTCTAAACCTCCACAAAGCCTCTTTTTTTTTTTATCACACAATTGTTATAACTGAGGCTAATAGCTTTTGGTGCTAGCAGCTTCCAGGATGGTTGGGCAATTGTGATCAGCTGCCCTCACAGCCTTTGTTTTGCTAAACTAGATGAACCACTGGCTTGTTACTACTGGAAATACCTCACCTGGCATAGGTGGTGGCTGTTGGATTTGTTTTTCTCTGCTGTGTCAGCCTTATCAACTTGTATTAGCTTCCATGCTTACTTCTAAAATTGTTTTGGAAATGGCTATGACTTGGCTACTCCTGGAGCCCCTTCCCAAGCTTTCCCAGCTTACAAGTTCCAGATCGATTTAGCACACTTCATTTAAGGAAACTTCAAGGCTCCTCAGTATTCATATTTTTGCTTTCTTCAGGATGGTTTAGTTAGTTTCCCCCTCCTGAAGTATGCCCTTTTGAAACAGAAATCATAGTTCTAGACCTACATTTGTTTCTTTTTCCATTTAACTAGAATCCACTTCTGATTACTTAATTCAAATGTATTTTGAATGTGCAAGTCTTCTATAACATCATTTCTGTTGTGAAGTCTAAAATAGCCTTGTTTGTCAGTTCAATAATTATTTCATAAAGAAATCTGTCAGCTGCCATGTTCAGGAATAACTCTGACAAATCATTAGTAGAAGACACTGGTTCATATAAGCAAAGTTAAAAATGCTCATTATAGAACTGTTTGTATTCAGCTTTCTAATAAGAGAGTGGGTTTCAATAATAGGTTTATCTTGGTGACCTCTCTAGAACTTCTCATACTTCTTCCATGTTATTTAAAACAAAATTTAAAAAATTGTCTATGCTATCCTTTCTTATTTTAGTATAGTTTATTACCACATTGAGAGATAATTCTACCTCTTTGTAGTATTTTCTTTCTTAAGCACCAGCTGTAGGTACCTGGCCGGGGTTGGGGTGACACGTTCCCTAGGTTTTGAATATCTGTACATCATCTGTGGTCAGTCACACGTCAGTGAGTTTGTGTCTTCATTTCTCTGTTCAAGTTTACTATATTGTATAAATGACAGTAAAGGCAAGCAACCATTTTAAGCCACTCAGAAATATGATATATAACGTGGATGTTTAGGTTTAAATATCTGTTGAGCAGCTAAGCTTGATGGCTGTGGTTCTAGGCCTTCACACACTCGTGGGTCAGTCCGACGCGTAGCGTCACTGACTGCGAGGTGGCTATGTGCCGCAAGAAATCATCTACGTGAGTGAAGTCACTGCGTCAGGCCTCCAGCTAGCACCCTCAATCTCATCGTGTGATCCGAGGTGGCCTTAAATGAATAAATCTATCTGTGCTAATTAGCTATGTTATAACACTGACCTAGTGGGAAGACCTGCTAAACAACTAAGGGACTGCAGAAGGACGCTTTGTTACCTGAGTTCTGTTGGATTGGAAGAAGCTGTTTTTCAGACAAAATAAGCAATTGTTCACCGTAGTGTTTGGTGCTGATCCGAAACACCGGGGCAGAAGTGGCATTTGTGTGGTCTGCAGTTGCCAATATCTTGCCCTGTGCTATACAGTGAATTGTTTAATCTTCCTGTTTTAGGTTCTCTGCCTGGTGAGTAGAGAATAATATTTAGCTTTCTCATAAAGGTATGATGTTGGGATTAGTTCCTGTAGGCGGCTGAATTCAGCAGAAGAGGAGCTTAATAAATCAGGCAATCTAGACTTAAATTGCAATCTGGATTCCTCCTTTGGGACTCCTTTGGAAGGCAAGTACATTGAGACATTTTCTCTTGGCTTATGGTACCACAAAACTGCTGTACAAATATTAGCCAGTCAATTTTTTTTTAAAGCATTTTCAACATGTACTGTTTCTTACGGAGCCTATTATTGCTGACAAGATGATCAGAAAGTTGGGCTTTGAAGCATAGACTGCTTATTCCTTATTGCTGTTCTTCAGCATTAGTCCTGGTTTGTTGCCGCAGGTTTACAGCGGAGCTGCTGTGCACTGGTAGAAATCTCTTGGAAAACATCTAATATCTTAATTTATATCAAACAATGAGGACTACTGTTCATGCTGCTTGTGGTCTTCATCATCACAGATGTCATCTTGATATCCTTTCTAATCAGCCGGGTAGAAATGCTTTCAGCCTGGGGTGTGCATACGAAGCGGAGAAAGAAGCAGTCAGAGGCTGCCTGGCAGAGGTGGGCTTCTCCGCGGTCCCTGGGGAGCAGGGGCAAGAGGCAGGCCGGGGGGTGGGTGGGAGTCGTGTTGAGGTTTTCTGACTGTATTTTTTTTCTTGGAGGGGGGAAGACAGGCAGTGGCATTTTGCTTGTGTTCCATTTTGCTTACTAAAGCTCTGCAGACCAGTAGCATACGTCCTTGTTGTAAACTGTAGGAACGAACTAAGATGGCCCTACACTTGCCCCTGTGGGTTGTTTGTGTCTGACTGTATTGCCCTGGTCCACTTGTTAGAAATTGTTTTAATCAGTGTGACTAACTGAAGCCAATCTCTTGATGATCTAAGCCAATGGAGTCTTTTTAGCAAGTTTTGTTAGGCACCAGAATCTGGCAGCCACCCCAAAAGTGTATGAAGCACTCTGGAAGAGAAAAATTCTAGCCGGTTGCTAAAGGTAAGATTTTAAATGTGTAGCTCTTTAGATAAATGGAATACTGGAGATACTCCTGAAAATACTTAGGCATACACTTGACCTTAAGCATACACATAATTCCATTAACTTCAGTGGGACTATATATATTTCTAAAGTGAACCACCTGTGTGTTTGAGAAGACCAAACTATTACGCTTCTCTGCATGCAGAATTTTATCCTGTGACTAAGTCTTTGTGTATCATGCTGTAAATTTACCCTGGAGCTTGCCATAAACTCAGTGCTTTTAAAGAGTATATTTGAAGAGCTCCAGTAGAGTCTCAAGGCAGTTATAATAGTGTGCATTTGATTTACAGCATGCCATTGAATTAGAAGGGTATTTGAAAGGGGATTTATGTTAAAATAATGTAGACAGTGATTTAGAGTGTGGATTGTGGCCATAAGTATGGGCAAAACAGAAGAGTTTATTGCAGAAAACAGCTCATTGCCTTCTGCGGAAAAAACACAGAAGTAGAAAATTTGGAGATTGTCAGCTTGGCTAAGTATATCTGTCAACTAAAAATACTGGTCAACACATGGCTTTTCAAAGTAAAGATGACTTTCAGCAACATTTTGTGTAACCAGCACTGGATAGAATCATCAATGAGCTGGAACAGTGATTTGGAAAGGCAAACCATGAAATCAATAAACCAGCTGGGACAATGAGTCCAAGAAATACACATTTCTTGGAAAATGACAGAGCATTCTGGCAAAAAGAGCTATAAACTAGAGTAGAGCTGAGAATTTTGCCAAATTCTTCAACAATACTGTGATGGCTCCTGAATAGACACATGCTTTGACCTGATTAGTAAACATTTGGGTTTTATACAAAAATGCACAAATGAAATCTTAAAATAATATTTTCAAGTCTATTTTTTTTATAACTCTCTAGATCCCTGTCAGTATTGTTTCTGTAGTTTCTTATTGGAAGCCCAAAATGCAGAGCCAAAACATCAGCTGGCATAAATCACCTAACTTTTGTGAAGATAGACTGATGTTAATGATCTGGGGCAAAATCTGTCTCCTCTGAAATTTCTATTCCTGCGTTTAAGTGCAGGCTGTTATTTTGGACTTAAGAGGATTTTAAAAAACATGAAGCTGTTCTGAGAAATGGAAAAGTATTATCAAGATAACAATGAACTTTACAAGTGGATGGAGAAGAGCGTTCGCGTATGCAAAGTGAAAACTGGAAAAGCAAACAAACACAAACTTGTGTCAGGAGAGGAAGACCACAGTGACTCATTTGGTAACGAAGTGCGTTTGAATGAGCACAAAATGAATTTCCTGTTGCTGCACAAACATCCTTCAGTGTCTAAAGGTGCAGTAGACGGAAGCAGCATAACCGTGTATAACTTTTTATTCGGAGTGCTCTCTATATTTCTGTTGCAAACAGCTGATTTTGGGGGGTGCCAAACTTAACAGCTGACCTCTTAGTTTGGGGGCTTTTTGTACTAACGCTTGGAAAACAAACCAGTAATGATCCCCTACAGGAACTTGGGCTGTGATTCCCTGCTGACGGAATCTGATCGGACAGCTTTGCCCATGAGAAAGATCATACATTAATGCTTATGGTCCAAAGCCCCAGTTTAAAATTCACTGGGCTCACTGGGAATGGCAGCGCTGCTTTCTGTGACAGCAGTCTCATGGGTGAAGTTATTGGTTCCCCAGGAGGAGTCCGCAAGGATACAGTGGATAAAAACTGATACGGGACAAATGCTGAGGACAGAAGGGTCTGTGCAGTGAAGTGATGCATGAAGTATTTGTGGGCGGGTGTCTGGCAAGCTTCGTTAGCGGGCCGGGGGGAGCATTCTGCCACCACGAACGAGCGAAGGCAACTGTCTCTTGGAAACTTGACAAAGAGACCTTTGTGTTCTCCTCTCCTCTTTGGTTTAGCATCATCACACTCCTCTCCCTCCCCAGAAAATGCCCCCATGGACAGCAGAGGACCCTGTGTTTCTGTTTGGGTGGAAGTACTGGTCTCCTTCAGCCCCCACCCCTGCCACACTGAATCAGTCTTCTGCTGGATCCACATGGATTCACACAAACTATGGCAGAGGATGGAGGGACCTCTCCTGCTCTTGTTTCAGGCACGCTGTATATTCAGCCAGGCATTTCAAGATCAATTTATACATAAGCTAAATTAAAGTTCTTTTTTTTTTTAATGGGAAAAAACAACTTCATCCCAGTGCTAAAGGCTTTAACTGGTATCTGTGCCTCAGTTCAGCACAGGAAGAGTTTGATGGCAGGAGAAGAGAAGATGGATCTGAACAATAAGTGGCAGCAGAACTGCATAGAGCGCTGGAGACTGAGGACAAGGAACTACCTAAAGAGAGAAGGAATCTGCCGACATAGGAATATGAAAGAAAAAAAACACAGTGAGGAAAATAATCTTGAGAATATTTGGGAAAATATCAGAACGGACAAGGTTGAACTGAGTGCAGTCAAGTCAAGATTTCTTCTTTGAACGTTCACATTGCACAAGTAGTTTAGTAATATTAACTTTTTACCCCAAAATGATTGCAGAACTTATGAGCATCAAGAAAATATTCTCTGAAACATAAAATGCTGATTGACATTCCCAGGGTAATTCTCAGGCAGAGAGGACATTTACAAATTGTAAGTATTCCATAGGTACAAATGATTAGACAGGGAAATCTAAAGACATGCTAAGGACAGAGAGAAATTTTTATAAAGGTTAATTAATCACAGTGTATTGATTTTTTTTCCTACTTTTGTGTATATATCATTGTTGTTTCATGTCATATAAAAGCATGCTGGTCCATTTCGAAAAGAAAGTGCAACTTTTTTTGTCAGAGAACATTGGCAGGTTTCCCACCACTAGTTCTTATTCCTTAGGACACTGTCTTTTTCCCAAGCACCTGTTAGTTCTGTGATGTTTCTGCAAATCCCCTCTGTTTGAGGAAAAAGACAGCAAATTAACAGCAAAGACAGCAGAGAGAAAACTCCCGAGCAGGTCACAGGTCAGTCAGTGCTGTCTCAGTTGTTCAGTCTCCTATTTGCCTTGCAGTACAGCTGCAGGACATATGTTTTCAATACAGCTTCTTCTAAAGCAGTGAGGGGATTGCAGATTTGGTTTTATGGTATCAAGAAAAAGATTCTCTGGCAGATATTTCCATGGCCTGGTTCTGCAAGTACTCATTCTTGGATGCATAATTGTGGAAACAGTCACCAGGAAATGGGGGAGGGAGTTGTCTGAAGACCCTTGCTTGTCCCTAGCTAATCGGCTGGGTGTTAGCATGGGCAGCTCTGTAACTTCAGCAGCAGAGCAGCTGTGGCAGCAGAACCCTGCTCTGTGATATCTCAGCAGCTCTGCTGAGCTACACGTATTGCTCGTGCAGCAGGACGCGGCAGATGGACTGGGGGGATGCTACTTGCTGTGCGCGTTAAAGGTAGTTCGCGTCGGTTCCTCTGTTAATGCCCAGATTTGTTGGAAATACTGCTTGACTTCTTCAGCAGGCCGGAAATCATCACACAATAAAACAGAATGTGTTGTTACTTTAACAAATGATTTCTTTTGGTTACTGTTGTTGCAAGTTGGTGACCACATAATTAGAAATTTAAATTGTTCACTGATAGCATAACAGGAGTAGTCTTGCAAAAAGAGCAGAAAGCATCTTTAGGCGTTTAGATCAGTTTACCAACACCACAGGCTATTTAAAGCCCCCCTTGCCATGTATATTACAGAACAGCTTCTATGACATGAGCACTTTGGCAGCAGAACACTTTGCACTATATGTAATTTTAATGTACTCTATAGATCACAAAACTGAAAATAAGTTGTGTTACATCAGAATTACAGTATACCGTGTTTTCAGGATAAGCGAGGAGCTCATTAAGGAGGTCCTACAGTTCAAAACATGTTTTATTCACTTAACCAGTGCCTGGAAATATCCTATAGTTTTACTATGGAAAACAGAGAAAGGCATTTTTTCTTATGATTTTTTTTTTTCATTAACTATATTGAATGATGGATTAGACCTAATTCCACTCTCAATTTTATAAATTGGAGAAAGAAATGTCTTTTGCAAGATTCAGCCTGTGTTTTGTAACACATTCGAGGAACACTCATATGGGTTAGATCTCCTGAGTCTGCTAGTGGCTGATGTGTTCTTTGAGAAAGAAAAATGAGATATTGTTTTGCAAAACTATTCCCTGTGTCTTCCCCCTTGCCAAGCTTACTATGTTATTTGAGGGGAAAAATACAGTTCAAAATGGTTTGCAATTTAATAGGAAATGTGGAACAAATGATTGAAACTGTGGGGTCACATGTCTTTAATAGATATACTCACATTAAGTGTAAATGATGGCAACAGGAATATTTATTAAGCTATCCAAAATATTTTCACTTGGCAAATTTCAGACTAACTGGTCTGGGGAACTGCCCTGGCCTTGATGAACCTACATACACTGAATGTTAATAATCAATACCAGATGAGATGAGAAAACTATGAAGCTCTGAATGATAACAGTTTTCACAATGCTTTTTGAAATGCTCTTCAGTAATCTTTGCCACAGAAGCAAGGTAGAGCCTGAGCACAAACCACTGTGTTTGACAGCTGGCATCAAAGAAACTAAGGAGTTAGCAGAACAGTAGGAACATGCCTTTAGACCACCTGATGCAGTGAAATTACATGCTAACACAAACAAGGTCCTTGGGAGATACCGTTGCTTCGTTTTTCAGGACATTGCAACAGAAATAAAGAAGTTTATTCTTGTAAATGAGCATTTCAAGATGATACTTTAATGTAGCCCATCAGTTGCCATGTGCTGCTAAGGCTGTCTTGGGGCAGAAGTATCATGAGAAGAACTGCTTCAAGGAGTGGTAGTGATGAGGAGGATGTGGTGATCCCCACTTCTTCAGAGTCGACACCAAATCCAGGACTTAAAAGGATGCTGTCTTGCTTGATGTCTCAGTGTCTTGCCTCGAAGGCTCTGTCTCACTGTGTCAGCCTGCATTGTCCTGCTGGCTGCAGTTGCACCACCGTTCTAGCTGCATTTCCTGCTCTGTGCTGCTGGGTGATGCTATAGTGTGCGTGATGAGTTTCATCCTCCCTATCTTCTAATGTGTCTGCAGGGTTATGAGAGGTCTAAACATGCTGCATGCATAGACATGAATTACTGTTCAGTTCTGTTTTATCTGAGTGCCTCTTTATGACAGGTGCTGGTGCTCACAGAGCTTCAAGCACCTGGGATCTGCTCGAATGGGAACAGGGCCGTGCACGAGCAATCCAGGCAGTTTCTGTAGTGTACTGAAGACACTTTCCTGAAGCAGGTGATTGACAGGGGACTAGGGGAGGTGCTCTGCTGGACTTGTTACTCACAAATGAGGAAGAACTGGTTGAAAAGGTGCAGGTTGAAGGCAGCCCTCTCATCTGCTGGTTCCCCAGGTGTGCTAGCGGAATCTGTGGCGACGTGCAGCACCCACAGGCAGAGACAAATGCAGCTGGGGAGTGCTTCAACCCCTTGGTTGTACATGGGTCAGCAGGACCAGGAGGGAACATCCAAGGGGCTGACAGCACCGGCTGGTGTTAGAAAAGGCCAATGCAATCTGCACGGCGATTGTGGCAGACACCAACCCCACGCTCCTGTGACAGCGCGTCAGGGAATGAGCAGCCAGGGGCTGAGGTGGCGGCGAGGCAGGCGGGGCAGTGGCCTTGCTGACAAGAAGCCAGGACATCGAGTCTCTGTGACAGGATCTGGGCCAGGTCTGGAACCAATCCATCAGAAATTGAGTCAGCAGGGCAGGATAGGGGTGAGAAACAGGGAGGTAGGAGACGGGGAGCTGGTGTTGCTACAGTGCAGCTCCAACGGGGCCTGGTGCAGAAACCCCAGGGTACATGCAGCTCCCAGGGAAGGGGCAGGCAGGCCCTCACCAGGGCTGCCGCTAGCTTTGATCACAGCAGCAAAACGGCTGACCTGGAGCTGTCAGCTAAGCTCCTGAAGCAGCTAGCATCCTAGAATGAGGTGGTCGCTCAAGGTACAGCTGGGGGTTCACTGACCAGAAAGCGGTACTGCAGGAAAAGACCTGGGGAATGTGGTGGGCAGTGTGGTGAATGTGAGGCAGCACCACGTCCTTCCAGCAAAAGAGGCCAACCGTGCTCTGGGGTTTATCAGCGAGAAGGTAGGCAGCTGCCGAGGGGAAGTCTTTGGTCCCCTCTTTAGGATTTGTGGGACTGGATCACTGCATCCAGCTCTGGGCTCCCCACCCCAAGAAAGACACTGACGCACTGAAGCAAGTCCAGTGAGGGCCACCAGGACGGTGGGTGGCTGGAGCAGGTGATGCACGAGGGGAGGCTGAGAGAAGAGTGCTTGTCCAGCCCTGAGGGGAGATGGTATCGGGGAACCCACTGTCATCTGCAGCTACCCGGGAGGGCACAGGGCAGATGGAGCCAGGCACTCCCCAGAGATGCACGGAGGTATTGAAGACAAGTTGAAACATGAGGAATTCCAACTCAATACAGTAATTTATTTATTTATTTATTTTTGGTGAGGTTGGTCAGACACTGGAGTGGGTTGCCCGGGAAGGCTGCAGTATCTCCACCCTTGCAGATATTCTCAGAACCTGATGGGAGAGGTCCTGAGCAGCCGCTCTTCCACAACCTGCTCTGAGCAGGAGGCTGGATGAGGTGACCTCTGGAGGTCCCTTCCCACCTGTGGGATTTCATGTGGCAGGGAGATGCTTTGGTGCAGTGTCAGTTTGGTGCTAGGGGAGCACACGGAGGTTTGCACTCAGCAATACTTCTAACTGTCCCAGGAACGTAGAGACATCATTCTGCTCCAACATCTGTTAATAATAGAGTACGAAGCAGAATGACTTTCTAATGGAACTATTGAGAAAAGCAACAGATGGAGAATTCTGTGCAAAATAAGTAATAACAATATGATTTAATTTCTGTGCCTGTCTGGCACTCTAAGAACAAAATGGCCTGATCCTGCGGCAGACTTCCAGAGACACTTGAGAACTGCTGGGTACCCTTTATTCCCATTTACATCAGCGAGGGCTGAAGTCCTGCAATCAAAAGGCGAGGTGGCTGGCTGCACTGGGGTAGCTGTCGCTGTCTTTCTGAATTCTCAGGTGCATCTTCTCAAATGCCAGACAGCATGGAGTCCTACTGTTTGTCTGCTCTTAAACTGGATCTACAACTCCAGTGGCTGGAGTAGGCAGCCGGACTATCTCCAGTAATTAATGTCATCAGCTGTACAATGCATGGAGGTACTGCCCCAGGACAGTCTTGCTTTTCTTGAGCTCTCATGCCCTTCTGCCCATCTTATTATAGCCAGTTATTAAACTCAATATCTTCAGTAAGTATCCAAATAATCATGGCCGTTTACTTTATTAGTTGATTACTGGAGATTGCACTCACATCTGCTGTGCTTAGAATCTCTCAGTCAGTTTAGTGCCTTCAATATCTGATCCAGTGATGACTCAGAGATGGCAAATATATATATATATAGTGATCTAAAGCCATCTGTCTGAACTGTTTATATCTATTTAACACAAAGATAATGGGGTCAATTGTCCTTATACCTTTATATGAAGAAAGCAGCAGCAGATGTGTGTGATATTTCAGTGATTTATCTGAGATCCAGTTGCATGACTCAGTTATAGCAACAGAGGTGTGGGAAATCTTCAAAAAGCTTGCTGTATACCTACGTTATGATTCATATGTTGTGCAATGTCACTATTTTTTCATTATAGAAACAGTATTAAGCAATTAATTTTATGTTATTAGAGGAAAGGTGCCTTTTTCTAAGAAGAAATGCTATTGCTGAATTATCTGATGCAATTATGAGTAAAACACAAGGACAAATATGTGGCCTAAGACACTGGCACTGTGGGCTTCACGTTCTGTCAGCCACAATACTAGCACATGGACTAGAGAAGCTGCAGGACATCCTGATGGGGAAACCTTACGGTGCTTTTTATTCTATGTGCAAATAAATATAAGAATTTGCCACCACTATTGGCTAATTGTAAGTTCAATACTGCTTGTAGATTTGAGAAATAGGCTTTTTGTTATAACTGATTTCCATACAAAACATATGTCAGTGTATAGTTTTTCATAATTTTGCCAATGCATACAGAGGGCCTTAATCCATGATAAATAAACAGCTGGAAACTGTTCTTTTAATATTTAGTATGGCCTGATTTACTGGTTTGGAATCTTTTTGGTAGACACAGCAGACAGTTTCCAAAACAGCTTGCACACTTCTAACACACTTTCATTTTAATAAAGTTCAGTTCCTAATTTTATGTATATTTGGCCTCACTGCAAGAAGCCACATTCAGAAGATTACAACAGTATGACTTTTTTTTTTATGGCTGATAGAAAACAATTTCTTACTGTCTTGAATAGAACTTTTAAAAAATAACTTTCAAATACAGCAAAAAATCTTGCTCCATGGTAATTATAATGAGTACGAGATTCATCAGGTAGCCAACAACCCACAGCATTTAAAATATATATATAAGAAGTGTGAGGAGTATATCCTTGCCTAAAGAGAAGAACTGAATTTATTCAGCAAGAATGTGTTCAAGCTGGTAAGAGTTTTTTACTTGCAAATGACGTGAATGAGTGATTTCCTTCTACAGAAGCCATGCATATTGAAAGGTATCGGCTGACCCCACTGCCTCACTAAAACGTTCATGCTTAGAAAACTATCTGCTGGACTGAAAAAATCTCCACAGTAATTGCTAACTGTGGGAAAGAGCTGGATACTTTCCCTTGGCGTGGCCATCAGTGTTTCTTGAACCTTTCTGGGAGGTTGTTTTTTTTTTTCTTTTTGGCAGAAGAGAGCAGTTCAGTTTCTCTTGTCAGTCATTCATTTCTTTGAACGTGCTTGCAGGGGGGCAGCTGAAGGTGCCTGACTTGTATCTGAGCAGAAGCTGGGCAAAGACCACTGCTTGTTTTCAGACACTCCTGTGAATAATCAACGTCCACTGAGAAACGCTCGGTATTCGCAGGCCGAAGCTGGATTTGGGCAGTAGAGCTGACAGGTGGTTTGTTCTGCTGTTAGATTGTCAGCTCTCCTGTCTGAATAAATGAGAAATTCACACAAAGAATTTTGCTAAATTGTCTAGTAACTGAGATTAGCATGCATGGAAAGATTATTTATCTTTTTTTCTAGATTTATATACAGACCACTGGTAAGACATTAAGACTACATGGGTAAAGCAAATGTCTGGTTAAACCTTCTGAAGGCTTGTAAATATTTACTAGTCGTGTACTTGACATCTTCTGCAGGCTATGGCACTAGCTAACAAAAGGTACTAAAGATCAGATTGTGAGGATTTGCAAATGCTACCTACAAACAAATGCTTAATATAGCCGTATCATAAACATTTAACCTTTTGAGTATTTTAGCTCTTAAAATTCTGTAGTCTGGATGTGCATTCATATAAATTCCTTCGGCCTCTTTGTTAAACTTGCAATTTAAAGTTTTACTAAATGCAATGTTATTTGTAGCACAAGCGTCTGATTTCAGAATCGAAAGACATTATGACACTTGCTTTACAGAAAATGCATGGAATATTTCAAAACCTTTTCCAGATAGCAATAAAAACAGCTAAAAAGAAAAAAAAAAGTATCATGCTTCTATCTCATACAAACTGGGTCATGTATTTTAAAGTCAGATAGTTTCTATGCAACGACTTGTCCTGTAACTGATCATGATAAAAATGTTCATTTTAAATCGGCATACTAACGTAAGCTGATGAGTTTGACAGCCACACCAGTTGACCTGATTAAGAAGACCTGCTTTTGCCGGCTCCTTGGTAGGACGTATTGATTACAAAGCCTGGAAATCATCATTCCTATCTAAGTAGTGATCTCTCCCTGGGTGCTCACTGATTAATTTATGACTGTGTTTACCTGGGCATGCATGTTTGGGCAGATTAGCCTTTGCACGTAGCATTGCTGAGGGGACATTGACAGCTACTGGGTTGTTGCATTCCTGAACTTTAATGGTGGCATGACAAAAGTTTCACGCAGAAGTCCTACTCAGTCACATCTCTACCTTTTCAAGGTATCACATTTACTTTGCGTTTTTCTCAATTCAGAAACTGTTCTTATGCAAGAAAACTTAAGCTTCTTACTTTTTTGTTTGTTCAGAAAAAATAATGTTAAAAGATGAAAAAGATGGTTGGATGAATTGTGCAAATAGTCAATAAATACAAAGAATCATTGTAGGCTTATTTACTATATACATTTAGTTAATCTTCACAGGCTTCTTGAAAGAGGTCTACTTTGAGTCAATGACTGTCTAAAGAAGCTGAATTATGAAATGACTTGGTGTAGGTATCTTGTGTTTCTTAAGTATTTTCTCTTAAATATTGTCTCATGTTAGTATTATGGCTGAGAAGTTTAATCAGTAAATTGATGTTTGTGAATTTGCAGATTTGGAGGATTTTGTGTAGGGAGATTACATTGTTTACAATTACATTACAATTTGTGATGAGTATGCATAACAAACAAGGGGGTAAGAAAATCATCTCCAGTCCCATTAAAATGAACAGCAAATTCTCTGTGAGGTCAGTATTTTGCTCTAAGAAATGTTTTCCAAGTCTGAGAGGTGTGATTAGGTGATTACATTGTTAGGAGATGCACTGGTAGCAGCTGAGATAGCATAAAACAACTTGAAGTCACTTGAAGGAATAAGGACTAAAAGCAATCCCCGTATTGGCAGAGTTTGTGGCAAAAGAAGAAGTAATTCTTGGTACAAGGTATATATTTCTGATCATACAAATGTGTTCCAGGAAATGTTTTGTTATAACCATACAATAGGAAATTGCATCTCTTCCTATCTTGCCATTTTTGACAAACCTGTTTATATTCCCAGGAGGGAACATCTTTTTTCCGCAAGCTCTGCTAACAGCGTTCTGCAGGAAATCTCCTTATTGGTTTCAGTAGCATTTAAGAGGAAGATTTTTTTTTTTTTTTAAATTTGTAGTATGTTTTACTATTGAATGAAATATACCTGACCAAGGAAGGTTTCTGTAATACTTAAGATCCCTTAATTTGTTATGGCTGTGCTCTGGCTTACAGGGGTGACAAGAGCTCTCTTCTAATTCAGAACTGAGCAGGAAAAAAACAAAACAAAACAAAAAAAAAACACTTTGATGGAGTCAGTTGGAGTGCAAGATTTTACCTGTACAGAGGTGGAGTCAGTCAGTGATTCCTAAAACCTCCATAATTTCCTAGGATTGCCTCTGTTTGTAGGGTAAATCTTGCAGTCCCTGCGGGTTCCTCACATGAAGCATACTTGCTTGCAGTTCACATGGGGAGGATTCAAATTCACCCCATGCTAAATGCTTAACAGAGAGCTTGTTGTTTCCACAGGCTGTGCTCTTCCCTTCTCTCTGTCCCCTCTACCTACTCCCTGCCAAAAGAAAATCACCAACTGTGTGTATGTAATGGTTTCAGCTTTAAAAAAGTGATTGGATTCTCACGTAACTTTTCTTGCTTGCTCCACTGTTCCCAAGTGACACGATGTGTGGCCATTCCTTGTCTGTTTCTCATATCCCTTTTTGAGATTTGAACTGCACTCTGCATAACTTTTATAGACCCAAACCCACATGGTTTTGATTTGGCAGAGAATGGCAGATTGCTCCATATTAGAAAGGATGTGGATGCTTGTTTTTGAATTTTGTTTGGTGTTTTTCAACTACGTCTCCTGTTGTTTCCATGCTGAATTTGGTTATAAACTCAAATGTGTCCTACGCATTTTGGTACGTTGATCCTTGAGTTAGAGCTGCCCTGTCGCTGTTTCCGTCCTCTCCTTATCTGATTCGGGTGAAGTAAGCTTTTGTGTGTCTTTCATGCAAGCTCGTACTTATTGCGATGCGTTAATCAGTCGGGGAGAAAACTTGCAGAAAGACTTGCAGGTCCCGTTCGAATTGCAGCAAGTTCTCTTTTACTGACAGCACAGAAGGGCCGAACAGTGGGTATATATACCTCTAGGAGCTTTAGGCCTCCTTCACCTTTTTACAGCGATACAAATATGAGTAATGAGTATTTACTGCTGGCCAACTACAATTAAGATTAAGTAGGAATCTTCATCTTTAAATTACAAAGTTTTTAATTGCTCATATCTATGAAATAAGTGTTCTTCTCCACTGTCCCCCCGCCTCCAGCAAATCCTCTTATTTTAGTCCCTACGCTAACCTTTTAAGGAGAACTTAGGCAGACTTCAGCCATTTTAAAGTTATATAAAGCATAAATAAAAATGCTTTGTCTTCTGGATTACCTGATAGAACAGCCAACTCTGAAAAGTCCAAATACCACTTGTTTTGTGGTTCTAATTTGGAAAGGAAAAAGAAAAATTAATGAGAAGTAAACTAGATGTTCGCAGATTCAGAGTACGCTGAAGTAATCCATTCTTTGTGTAGCTATTAGAATTTTCTTTCAGTTTCTCCTTCTGCCTTAACCCTTTCCCAGGGTTAAAACAAGGCAGGAAGAGGTGGTTTTGAACACCAGCACCTTTCCTAAAGCATTGTTTTTCATTAAAAAATAGTAATTAAGTAACTCTCCAGCTGCTGTGGTTATAAGGCAGTCTTGAAAATATGAACTAAGTGTAACCTAGGCATAAAGGTCTCCTTAAGTTTTCACAGAGACTGGAATAATGGCTCTGAGAGATGTGAGGCTCATCTTGTCAGGGTTTTATCTCGTGTGCCCTCTGTTTTGCACGTGAACTTTCTCTACTCCTCCTGCAGGCAGGCAAGGCGTCAGGCGGTGTATCTATCACCTTCAGAAGATCCGGTCATTTTACTCTTAGTGACAAGGCATGTAGGTACTCTGGGAAAGAAACCCTGCCTGTTTGTTTTTTTTTTTCCTCCAATTATAGTAAAATAAATTCTGAGGGACCTGATGGTCATATCTGCCCAGAAAAGCACCAGTCCTAGAGCCAGGCCAGGGCTGCACAGCAGATGTACCTGACAGGCTGTCAGACGGCTCTTCTGTCTGGAAAAGTGGCGAGCACCAGCAGTTTAGAAGAGTGAAAGAAACTCACAGCAGCCTTACAAAATATTTAATATAATCCAAAATACTGGTTCACTGAAATCCTGAAACACAGCTTTTTGTCCTCCTTCTGGTACGCTTCAAAATCGAGTTTTTTCCATGAAGTGTCTCACTGTTTAGGCAATCACCCAATCCAAATTCAATCTAGCGAGATTGTTGGCCATTTTTTGCAGCAATGAGTTTCGAAATCTGTGTGTTTTATAGTGCATATGGGGAGAGAGACGGAGGGCGGAAGGGAGGCAGAGAGAGGCGTACAGGCGCGATTCATCTCCCTCCCCACGTGCACTCTCTCAGTGTGCTGCACCCAGCTTGACTCGCTGCTGCTGCTGCTGCAGCCCTTTTATTTCTGCAACTTCCCCTGCGTACAGGATGCGGCCGCTCTGCCTCTGGCATCGCAGCCCAGTGGCTTGGGCTATCTGCAGTAGGGTCCCTGCTTTGCTGTTCCCATCTCTGGGTGTGGAGCACGGACAAGCACCGCACCCACTCTTTCCCTGCCCTTTAGTCCAGGTTGATCTTATCAGAGAAGTTAAATTTAGCAGTGGTGTGTTAAGGCTGCCTGCTTCCAGGGCCTCCCGTGGTGTACGATCCAGATTTCATGATTTCTCTAAAAGCAAAAACCCGAGCTATATGAAGTGCATGGTTATGTGTTACGGATGCAAAGTCCCAGACAATTTCATTTACTTCAGGGGGAGCTGCAAATGCTGTCTGCTAAACACAGCCAAGACTTCTTGTAAAATGAAGGCTGGGAAAGTAAGTACTTGAAAATCAGGAAACTCCCAAAGCTAACGTTTCTGCTGCAACATTCAGTTGGTTTCGCTGCACATTCTGTACGTTTTATTATTATTTAATCTATATCCTGTGAGGTGTGTAGGATGTGTAATGAAGCCAAAACGATATTGCTTTGGAAAAGCTAGTATTTGTAATTTCCTGGCTTTTGAATATTTGATTCTTTCAGTCTCCGTAATGCATTAATGCTGTTTTATGTGTTTAATATATAATTGGCCTGAATCTTTTCCTTCTTTTTAACTGTTGATATTATGATTGATTTCTGGGGGTGAAACAAGCGAAGCTTTCTCCTTGGCCTGGTGTTGCAGAAGCAGTTGTATGTATGTATGTATGTATGTATGTATGTATGTATGTATGTATGCGCTTTCCCTTGCACCCATGCTATGTTCCTGCCGAAGGGAGCTCGGCGTAGGTGGGTGTTGGGCTGCTCAGCGCCTCTCAGATGAGCGAGACTTGGAAGACTCTCAAGGATAGTGTTATTTCTTCTTCCTTTCCAAACCGACTGGAAATACTCAAGGGCGTAAAGCTTTTTTAGGTGTGTTTACACGACTGTGCGTTTACTCCGGCACCTCCCCGAGCTGCTGCAGAGGCCGTGCAGCGGGGAGTTCGCTGCGAACTCCGCAGAAAGCGAGGCCAAGTTACCGCGGGTCAAGCCAAAGTCTATGACCTTTAGGGTGAAAATACTTCACTTTTCCACCTCGTATTAAAAGGGGCCGCGAGCGAGACACGCTCTCCGGCCTCCCCAGCCGGCCCGGGGCGATGCTGTCAGCCGGTCGCGACACTCCTGTCGCCGACAGAGCAGCGGGCAGCGGCGGCCCGGGGCCGGCTGGGCGGCCCCCCGGCTGCCCCGGGGCCCGGCGGCGGAGCAGCCCCGGGCCCTGAGGCTCAGGTGCCGCCGTGCCCGGGCCGCGGCGGGGCCTTCCTGGTTGCCAGAAGGTGCCGGAGCCGCCGCAACAGGAACTGAGAGCCGGGGGGAGGAGGCGGCGCCGCCGCCCCGCCGCAGTCGCGGCCCGAGCCGGGGGAGCGGAGCAGCCATGGGCCGCCGCCCGCCGCCGCGCTGAGCAGCCGCCCCCGGGGCCGAAGGGGGGAGCGGGGCCGGCGCTGCCCTATCGTCCGTCCCTCCCCGCCTCCCTCCGTGCCGGCCGGGGCCCGCGATGAGACCATGGACAGCAGGTTCAAGTGAGTGGGGGGCGCCGCCGAGGCCTCGGGGCCTGCCGGGCCCGCCCGGCGCGGCGGGGGAGGAGAGGAGGGGAGGGAGGCGGCGGGGCGCCCACCGGCCGCTGAGTGACAGCCGGGCGGCGGGGCCGGGCACAGGGGCGACCGGCGGCAGGAGGAGGAGAAGGAGGTGGCGGGGGGAGCCCCGCGGCCACCCCTCGCCGCCTGCCAGCCCCGGGGGTCAGCGGGAGGAAGCGGCCCCCGGGGCTGGGGGGGGGGGGCGCGCCCCTGGGCTCGATCGTAAGATGGTGGCGGGGTCGGGGGGCCGGGCTGCGGGGCCGCTCCGCCGCCTTTCTGTGCCGCCGCCGTGGCAGGTGCAGCAAGGGGGGGACCGGCTGCAAGGCCCCGCTCCGCAGGGCTGCAGGAACCGGCAAAAATCGCCGCCCCGCTGGGTGGGCAGGGAGAGGGCTGCTGCTGAGCAGCCACCGGGAGGGGAGGCAGCCGACAGCCCTCGGGTGACGCTGACGCTTATAGGTGTTGTGGGTGTGAGGAGCGAACTTGGAAAGGGTTTTCTGGAAGAGCAGATTTAGGGTGGTGTGGTGAAAGGCTGGAGCCGAGAGTTTCCCCCACCAGTGTACCCGGTAGGACTGGAGCGGGAAGCCCTGGTTCAGTGTTTGCCGCACGGTAACTGATTTACCTTAAAACGACCCAGGGACACGTGGAGGGGCAAAATGACCTCAGCTTGGGCAAGGTCACGGGGAAATGGCACTTCATTTAAAGGAAGGACACGGACGGTCCGCTTTTGTAGATAGCCAAGTGAAGCCAAGCCTCTCCAGTTTCACTCTGAACCTGCTCCCAGCTGGAGGAACAAGGCGCTGACCTGAACCCCAGCGTAACCTCCAGCCCCCTGGACTGAGGGGTTGTAGCTCTGAGCAGGATTGGATTGCCTACACGCAGGATCTGTAGATCCTGCGTTTTTCCAGCTAAATACTTGAAATTATAATGCAAGGGAAGATTGTGATATGGGAGGGTTATGTCTCGGTAACCTGAATTAGACTGTAATTGCATATGTCAGGTGATGATGGTGCTGAGGTCAGTGAAAGCACGAACTGAATCAATTAATTTGTGACAGCTGAAATTTTCCCCAGCTCAGCCTTTGGATTTCATTCAAAGCTGCCTTTAAAGAAACGACAGAGCATTAACTTGCTGCACCCTTTGTTTGAAGCGTTCTAGAAACTTGGAACCAAGTCCGGGTTTTTTTTAATCTACCTAAAACTCCAGTAGGAGCATTACCCAAAGAAAGGAGTTCAAGTGCGAGCCTTTTATGTGGTTAAATAGATAATTGATATGGGTGCGGTTATACCACTTGTTTTTAATATAAATAGCAGCGAGCTTGGTAGCCAGAGAGAGCTGGATGGTATAGCAATGGCAACTTGAACTATTTCAATAACAACGTAGTTTTGGATTAGGATGAGCGCTACCTGCTTTAGCATGTGCCATTCATTACCATCAGGTGTGCATTTACCAAAAGGCCCCATCTCCCCACACCCTCTGGCTGGCTGGGTCGGGGATGTGTCCGTCCCCAGGCACTGCCGCGGTGTTTTCTCGCTCGTGGAATCGTGCATGAGATTCAGCCTGTAACATTGACGCTGGCGATCGATATCTTGTGAAAGAGGAAGCTCAGTGATTCTCGGCCTTATGGTGGTGATCAGACGCATCCAAAGGATAGTGGCAAAAGTGTGGCATTAAAATGGAAGTTCGATGATGAACCATTTCTATTAAGTAGAAACAAAAGGCTACCTGGGATTCCCTTTAGTGTGTTTCAAATTGATCATTTGATAAGGATTTTAGTAGTACTTTTTTTTTTTTTCAAGTGTTAAGCGTGGTGGAGCTGACGAAAAGCTATTTTGATGCATAAGGCAATGACAGTATCAAACAACCTAAATTATGTGATTTATTTATCTTCTTCGTTCTTTTTTTAATGCTGTACAGGAAAATGTGACTTCTTAGTTCCGTGGAGGAACCAATCTGATTTCTAATTTTATTTTAATGAAATTTTAATTTATTTTAATTTATTCTGTACAAACAGAACAGAAAAGGTGTAACACTGTAGAAAATGATTTACGCTATCGGAAACATCTGTATGATTAATCAACTGTGTTTGTTTCTCCTAGGGAAAATCCAGAACGTACCTTTGATTTGGTACTGAAGGTAAAATGTCAAGCATCCGAAAATGAAGGTAATGTACTGTGCCTGTCGGTATTTATAGAAAGAAGAGATGGAAAAAAAACTTGTTTGTATCCTGCTCTAGTTTTGTCTAATGTTATGAACTGTTTTCAGATCGGGATTGTATTAGAAAATGACTGTGGTAACTGTATTGCCTTTTAAAATCTATTAATGTGTTAATTCATAGTTGTCATGCTTTTTTTTATTGTTATATTTTCCTTTTGGTTGTTGTAAAAATACTTTTGCTCTGAGAAACTTGCAAAGCTTGGACTTGAAGCGTAGCTTCCACAGTTCTTAAGAAAACGTTGATTTTGGTATAAGATTTCTTTTAGCAGCGCAATTGACTTCTGCCTATCAGTGGGACTATTCATTTCAATTAGTGTCACAGTGAGGAAGAAAGTTATTTTCCAAACAGCAAAAATAAATTTTTTTCTAGCTTGTGTTTGGCAGATGCTTTGGTGTGGTACATGAAACAAACAGCGATGAGTTCTGACTTGCACTTGTATTAGCCGTTGGTTTCACAGCTCTACAAGCATGTGGTAAAGAGATCTAGTACTACAAGAGTTACCTGAGAGAGGTTTTTTTCATCTTGGGTGTAAAAAGATGATGGGATTTCCAGTGCTAAAATTAAAGTAACCTCTATAATTTCCATTAGGGGAACTCAGGTCATGTTATCATCCAAGGTTACTGGCCTTCTAGAAACACCGGGAGAGAAGACGACTTGTTGGGGTCATGTAGCCATGTTAGCCTGTGACAGTTGTGTCTTAATCACAACTGTAAGTACAATAAATTACACTTTAAAATTGAGCATATTTCTTATCCTGCTGTGCTAATGGCTGCTGTTTCTTGAGTTTACTATTCTAGTAAGTTAGAAGCCTACGGAAGAGCTTATAGAAGTATATAAACCCTGACTATTTCATTTTTTTTTCTTTAGCCAACATTTTCATTCGTGGTGTAAACGGTACCTGCCTAGTATGTCTACAAAGCAAGTTTTTGTTGAAGCTAAACAATCATAGCTATTTAGGTCTTTCACTGACAGTCACAACAGGCTTTTCTGTACCTGCTCTACTGTGTGCTATCCGTTATTGATACCTCAAGTTCCTCTGCTCTTTTTTCTTTTTTTTCTTCCTTATAATGCTGTGCTTAGTTAGCTGTAGAAGGACATCTTGGTCCTGTTGCAGTCCTCGGTTATTTTATTTTATATATATATATATATATATTTGTGACCAGCAAGCATCGTTCACTTACTGTCAGCCTTTTTGATTTGCTGTCAGTACGGTCGTAGTTTAGGGAATCAGACTGGCTTTCCTCACTCTGGTCATTGCTGTGTTTTATTTTGTATCGTGGTACACTTGTCTTCTGTTTGCTCACTCTTGCAGTTTTTACCTTGCTAATTTCATAGATGACAATTGCGAATCCTGCTTAGCTACTCTACTTCTGATAGATTGCTCCTTGTATTGCAGCTTTAGTCTCTGCCTCCATCTGACATCCTTTCTTGGAGACCCATTCGCATCTCAACTCAGGCCCGGCATCAGGCAGCAGGTCTTGTTCAACTTCTCTTGTCCTTTCCCTCCTGAGAGCTAGACTGTTGATAATCCTGCCAGGTCTTCGTCTTGAAATCTGGAAAAACATGTTTTTCCTTCCGTGATCAGAATGTGGACCTGTAGCCGCCTAGTTCCTTTTATCTGCCTTTTGACCTGTGCCTTTTGTTTCGCTTTATTCTATCTTGACCATCGTAAGAAGCCGCTTTTTGTTACCTGGGGCTCCTGACTGACCACCTAGGCCTGAATTCTGGTTTTGGTCCCTTCCCGTGCCTCCCTAGATGGGCACAGCATGCTGTTCACCAGTTGCCTTTTGTGGAGAACAGCAGCTTTAGGAAACCTGTGTGCAGCCGTGAACAGTTGACGTGGAGGCTGCGCTGCGGGTGCACCCTCTTCTGTCCCACTTCTCAGCGCTGCCCCCTCTGCCCCGCACGGGCTCAGCTGCTGCTCACCCGAGAGGTGACCTCGTGGATAAGGAGTAGGGAGGCCGAAGGCATGGAGGAGGCATGCAAACAGGGTTCGAGTCTGTGTGGTGTGACCAGTGAGGGGCTTGTAGGTGTTGCAGCAGGCCTGGTGGTTGTATCGATTCCTGTTGCAGTCCCCAGGTAAGGACAAACACTCAGTTTCCTCTTGCCAGTCAAGCTGTGCTGGCTGACTGTTCTGGTTACCATCTTCCTGCACTTGGTGAGCCACCTGGGATTTGTTTTAATTTCTTTCATATTATACCTAATTCAGATAACAAACTCTTTCCAGCGAGGGTCTGACGTTATATTTACATGTGGTGCTATGACTACAATAATGTATCAAATTAACATATCTGAATGTTAAAGTTATTTAAGGGAAATTCACGAGGGATAAAAATGTAATGTCTTCACCGCCACTTTAGAAACAGAGCACGAGGCTTGTCATGCTAAACAGGGAGCTTTCAAGGTTGGTTTATTATAAGGCCTAACAAATTTGACAGTTAGCCTGTATTGTAGGTCTTGCCTTTAAATAGATTTTCATGCTAGGATAATCTTTTGAATATATCATACTTGAAAATGTGATCCATTCACCTGTTTCTTTGCTCATGCCTTTCTTTCTTATGAAAGAGATTTGTGTTTAAATAGGGGCTTTCTCCCTCGCATCCCATCTGCTCCTTGTACTTGATCCTGAAGCTATGTCAGGGTTGAATTTGTGACATCACTGTCATCGGTGTTGCCGTGGAAATATCGCAGCCACCAAATTCTGATCTCCCTGCGTGAGTGAGCAGCAGGAGAAGCCGAGTCAGGAGAGAGGAAGACCTTACTGTGACCCGTGTATCTTGAGGCTTTTTCTGTTCAGGCTTCGCTGTAGCATGCATTCTCCTGAATTTTAATTTCCCTTTGCCAGTGTATAACTGTTCTAACAAATAAAAATTGAGGTAGCCCTACTGAATGCATAACTGTTAATAAGGTGATGGTTTTTATTAGGGTACTGTGTGCCTGCATCAATGTGACATGATGAAAAAATTTCCAGTTAAAATTAGCATGTTTTTGGAAAAGAATTTTTAGGTAACTTCTTAATTACAGCATAGCTCTTGAGGAATGTTATTTTTTTCAGATCTGACAGTGTCCTAGGGCTCTTCCAGCTATAAAGGATCATATGTACATGAAATGTGGCAGGGTTTATTTGTATTATGAAATTTCATCTTAAATCTTTCCACTGATGATTTACAATATTGTTTTCTATTTGATGTAGGCACTTGAGAGGTTTCATGTAGGTTAATATAAATTTATCACTCCATGTGTGGCACGTAACTCCTCAATTAGCTCTAGGCTCAGTTGGCTAGCATGGCACTGGTTATAGTCGGATCCAAATTTTGTTTTCCGTTGGGTAGCTATTTTCTGTCATGTAAGGGTTGCTTGCTTACTTGAGTATTTATTTCTTAATACTGTGTTGTTGATTGAGTGGATGATGCTTTTGGGCTGCTCTCTCTTGCTCTTTCTTTTTTAAACTGCAGAAGTACACAATAATATTGCTGGACTGAGTAAAATAGTGTACTTGTAACCTTTTCTCATTTGTGAGGCAGGAGAGAGAGAGGGGATGCTTCTTGGGTAAATATTCTTGTATTTGAGCACTGCATTGAACTTGTAGCATGCATTTTAACATTTTTGCTGTTGTTGATAACCTTTGTTCTTTTGAGTTAGATTAAAAATCTTCTGTTTATTAGAAGGGCTTAATGCTTACTGCTAGCACAAAACAGAATATGGTTCTCTTACTGATTTAGAATGTTGCCTACTGTATTTTAGTGTAAACGACACTTTAGATGTTAGACCACATCTCAGCTTTACCTTATAAGTTGCATTTCAGCTGTATTTGATTAGACAATTGAGGCATTTATTCCAAAGAGGGGGAGAAAAGACTTCAGGAACATTGTATTGTAGCCAATGTCAAAAATTCCAGTCCTCTGCAGCCTGGTCAAAATTGCGAGCATTGATTCATGTTGTATGTTGAAACAGAGTGACTGATTAGTGTGGCAGGTTTTTCTTTGGAAAATTTATAGCATGATTCTCACAGAAATTTGGGATGAGTTAACTTCTGTTCGCCATAGTTTGATAAGCAACTGGGAGATGGTGCTGAACTATTGTAACTGCCCAGTGCTGCAGCCATAAATTTGGCTTGCAGTGTCGATAGCATCTTGTGCAAAAGGTTTGACGTTGCATCCCAGGCAGTTGCAAGTTATCGTTAATTCTCCCCTATGCTACTCCTTAGGGAACAACAAACAAAAGAAACAGCAAAAATGTTTGTCCATTTTTACATCAGCAGCTGGCCTGTGTTAGATTTTCACTTACAGAGCCAAAGGACAACTTGGAAACAGGTATTATAGAAACTGTCATGTTATTTTAAAGACTAGCATTGCTCTTTAGGGTAAAAAGATACAAGTTCTTTGCTCTTTGGGCTGAATCGTACTTCCTAGATATCAGGAATAATGTGCTCTTATGGTCTTCCTGAGTGCATAACCTTATGTAAGACTTGGTTCAAGATTGTACGACAGCTGCACATACAGCAAGACACATACTTCTGTCACTGGCCTGTCTCCCTTGAAAATGCTTGACCGCACCTGGCACTAGAAGATACACTAGAGCCTAGAAATTGGCTAACCAAAGCAGTCTGCAGCTTCTTTTTCCTCCTCGTCTGTACGCACCCTTTCATCATAAAAAGTAAACTGATTTTTTTATTTTGTTTTGGGGAATTGATGTTTCTGAATTCCAAACACGGGACGTACCCAAAGTAATGATTCCAGTGATATCTTCACGACTACTGTGTATTTTCACTATTTATACGTGAACATATGTATATGCATGCATACATCTGAACTTTAGATTTTGGTTAAATATGCAAAGAAAATGTTGATAATTCAGCTCATTCTATAAACTGTACGCCATGTACCGATTTTATTAAAACTGGGTTGCAGAGGCCAAACGCAAAAGGCAACACAAGTGTAGTAGCAAGAAGTAGAATGGCTACGTGCAACAACTTCTGTGAACATAAGGTCTTCTGCATTTTTTTTCCACGGCTTCCCAAGAAGAAGATGACTCAAGCTGGTTTCAGTTTGTGTGGTTAAGAGTACAGTTTGCTACACCTTCATTTTCTTCGATTATAGCACATAGAAAAGCAACAGAAAGAATTCCAGGCTAGAAAAGGCTCCGCTGTGAGCGTGCCTGTAAATCCAGGGAATTAAACCACTGGATGTCTTGGTTTGTGTCCAGGACTGCTTTAGTCCTGACTGAAGTTTTTCAAATTTTACTTAAAAATCCCTTTGAAATAGCAGTTTGCTTTGTCTTTAGGTAAAGAATAATTGTTTGAACAAGGTTTGAGATTTGTCTGCTTTGCTCCTACAGCTGTAGGGCTAGATGCACCACTTTTGGAGAAGATTTTTTTAAGTTTGTGGTGAAAGAAGAGAGAGAGAGAAGGTGTTTTTAGGTAGTGGTGAATTGCATAAATAGCTCCTGTAGCTTTTCTTGCCTATGCCAGAATGACAATAACATTGTTCTTCAGTAAAAGTTCTTGCTACCATTAACTTCTCATGGAAAAGGTATGAAAATTTGCTCAATTCTGTATTGGTGGAGTTAAGAACTATATGAATTAAGTCCAGGAATTAGTCCAGAAGTTTAAAAGTCTTTGTATGGGCTTTGATTATAATCTGTAAGTTACTAATAAGGTAGGTTACCCGTGAACAGAAATTATCAACTGCATTCAACTTTTTTCCAGAGCTGGGACCTTCCAGGAACTACCTATCTTGCTTTGGTAGGATTTCAATTAAGAATCTTCCAAAGCTGATTTCAGGGTTGTGGTCAGAGCAAGCATTTACTTTTTTTTTTTTTTTTAATTTATTTTCTTCACTGTAGAGAGATGTTTATGAACCACAAACACTCTGAGCCTGTGGGTGTAACGTGCTGATCAGATAACTCTTTTCCTCTGCTGCTTTTTTTTTTGCAGAGCATCACTCGAACATGATTTGAAAAAATAAAATAATGCAGACTTCTTCATGCATTATGCTGATAGAATTATATTTTTAAAGAGCAGTTAAAAATTTTGATATAATCTTTTTAAATTGCCAACCTTATTTCACTGTTGGTTTAATTGGAAGGGCCTACAAAAAGTTATCTTTGTCCAATATTTTAAAGCTGTTATGTTTGTCAGATGGCTCTGAAGAGTATCTATACATTGCTATGAACTGGCTAAACTTTCTTACGAGTCGTATATTTATTTGTAGATTTTCAATCTCAAATATTGCATTGCAATGTGAGAATGAGAAAACATCTTTTTATTGGTCTAGAATAAAATTTGTACAGTGCCATTCTGAACCTGGGCTATCTGAATATAGTCTTCAATGCAGTTTTTGTATCTTTAAAAAAAAAGAAGGCCTTCTTTTTGGACCCCTCTGACATTTCATTAAATTTAGCCCCCTACCCCCAATAATCCCCCCAACTCATTAGCTTCATGTGTTGGATTTTAGGTTAATGCTACTTCCACATAATGTTTCCAAATGGTGGTCTGGTACATAAAAGGCTTGGAAGAGGATATTTAACCTAGTCTGTTTTCTCCACAGGATTATCGATTGATTAGGAGCAGAATGTTTCACAGTCATTTGTTTAGGATTACAAAAATGTTTTGAGGGCAAATGCGGATAGTGCATGAGTTTGTGCATCCTTGTTATCTAGTTTGACAAACCGAGGAGTGTAAGGCAGAATTTGGCTGAAGCTCTCTCATGTATGAACACCAAATGTGCTATAAGACCTTCATAATTTATAATTTTTTTGTATAACTTAAAGCCCTCCAGTCATATCTAAATGAATGTATTCATTATATTGAAACTTTTCATTTAATTGGAAAGCTCTTCAGGGTATGAACAACGTCTTCCTGTATGCTCGGACTGTCACTAGCAAGGAGTGGGTGTTGTAGAGTTAGGAACAAAAACAATTAAAGCAACTATGGTTTTGCATTTATGTTTAAGATTTGATGTGTTTTTTGTTTGTTTTGATTTTTATGCGAAACAGAAATGGAGGGTTAGTTATTCCAGCTTTCAGCTTCTGTTCACAGATGCAAAAATGTGGAGGAAAGCGTCGGTGCTTTTCAGTGCTGTATTTCCTATAGATTTTTTTGCCAACCTACAGAGATTCTTGGATGTATGTGTAATTTGGAGGCGGGTGCAGATATGCGTGTGTAGGAGGGGGAATGGTGAGAGCTGCTGGAGAAACAGGTCAAGGAGGCTGTGTCCCTCCTATCTCCCCTGGGTTCTTGGCCCAGGAGAGGAGAGGAGACCTCAGTGCGGAGGGCTGAGCCCGGTGCTCAGAGGACAGGGCAGGGAGGGCGGCCGGCCCCGCCTGGCTCCAGAGGTTCCAGCAGTCGTGGGTGCAGGGGCAGGCTGTGAGCTCCCTGCGCGCCTGGGGGAGAGTTATTTCTCCTGGCCACGTCGTTTCGTTACCTCGTGCCACAGGCCACTCTCAGCAGTGTGGTCAGCTTGGGGACAGTGGATTGAAAAGGGAAAAAATCCAATGACTTAACTAATACAAATATAATTTTTTTATAAAAAGTAGTTCCTATAAAATTCAGTACAATGGACATATTAGTATTAAAATAAGCAAATAGAAGCCCCAAATGACAAACTGCATTATGCAGTGTAGTCCATCAGTGTAAAAGCTGAAGCTCCTATGCTTGTTTCACATTTAATTTTAGTTTCGTTTTAGTGCTTAACTATTTGAGATGGCTGCCTGGGGGATAGTTTGCAGGCTTTTAAATTGCTTGCATTCAGAAGTGTTAAGAGTTCACAAATTTTTCTAAGCTAATGTCAGCATGCTTCTGCCCTCCCACACGCTGAACAGTCCATCTTACACAAAAGTTTATCATTCTTTAAGGAGATAGGCTATGCTGATAGCTTTCCATATATAGCTAAATGGCTTGTCTTCTCTGTGTGGAAGACTTAAAATCTGCTTAAAAAGCTTTAAAAATGGGTTCAACTTTCAAGGTTTGTAACGTTTTTTGCAAAGCCATAAGGCACTGTCTCTCTAGCACCAACTTGAAAAAGCTGAAGCGTGGGGTTTCTTTCCTGATTCACAGCAATGGTCTGTGTCGTTTTTTTTCCTTCCCCACTTGTGATAGTAGCGGGGGATGCAGTACACATGCTCCTCGTGTAGCTTGGAATCGATCCTTCTGTTTGTAAATAAAGTGAAGCATGATCAGGGCTACAAAGACAACTGTTACATAGGCTGTTAATGGAAGCCTTTACGACAAAACAAAAAACCCGCCCGCAGACAAACAAAAACCCTAAAGCCAAAGTAAGTTTTCACAGTAAGGTGCTGGTTTTATTCCTTAAAATAACTTCGTGTAGTGAGAGCAATTTGTGCGCAGCACCACTTTGCAATCAGTGTGTTAAGAAGCTCTATTTTTATAGTAGGGTGACTTGTGATAACTCCAGGATCTAGGTAAAAGCATGATATTTACAGACACATACTTGAAATGGAAGATTCTAAGTGATAGAGGAAACAGTGAAATGCTGTAAGAAACAACTTCTTCTATTTGCCTTTGACGTTTTCCGTGTATTTTGGAACTGTAGCTCTACATTTGGAACCAAGTAACTTGGTGGATGAAGGCTTCTTATATTTTATGAATCTGGTTTAGGAGAGAAGATTAAAACTTAATACTGAACTTCATCTGGAAAGAAGAAGAGAAAAAGCAGAAGTGGTGAGGGGAAAAAAGGTCTGAACAAGATTTTGGGTGTGGTGTCTGTGCTTCCTGAACTGGGAAAGCCAAGGCAGCAGTTCAGAATCAGGCAGTTGTCCATTGCAAAATTCTTAGTCCTCGTTTGAAAGGTACTGTCCAAGTATTAAATCCTTAAATAGAAATCAGGCTTGAAGAACACCGTTAGATAATGTTTGTTGGAGCTTGAACATGGGTCTGATTTCTGTTCAAATTTGGGCGGGTATTCAGAAGTAGATTTAAATCTAGCTGAAAGTACAAGCTTGTGTCTGAGAACAGTAAAAAGCTTAGGGTTTCTGTATTTATTTAGGGTATATTTAACATTTTTTTTAGTTAATTTCAAGTCTTAATCATCATAGAGGTGTAATTATCATAACCAAGGTATTTTGCCATAGATGTAACCATTCATTTTTCCTTCCGTTGCCTTTTTCCTTAAGCTCAGAATGGGAAAGAGTGACACAGGGTGATTAATGCTTCTGCTTGCGTTCAGAGAGCAAGAAATTCCTATTCATCCGACTTTAGATGTGGTTCACATGGAGGGTTTTATTTCTTGTATTGGTTGAACCCGTGTTAGAACACATGTAAATATTGTAAGATTATGGTGCCAAACGTTTCCTTTTGAGAGGAGGCAGACCTTTTGCTCTGTTATGTGACATGCTAAATGCAGAAGTCTGCTGTCTTTGCAATTAACCTCAGTATTTATCATCCGGTATTTAACTTAGCTGTGTTACAAGAGCAGAGTTGTGCTTGACACAGAGAGGCTGTGATGATAACCGCTACAAGCACAGCACTGCTACCCCCACGAGTTGCAAAGGAAGGCTTAACTTTTTTCAGGCAGCTACTTCCAGGAGCACAGAACTGCTGCTGGAGGGTGCTGCGTGGGGCGGGCATCCTTCCTGCTTCGGTTGCCTCCTGGTAGCCTCGTGTTGCATGGGGCTCACCGTTGGGCTGCCAGGAAATATTTCTCACATGAGTCAGATAAGCAGGAACTGGTGGGATTTTCGTGCCTTCCAGTGTAGCATAAACTGTTGTTTCACTTCCCGGCATTAATTTGAAGTTGTTGAATGTGGTGTGTTTTTAAATAAATATGTTGCCAGATCCAGAATCTGAAATAAAAAAAAAAAAAGCTAGAGATGCCCTTCCTCTCTCCTGCCATCTTCTTGTGGCACATTGCAGTGATGGCTTTTGGACTTCTTGGCTGCTTTCAGAGTACTGTTGTTGAATCCAGGTTATGTTAAACTACTGTCTACTGCTTGAGAATATGCCTTCAATAGTTTAGCTCGAGCTTTCCAAATTTCTGTTCATGCAGTGAAGCTTAGCTCTTAAGGAAGAAACAAATACTCAAGGTTATATCCCTGTCATTCACAGTGACTTTAAGGCATAGCACATTTGGATGTAGATTAAATTTTCATTTTGTGTGAACAAAGTCCTGTCTAACAAGCACAGTTATGCTAGATTCGTGTCATGCAGTAATTTATAGAAGTGAAAATAGTTAACGGTATTGTGACACAACATGGGAAATTTTGAAAAACTTTATGCAGGAAAGAGTTTTGCTGGTATTCATATTCTAGGTATCTTCTTCCTGCTAAGAACATTGCCAGATGAAAAATGACTTCAGTTCCCTAAAGCAGATGAATTGCTTGCTACTACAGCTGAAATTAATGAGCTTTTCATCGTGTCACAGGTAGCTGTGATGAAAAAGTGGTTGTATACCAGCACAGGTAAAGCCTTCTGACACTGGAAACTTAATTTGGGAGGGTTCTGAGCATTCAATTGCTGATTCAATCAAGCACTTTTAACTGGTGCATCTGAGTTAGCCCACTTTAGTCTGGGAGTGGGCCTGTCCCATGCAATGTAAGCACATGCTTGCATCTGCTTTGGCGTGCGGTCAGAACCCCGTAGCATCTTGCAAGGTCTGCTCTAAGAAACTGATACAAGCCTCAGCTGGGGAAAAAGTCAGCTCAAACTGGTGTGTGTACCTAATAAGGAAGCAGCTGAAAATGAGAATTATCTTTCTCAGTCTTGATATAATATCCTGTATTTTACACGGAATAATTTGAAAGGTACTCACTTGTATTCTGGTGGTTGTGTTAGAAATCAGTCCTATGGACGCTTGAGACAAAACAAAAAAAACAAACAAATGGTGAACTGCCTCTAAATGCCTGGCCAAAAATATATTGCTGGCTGAAAACACTTTCCATTGTCAATTAAAAAAAAATAAATTAAAACATGCCCTAAATTCTCTGGCAGCCAGCGATGGTGACTATCTTCCTTTGAAATACACAGTGTTGTGTGGCACTGCTAGATGCTGACAGATCCAGCAGACTTCTTTGTCTTTTACGACACTTGTCAGACCTTGCAGTCCTTGGGGGGAATTTGCATTATTTATTCAACAGTGAACAAAACAGAAATCCTTTCAGCTCCTATTATTGGGGGTAGTGATGGAGGAATGGCTAAACCAGAGAAAACAATAATAAAAATAAACCCAGCTACCCGTGGAGGAGGCTGAAGGAGACGTAGTAGGGGGCGAGCTGGTGCTGGCCGTGGGGGGTGTGAACGTGGTCTCCTTGCACGTGATCTGCCGTGTGTTTTAAATAGGTGAGGAAGATCTAAGTCTGCAGCGTGCTTCGGGGCTGTAGAAAGAGCAAAAGAGGTACTTTGCTCCCAGGCCGCCGTTAGTCAGCTCAGGCTGGAGGCGTGACCGGCTCGCCTGGCGTGGAGCGGAGAGGTGGCTCTGCTCCCAAACCTGCGCTTCTCTGGGGCTCCTGGGAAACCCTGCGGCAGTGACGTGTGGTCTCCTGCAAGCTGAAAAATGCCGTGTGGTCATCTGTGTAAAGTTGGGGACCTTTTGTTGTGAGGCGCTCTCTTCCATAGGAATACCCGGAAGAGGCTTTGGCTTTCTGTTTTAACAGTGGATGTGCTTCATGTGCCATCCAAGCTTTAAGCTGCTCAGCAGCCCATTTACAGGGAGACAGACGCGTTCAGGATAGAAGCTTGCCTCTGTCTGCCGTCATTTCAGTGAAGTGTGGCCTGGGGTCGTTTTTGTAGTATTGTAACCACGTGAAGGGAACGTGTAGCCTTGGTACATGCAGTTGTTCTGGTTTCTTGCTGGGCACATAAACCAAGCAGTGCGCAGGCCAAGTCAGGGCTGCTCATGTGTCCTAAAATCGTAATGAGATTTTTATAAGCCAGCAAGGATTCATCTTGTACAGTCCTCGTTACATCTTAGCATAAACAGGGAAACTTGATGCTGATGTATGCCGCTGGGGTGCTGCTGCTCCTGCGTGCATCAGTCCTGGGAGTTCCTCACCTAGGCATCCCCAGTACGTTCGAACTGTCAGCACACCTGGAGGCGTTCGTCTGTCGGCAAGCAGGACAGGAGGTCTTGCCAGGACAGAATGTGCCAGAACAGCATCAACAATAGTTGCAAGCGAAGAGAGATTTTGAAGTGCTTTGTATGCAATGAGACCAAAATCTTTTGGATGTTTTAATTATTTCATTTGTAATATTTGTTTGACCTGTGTTTAGTTAATGTTGCTTTGGAAATGTAAAAGAGTGTCTGTTGTTTATCATAGCAGTTACTATTGTATCTCTGTGCCTGTGGGTCAGAAGGCAGCCAACATTGAGGAACAGATACAGATAGCCTAATCTGAGATAAAGACTGAAACAGTTAAGTGTTATGGGAAGTGAGGAAGTGCCTTTTACTGACTGATGTTCCAGAACCACCCCCCATTTTTTTTTGAAGTCCCTGCAGTATATGTTTGATGAATCTATTTGATGGGAATATTAGAAGTCATGTCATATATGAAAAACAAAAAGAAATGATAGCGTATGCTGTGTGTTATCCTAAATTAATAATCCTGTGACAGAACAACAGTGATCCATTACAATAACATAATACATCTTGGAAACCAAAGAAACCACATTTGAAATATAAATCGATAGTTCTAAAGTTTAATTACCCCATAATATTCATGGTTTATTCAACAAGATTTCTGGAGTTTTTTGTTTAACTCTGCAGTGTATCGGCTAGACATACCGGAATAATGTACGTGTCGCAAATATGCTTGGTTAGGCAGAAAGCCAGATTTTAGTCTCAGATCTGCTTTGAACACCAGTAACTGAGAGATGAATTGGAAGTCATTATTTTCAATTTCATTAGGCTCTTCTAAAGGGAACGTTTACTGTATAGCAGGGATGGAAAAGCAGTGGTTCGTTGAGATCCACCAATTGAATCTTTCAATCTGAAATTCTCAGACATCATATGGTATAATAATTATATTCATAAATTATGTGGGCAGTGAAACAATAATGCTTGTGCATAAATAGCCATGTTAGAAGTTGTGGCCGTTGATATAATGCAGAGGTGTATGAATGAAATCTGCTTTATGTATCATAAACCCTGGTCCTGTGCTGTGGGAAATAACAAGTAATTCCTGTGCACTGAGAGCTGACCATACGTGCCAGAGACATGGTGGTACGACAGATCGGATAATACGCAGTATTAGCCAAGTCTGGTTTGAAGTAAACAAAGAAGAGAGTTTTATAAACAATAAATGAAATATCTTCGTAACTTGTGGGATTAGATAGCTTGGTAGTTATTAATACGATATAAAATCTTCCAGCTCTGGAACACGTTTATAGAGCTACCTCTGATGGATTGTGTTGGTTTTTTTTTTTTGTTTTTCCTCCTTTTGAGTGTCCTGTTATTGTTCATTTTTGTTTCCCCCTCTGCATGTGTAAGATTGATGTTTTCATTTGGCTTAGCAACACTAAGGGAAAAGGATGAAGAAAACTCATTGTAAGGGCCAGACATAATCCTAGATCTCTGTTGAATTTTGCTGATGTTGAGCTTCAGCCAAACTGGAAAAAAAAAAAAAATGGTTGCAGAAAGGTAAAATTCGTGCTACGTGCTAGCAGGCAATGCAAGCACCACCCACCCCAGAAGGGGAGCAAAGAAAGCCAGCAGCACATCGCTGGAAGCCTGAGGTAAAAAAACGAGTGTTGCTGTTAATACGCATCCAGGAGGTATTTTCTGAAGAAAAGAGAAAAGATGGAGCTTTTTTTTCCTCTTTGAATAATATTTTTTCCAGGAAATAGCTACTTCAAGTTTGAATCGAGTGGCTAACACTAGTGCATTGCTTGGTGGTAAGTCTCTTGTGCCAGTTGCAAGTGTTACTGTATTCTGGTCTATAGCCTCTCTTTCCCTGGCGAGCTAACAGAAAGCAAAAATTAGCTCAGCTACTGCCTGGCTGCCCAGGCCTTGGGCTGGCACAGGCGAGGTTGTGCAGAGGGGATGAGAGCTCCTGAAGCTGGCCCTACAAAACTGGTAGGTGTGTGTGCTGGTCCTCGGTGCTGGAAGTTAGGATGCAGATGCATTATGGGGATATCTGTGCTTTCTGCTTTGGTTGTAGAAGAAACACCTCGATTTTTCAAATGGAACGAAAATGTCATTTTCCTGTTAGCTTTCCCTTATCTCTGGAGTAAATATTTGGGAATTATAATTTTTAGAATATCAGAAAATGACCTGAGACTGTTTATTTTGTTGACTAGCTCCTAATTAGCAGTATAACCTTAATGAGCAACGTTTTTGGCTGTGGCTGAAGAACCCTTCAGGACTCCCCTTCAGGCAGGAGCCCAGGCGGGTGATGCCTGTGGTCAAGCAGCCGTCTCGCCTCACGTGGGCTGTCCGCTGGAAAAGGCAGCAGGGAGCTTTTGCTGTATGAACTTGTCAACATGTTTGAGCAGTAAACAGCCTTTAAAAAAAGAAATCGCTGCTTTATATACTGTTGTTTCATTCAGAGAGGGCACCACAATTGTGTCCTCCTTGAAGCGCTTAAATATTTACTGTTGAAAAGATGAAGCAAGACTATGTACAATCACTGCCTTAGCACCACAGCAGCGCTTCGGCTGCAAGTCTCTGTGAAAGTTATAATTTCCTGCTGACCTGTAATGTGAAAAAAGGTGTTCTAGGCTCTGTTGAGCTGTGAAACTTACCATTAAAACATGGTTAATGTTGCCCTGTGCAACAGCATGTTTACAAGATTTCAAGCTATTCATAATTGAAGGAAATCAGAAAATTCACAGCTAAAAAGTATGTGCAGTTTGCCCGTAGCTCATCAAACCTGCCCTTAGGTGCTTACTGCCCTGTTGCCCTCCGAGGAGCAGCACCAGTGAGAAGGGAAGGTGCTCTGCTTTCTGTCCACACAGCAAGGGAATTGGGCGCATTGTATGGGAAGCCCCGCGACATGGCACTTCTGCCTCTGGGCCCTCGCTGTGGTAGGGTAAGCTGAGGAACTCCTGCCACCTCTCCTGTGGTCACTTCCTTGCTGTGTGCCTCTAAACCTCTCCTGACTAAGGAAGCCAGCCAGGCACAGGTTTTGGTGATGAAAATCCAGAGAGTAATCAACGACGTGAGAGGGCGAGCGAGCACCCTGGTGCATGGCATCCCTCTTCGTTTCCTTGTTCTTAGAGGGGACAGTATGGCCAAATCTAGGTTCTTTGAGAGTTCAACGTACCACATAGATGTATTAAACTTCAGTTAACAGAGTTTATTTGATTTCTGTCTCTTTTTAAGAGAAGGCTTGATTAATGTGCTGGGAGTTGTGAGGTAGATCATCAGACCCTCTTAGTTCAGACTGAAACTTCTGTTGCGTTCATAATGCGTTCATAATATTTCAGACTGTCTGATGATTGCTTCATACCAGATCAGTGTTACTTTTTACGTAAAATATGCCATTTTAAAATAGACTGATATTTTAAAGAACTATAAAGACGGGTGTTTATCGTGTTTCTGTTCTTCATTATCAAAGCCTTCCTCCTGACTACTTAGCAAAGAAATAAGGAACACTACAGTGCAGTTTTTTCCAAATGCCTTTAGACTTCCATACCAAAAGCAAAACACTGAAGTGATGTACTCACCCTAGAACCTTTTTTGGGAAAAACTGAACTGTTTGTAGTCAAAATTTTCTTAAGTGGTTTTCAGGTATTAGTGGAGAATTATATTCAGTAACCTTTTTCTCTTTAAATTTAGCTACAGGGTTTTGCAGTGCTTGGAATGACTCATGCATTGTACCGTGGCTTAAAAAATTACCCCGCTGTAAATTTAGAATTCTAACTCCCATTTTTAGAAGCAGCTTAAGAGGCTGTAACTGACTAATAGAGATCAAAATGATTAAAGAGGCCCAAAAAGATGGTAGGTAGTACTTTGTATATCTGTCATTGTTAAGAAGGATTTTAGATATAAGACAGTAAACTACACGTAAATGTGCGTGTGCTGTTTCTAGCGTGATACGTGTATAATTGTAAATTAATTTGATTATATGCTTACAGATCAGGAATGAATAACAATTTAAGTAATGTTATCCCTAAGTATACATGAAAACAAGACAGTAAAGAACAGCACATAGATGAAGGGGACAAAGTAGGTCAACCAAATCATCTGTGTGGGATGGTTCTTAAGTAGGTGTTTTATGTGTTGGGGTTGTAACTTTCTGTTGAAAAAATGTTTCTTGCCACATCAGAAATGAGATTTCAGCATTTTGTTCAGCAGTTTGATGGAGTATCCCCTTATCATAGAGCAGTTGGTTCCTCGTTTTGCTGTGTTCTTGTTTTTGGTTTTAATTTTGTGTGCAAGTGTATGTGGGAGGAAGTTGTGACTGACGCTGTTCATTGGAGATGCTGTGTAATTTGAAGAAAAACAGAAATCTATTCTTAAATTCAACTTCTGTGTTAGATACTTTTTCAGTGCAAAAGAGAGATGTTGCTTCACATCATCAGAACAAGTAAAGTTGTTTTTTTTTTTCACTGTAGATCAGTCATGTGGGCCTTCCTTGTTCTTTAATGTGTACACGGTCTCTCTGTGAATGAGCGCACCCACTCGTGCAACTGCTAAAACAGCAGTAAATAAAAGCAGCTAAGGTAGCCAGGCAGGTGTTGCAGTTCAGTGCTTTGGAGCTGGCCAGCGTGACCTGAATTATCCAGCAAACTTCTGAGCCAAGTGGAGCTCTGCCTCCCAGAAGAGGCGGCACGTAATAGGGCTGATACTGCTGCAGTGAGCTCAGTGCGCCATCGCTGAAAGCGATGCTAGGGACAGGACACTCGCATCCCCAGCCTAAAATACAAACCCTGTCCTGCCGTCTGCAGCTTTCCTGGTGTGGGTCAGACACCAGGCTGCCTGGAGGGGAACAGCTGTGCCCTTGCTCGGCAGATGAAGCGGGACCTGGCTGGGGCAGGGCTGGAAGGGCTGCGTGGCTGGCTGGTTGCTGCCGCCTTCACCGTACGTGGGTGTCTCTGGTGCACCCCTGTCCTCTGCAGCATCCTGTGGCAGTCACTTCTGGAGCTGCGCTAGTTTGAGGGAAGAGTGCCATTCTACTTGTTTTAAGCCTGCTGCTGATGATTTAATTGTTCTGTAGGTTTTGTATTACAAGAAGTACGGAAGAATTTCCTTTTCTCCTTCATTTGCACCACTGATTTTTATCCCCACATCTGCCTGTCTAAACCAAAGCGTGTAGTCTGTTGAGCCTGACCATGAACAGATGCTTTTCTGTCTCAGTGTTGTTCTTTGCTATTCTTTTCTCAATCTTTCAGGGTTTTGGGGAGAGGGTGTGTGTCGTCCTATGGATTTTTGTAGCAGCGGCACACTGAAGAACAACTTTTTGCCCTGTGCTCGGAACCAAGCGTTTCACCAGCCTTAGCCAGGGTGAAGGAGCTACTGTTTGTTGGTACCTCTCTTTCTCATAACAAGATTGTAAATGCATAGAGTTGTAAAACAAGCACCACCACCCACAAACCACAGATTTTTAGTTCTGTCTGTTTTTAAAGCTTCAAATCAGTAGTTCATCTCGTTGGCTGTAGTGCTGGCTGTCAGAACGTTTGCCTGTTTGGAGGCATGCCATGGTGCTAAACGTGGGGTGGGGTGGGAGAAGAGAATATAAAAATGGATCAAATTGTATTTTCAGTTTAGGATGAAGAATTTCTGATGTTCAGCTGTAGCTGCAGGGAGAATTTCAAAGCGTTTTGATTTTTACCATGTTAGTATTTTTTTTTCCCCTCTCAGTAATCTTGTTTAGAACTAAAAATAGTAATGAATCACAAGTGAATCCATTTCTATTATCACACTCTTGGGTTAATGCTCCGGATTTGTCCCTTCTCAGACTGTTTCTTCTCAGATGTTTTGTCTGTCTGAAATCAGTTTGCATATATCCTCTCAGACTGGCCTGTGTGTGTGTGAAAATGTGCATCTTGTTGAGTCACGCACATAATAAATATCTATAAATGGGGAAGTTCTTCAGTACCAAAAGTAGGATTATAGTATAAGATCCCCCGTTGCTGTTCTTTTGACAGTTGAATTGTTTCAGGGAGCTATGGCTCCCGTGTAGTACTGCATAGAAAAGTGATTTTTGTTTTTTTATAGTTTCAAATGTAATGTCCATAAGTTCTCATCTGAGAAATCTCTCTTCTAGTTGCTGATTAAGTAAAAGTAGTTCAGTACAGGCCTGAGGGTGTTCGTGCTCTTCTTTCGGTGCAGAAGGCATTGCTGCTGGTGGCTGCGGTGTGCAGTACTTGTCTCCTTGGGAAGTGGCCCACTTCTCAGGCTTGGGAAGGGTCCCAGATCCTGTAACATACCAAAGGTTGACTTGGATATTTTTCTAGCTAAAGGTATTGGCAGCTGCCTCACCTGGCAGTCTCTAGATATGACTGCAGCTATCGTGTGTGACTTCTTTATTTAAAGGTCATTAAAGGGAACATTAAAATAGGTGGGCTTCCAAAGCATGACTGTCCTGTGTGGCAGTGGGTGGTGGTGGCGTCTGCCTGAGAAGTGATACTCCAGAAAGACAGAGAAAGGTATCTCCTTATTTTTGTCTCCTTCCCAAATGCAGCCTTTTCTGCCTGTTCAGAGAATTGAGCTTCCTGGCATTCCCGTCCTGTGGTGGGGCAGTTGCTGTAGCTTTTGTTCCCAGGTTCTCCAGTCCTGTTGCTTTCCACATACTGCTGCTATGACCAGGCCCCGAGGGGCAGTTGATAAGGGGTAAATACGACTATTTTTGTTCTTATTATTATATATTTAACTTTTTCTTGTTTCATCAAAAACGTGCTTTAAAAGACAACCATATATAAAACAAGCAAACACCTTCACCTCCCCCCCCCCCCCCCCCCCATCAAACAACCTGTGCCAAATCCATATGCCTCTTACGGTGGGACGCTCTGGCTCTCTTTTCAAATAGCTTGCTGAAACTGGTGAAATAGATGCACACCCTGTGGCTTCTTCTCCCAGCAAAGCCCAGGAAACTCTTTCCAAAATACACATTTGAGAGAAGGCTATAAAAGCTCCGCAAAGATGCAGAAATCAGTTTGTCTGCAATAATAAATTCTTTCTGGTGATTCACAGTATCATGCGTGTATTCAGACACTAAAATACTGCTCAGATCTAGTTGTTTTTTTCTTCTTTGTTAGTTTGTTTCCTGGCCTGCTTTGTGGATCTTTTTTCCTCAACAGGAGAGGATATGTTTTTATTTGTTTAGTTCACCTCAGTAAGCTTTCTGGCCTCTGTGTTATTTATGCTCTGGAAATGAAAGTGTTATAAAGAAACAATAGATAAATCATTGCAGTGTGTTTTTCCCCAGAAAATCCCATAGTTCATTTACATGCTATAGATACATTTTCTTGCCTAGTGTTCTCCTTTTTGATGGCAATTGATGCCGAGCACTTACACGTCTTGTTCCACACAGCCAAGTGTAAATACTTCTGTTGCCATACTTCTGTTGTTTTAACTGATGAAGATAACAAAATCAGTGGACGCAACTGATGCAATACTTCCAGTTAGGTCCAGAAGATGTTCTTGTTTTCCTATGCCTTAAGTTTTGCCTTAGTGTGTCGTTGGTGAATGTCGATAACCAGAATGCTAGACACTTGGGTGTAGTTTAATAATCTGTATATTATTTTAAAGACACACATAAGCAATAGCTGCTTGCTAATAAAATGCATTTACTGACCCATGAGTGAATTGATCCCTATGACTATTTAAAGCTTAGGTCTCTAAAAGTTTTTCTCTTATCTTTATGTTAAACAATGGAAAGTTTTACCGTATGTTCAAATAACGTCTTCATCAGGTTCACAACAGGATACCATAGTTAATTTTCAGTTGAGTGCTTTACAGGATTTTCTTTTTGCTGGCTGGTTGGGTGAAAGTCTAGACACTGTGAGACGAGGCGTTAGAGGGGCCTCACAATATAGTTATTGTGAATGGTAAGTAGGAGCAGCTTCCTCTGATGTAC
This sequence comes from Anser brachyrhynchus, assembly GCF_964034855.1. NCBI lineage: Eukaryota > Metazoa > Chordata > Aves > Anseriformes > Anatidae > Anser > Anser brachyrhynchus. Next base: position 26,032,389 of record NC_137702.1, on the reverse strand, counting down.
GGACTCCGTCCCCAAACCAGTAGTACAAAGGCATAGCTTTTGTTCCAGGGGATAGGGGCTAATCCAAATGCTGCACACTGTGAAAAACCTTTTATAGGAGGGGGGAAAAACTTGCCTTGGAGGTGAAAGGTCAGCAGTTTAACCTCTGACCATAAAATAAGAGACTGGTGAAGAATGGGATGAACAAGAAGGAAAAATACTTCAAGTACTCTATTCTTTGTTTATCAAAAATGGGTCAAGCAAATGAGTGTCAGGAATGGTTACATGAGTTCGAATGGGACACAAGTGATTGTGAAGATGTGCACTAGCTTAGCTGCACGCTGCTGCAGTTTGTAGCTTGTGTCTTTTCTGAGACTCCTGGTAAAGACATCCATCCCCACATGAAAATCTAAGCCATCAGCAAACCTTAAAAACCACAGTCAACTCTGCTCTCCTCCTCTCCAGCTCAGATCAGATTATTTTTTTTTTAAACCTTCCTTTGCATAAACTAACGTCATTTACCTTTTGCCCTTTGAACAGTTTCCTCTGTTTATGGGCTATTTTTGAAGTTCATAAAGAAGCATAACATTTCTCACCTCCTCACGTACTGGCTGTGCAGTGAGATGGGTCTCTGCAGTTAATGCCGCGGGACCTGGGTGGTCAGAGCTATTGTACAGCAGCAGGGGAGAGCTGTTCCCAATCTCCCTGCAAAGGGAATATGGAGGCTTTCCCCTCTGATCTCATTTTGGTATTATCAGTGCCGGGACTTTAGTCACAATCCAATTAGAAATGATGGGAGTTACGTTAACTAATAGTTAAGCCTCCCGTATTCTCAGGTCCACCGGTTTGGGCCAATTGGTTACGCTGCTGGCAGAAGATACCAAGAGCGCTTAATGCAGTTGGTGCCTCAGAGCTCCCTGCCTGGAACACAGCCGTTCCTTGTGCTTCGCTACGCCCAGCCCTTGAGAAGCACTGCTTTATCTTGCCCTGTCACTCCCAGCATGCCAAAAAGCAAGGAAGGCATAATGCCTAGCTTCTGCACTTCTGGAAGTTTTATACTTCACTGGCCAGAGATGTGTTTTATATATGAGGTAAATTCCTCCTTCACACCAGGGGATTAAAGCTAGGCTTTGTTGTTGACCCTCTTCACATGTCACATCTTCAAACATTTGCTTATGACCTGGACAGCTTTAGGCCCCTTGCATTAAAAGAAGTGATCAGGAAACACCGGCATTCCTCAGCCAGTGACGAGCCTTCTCAGCGCTCAGTGAGATGCATTTTGGTACATGCTTGGTTTTGTTTGGGTCTGGACATAGCACGGCTTCAGACTTCATGCTTCCTCAGATCCTCAGTGAAGCTCAATACTTTGTTTCTCAGTTTCATAGACATCCATCTCTCTTCTTTTTAATAATATTAGGGATAAATGTCTCAGAAAGATATTACTAAATGTACTTCCATGACCTGACGCATCTTCAAATGAGGGAGAAGAGATGCAATTCTCTTTAAATTCTTCAGAAACCTTTTGGGTTCACCAATGTCAAACTACAGTGCTTTAGTGGTGGGCTTTTCAAACTTGCAGAGCTGTTTAATAAATCAGTTTTAAATGAAAGACTTGGGATTGCAGCTGTTGCTGGATGCACCTTTGCAGGTGATTCCTATGGCTAGGAAGTGAAATGAAGAACCCATTATACACCGCTATTTGGCTTGCTATTAATGGGTTAGTTTTGTAACTTTTTCAGTATGAATTGTTGTGACCTTCTAGGCTTTTCATATTGGATGGAATCAAGTGTTTTCAACCAAAATGACTGCCTTTTTCCCTTTAGTGAAAAGCAGCAGGAGCCCATGTGTTTTAGAGGAGGTGGCCTTCCACTATTTTGTATTTGAATCTGGAAAACAAGGGATACAGATTTTTTTTTTCCCTGTAATTACTTCTGGAATTTTTAAAAGCAATCTAAGCCTCCTCTGTACCTTGTGAAAGATGACTGGTGTAGCACTCTATGCAGGGTAATGTATTTCAGCTTCTCGTGCATTCTGTGTTGATGGTTGTTGCTGTTATGCAGGTTTATAGCTGTGTTCTGAAATATTAGCATCAGATTTATTTGGTGAATTGATGTTTTTGTATGAGACATAACCTTAATTCATGCTGTTATTGATTTATTGAGAAGTCATTCCTTTTTCTTTCATGTCAATAATAATAATTTTTTCCACCTTGCTGGAATTTTGACTGGTAGATATCTGGTGCATATATATGCAGTATGTATGTTTTCCCCTTCCTCTTTTTTTTTTTGTGCTGAAATGTTCTTTTGGAAAATAGAATTAAGTTCCTCATTATTTAAGAGGCAGGTTCAGACCGATGGGCAGTCTGTCGTTCTGTAGTACGGCCTTCCTTCCTGCAGTCCTTACCCACCCGCCCCCAGTGGGCCCGCAGCTCTTGCTTGCTCACGGGCCTGCTTCCTCGCGGCCTTCTGGGCCGCCTCTTGCCCTCGTGCCCTGCCTGCGTTTCGGGTCGGCGAGGACCTGCCGTGCAGCTGCCTGCCTTGTGGGATGCCTTCACCGACGGAGTTCCTTCTGCTCTGTGTCCTGGTACTTGTAGAGCAGCCGGTTTGGAGGCAAGCTGCTGAAATAGGAGAGGACTTGTGATGCTGCCTTCTGGAAAAGCCCAACTTACAAAGTGCCTGCTAAGTTCTGAGCCCACGTAGGACATACCAGTGCTGTGTGTTACTTTGAACTGTAGCTTTTTGTATTCTAGATGAAATACATTGTCCACTGTTATCACACTGCTAAAATAATTTCCAGTATTTTCTGCATGATTCTGCTGGATGAAGCAGGCATTAGACATTGAGCTATTCATAGGATAAAGTATTTTTTGCACTGCAAATGCATCATAGTAATTTTGTAGCTGAACATCAAGTGAAATTGTGAAAATTTACTACTTCAAAAATGAGTAAGGCAATGTCCCTCTTCTGTTTTGTCACTGAAGTACATGATTCCAAGAAATGTCCTGATGTTTCCTAATTATCAAGTGTGCTTTGGGATTAGTAACCTGTGTAGACTGGAACTCAGATCTCCTGCCTCCAGGACAGCGAGACACAAACCATTCTGGTTACAGCCCCTTTACGTGTGCTGGGATGTAGTTCACATTCCCTGTTTTCCTGGCCCCATCTGGCACCTAGCAGGGAGTTCTGACCTGCGTAACTTAAACACCTGCGAGAAAACCCGTTGACTTGTTTGTTTCTGACTTGCTTTTACTTGTCTATATAAATAATGCCCCCTGCTTTAAAATAACTATCTCTGGATGGAAATATCCTTTTTTATGCCTCTAAATGTTCTTCTGAATCAAAAATAATTGCTTTTTCCAAGATCTCGTGATATTTGGAAACCTAAGCAAATCATCTCTCTGCCTTCATGGTGTATCCAGTGAGTTGTGGGCATCAGCTTTGATGTGTACCCTATGTAATCTGCGTTTGTATTTCCCTGTTAGAATTCCTGGATGGAACCATGAAATCCTGGATCTGAGAATAGTATTAGGACCATACAGAGCATTAAGCATCCTAATAATTTTCTTTGCTTCGATACATGTACTTTGCATTCTGAATGGTAATGTATATGTTTTTATATTTCAAACAAAGGGATCAATGGGGAAAGGACTTAGTGGAGGTCATGCAGCAGGTACCTGGCAGGACTGAGAACCAGAGGGCACATCTTCCGCCTCCCGGTGTGCTGCCTTACTCACTGCACAGCGTGCCATCTGTCCGGCAGCCTGCGTCCGCCTTCTAGTCCTGCTAAACCAGGGAGCGACAAATACTGTTAACGAAGCTGAACAAAAAAGAATATCAAATGAGTGGTTTGGTTTTTTTCTTCCTGTCCTCTTTAACTACCTTACGACTCTTTGGAGCTTTGAAGCAGTTTGAGGGAAAGGCACAGAGAGGTGCAGCTATTTCAGAGTTACTGAAAGATCAGTCTATTTCCCTGTAGGAAAACACCAAAGAAGTAAATAGCAGTAACCTTCCACTGCATGTGTCGTTCACCTTTGAAAGGCTTAGTGAGGGAAAAATCCCCAATTTGGGAAGGTCTCTAGGAGGGCTGTGGAGTCGGTGCTCCTGTCTTGAGGAGGATCTTGGAGGGGATCCAGAGGGTCCCCGTTCCCTGGGCCACCAAATGCCATAGCCACAGTGCCACCGCTCATGCGGGAGCCTGAGCCCCTTGCCCCTCGCCTGCGCTGTATGTAGCCACTGCCCAGGAAACTTCTGTGGAGACCATTTCTTAATATTTTCTTTGTTTTCTATGGGAAAAATAACAAAGTTGGGTAATTCTTTGTAAGTGGATGAGCAAATGACTAGAATATCTTCAGTAGCTACACAGCTGCTAGAAGGGACTTGTAACTTAAATGCTAGGGAATTTTTTTTCCTCCCTGTACATGGCTACTGGATACTAAGCCATGAGTGCTTCATGATAGAGTGAGAATCTCAGCTGATTAGAGGACTATTAGCTGCTGGAGTAACACTGATCTTTCTGTAAGCAACCTCTTAACCTGTTTTTCATGTTTTGTTCTTCTCAAAAGTTCAGTGTTGACTTTTAAAGATTGGTATGTGGAAAACGTCAAAACATTGATTTTCAGCTGCATGCTGCCTATCATAGACAGATCGGGGCTGAATGCATGTGGTCCAGCCTCTAAAATTTTTTGTTGTTGATTCTTGCCTGCATGGAGGGCCCTTGGGACAGATGGCCCCTCGCTGTTGATGGTTCGATTACAGCGATCACCCACAGCTTCTGAGGAGTGCGAAGAAAAGAAATTGCTTTCTTTGTCAAGGTGTTTTCAATTCAATTCTCACCCATTAGCCCTGTTTGGTTAAGTTTTGAATTACGCCATCAGGTGACTGATGAGTTTATTTTTTCCCCCAACAGTATTAAAATGGATTTGGTATAAGACTGAGAGCAAAGGCAAAAAATAAAAAAGATTTGTACTTATTGATCAGTGCTCCTTCATCTTTATTCCAGTTTAAAATATCATGAACAATCAAGATAAAAATGAATACTGAATCAGAAGTGACTAGCAAATATATATATGTAATTAAAATACATTTTAATTATTTTAAATCCATGAGCTGTTCACACACAGGACATTATATGTAGTCTGTGGCTAAACAACATGTTCTTATGGTTTTAGAGCTTTTAGTAGCTTAGAATCATAGAATGTTTATGATTGTTTTAATTTAGTTTATAGCAGATTACTGTCTTAGAGAATTACAAACTGTCTGATGTAGTTGAAGCTTTCAACATCAGACACAGTGTGGATTATGGTGCCACAGACCTCCTGAGGAGCAGGATATCACCAAGCCAGGTCTGAGCTGTCAGTGATATCTGCTTCCATCCTGTCCCACCGCAGCTAGCAAGCAAAAAGTGAAAGGTTTGAGTTTCATATTAATTGTAATGGGAGAATGAAAGCAAGGTAAGGGTAGAGAATTTGAAACTGTTTTTGTAATGTGCAATTATGTTCATTCTCTTTTGCATATAAGCTGAGTACCACTAAACAGTCTCCAGCCTTGTCTCTCAGTTTATCATATATTCACCCCATCTCTCTGATTAAAGTAGTATCTGTAGTAAATAATTGAAATGTCATATAAATAATCTAGAATAAAATAATGAATGGAGGATCTAACCCATTCTCTTTAGATCCATCCTTGCTTGCAGCGACAGGGTCACTGAGGTTGGCTCTGCAGAGCTGCCCTTGGTTGCTGCACCTGCCAGCAGCTATTGCATGAGTTTACCTTCCTTCCTCCTTGCACTTGGTGAAGGCAGGGCCCTCTGGGAAGAGGAGACAAAACGTTGGCCAGCCTCTGATGCTGGAAGATGTGCCATGTTGCAAGCTGCAGTTTCAGCTTTGCTTGCAGTAGCCTAGCAGGAGAGAAGGCAGCCCAGGCTGCTTGCTGCTGCATGTGCATCGCCCAAACCCAGCATCAGCCTCTCATCATGCTTAGAGCCTCGGAGAAAACGTTCCTCTTGATACATATTTGGATAATGATGTTATATATTCCATAATTATGTTATACATTCCATTATTCCATTGTGTTATGTGTTCTAGTATTTCTCTGTCCTGAAAAAACTTTTATCTATCATCATGTTTTACTGCTTCCATTAGTTGGTATTTAAGTCAAGGGCTATAATTTGTAGGGAAGCCCTGCCCTCAAATATGAAACAGTTGGGCTGTCACCAGGATGTGGCCCTCACCAGCAGAAAATGGAAGGAACATTGCTGCACCAATTAAGCAAGAAGTGGATGTTCATTATACCTTCTCCAGTCATGAGGATGTTCCCCAGCAACACTATTTTCTTGAAAAAAACAAGAGGACTAGACTAACATCTGCTTTGAAAAAAAACTATGGAAGCATTGAGTTCTTGGTGGAATTTTTTGCTTGTTTAATTCTATTTTAAATTCTGTAGGCGAGTAAACTGTATTGTGAGACTTTCTGAAAAATGTTTGTTAAAAATGGCTTGAATATTTTTCGGTATTTCCTCCAACGAGGAAGCTTGCTTTGCAGGGTTGCATATATCCTCAGTTTTATCTCCAAGCTGATACTAAGCTGATCTGTATTTCTGCTAGGGATTTAGGAAGTAGTAACCCAAGCATCCATAAGCTAATGGATATGTAGTCTCTTTTATGCTCCAGAACTGTTTTTGATTTTTCTGTATGCACTCTGCATGGGTTACACACTGCAAATACAACGTGCGATAAGATGTTTTTTCTCTCTCTGGTCAGCCAGCACTGATGTGGAAGAGCCGAGCAAAGGACCACCTTCAGCCCCTTGACTGTGTGGTGGCTTGCTTCTTCCTAACTTACCGAGTGGACTCAGGGCTTGGCAATAACATACTGGGAACCCTTCTGGATCTTTCTCAAACTCTATCTTGCTAGCACTAATATATGAAAAAGCCATTTAGCCCACAATATTTTTAAAGAACTCTAGGTCCTTTACTTTCATTTAAAACAAGCAAGACCCTGCATAAGGTGTCTATTTCCAAGGGGGTATAGGCATCCTTAGAGAGCTGGATGCAAAACTTAGATTTAGTTGCAAACGTGAATGCCCTGAGTCTTACTGTTTTCAGTTATTCTTCACTTCATTAGATAACTGCACAGCCTTTCTCACTGAAAAGTCTTTGAGCAAGAGACTTGGTGATGGAAGAGCAGAAATACTTAGTTTTATAAACTTTCCTTGAACATCAGTACTGACTGAAGGCATAGTTGGTGCTCACTTGCTTGGTCTTTTGCTACCTCTTCAGTGAGCTCTGAGGTACTCATTGTCATGAGCTGCAATTCACTCATGATTACGAGTGAAAAATGAGAAAGTTTAAAAAATACCACTGTAGCTCCAAAAGGCGTACATTTCTTTCCACATTTTACAAGATTATTCTGAAGACTTAGCAGGTAAAATAAAGTCCTGCTTATCTTGCAAAAAGGCCAAACAAAGGCTGGACATATTAATTTTATCTGTGTGCTGTCTGTGCAGTGAACTCTCACCCTGATTAAGGTTTTATCCTGAAGCATGGCTAATAGCATTGCAGCCAGAAGGACCCTTTCTTTCTGTCCCTGGCTAGCTGAAACGACTTTCTGCTCTGTCCTTCTGGGGTAACAAGTTCTTGGCAAAAAGGGATTGACCTGCAGCTCTGAAGGAAATGCGAGTTGTGGCTAGAAGTTTTGACCACCTATCTGCTCATAAAAGGGAAAACACGTAGTTATTTCCTAGTCTGAGTGTCTGTTACAAACGGAAGCGCTGTGAAAACGCTGAGGGGCCTACAGGTCAAGTGCCCGTGGGGCCTCTCTGCAGTGCAGTAGGCCGAGCCTTGTCAGCTGTTAGATGGAGCAGCTTGTTCAATATTTGCACATTGTTTTCACATCCTTACTTTTCTGAGTACTTTGAGGAAATGTTATAATGTAAGTTAGAAATGGAAATACCTGAAAATAATTCTCTGATAGATTTTGTGATTGGCGAATCTGTTGCATGGCTTTACTGTGTGATGTACACGCATTACATTCACACACTTAAATACGGATTGTGAAATATAAATAGATCACAGGGGTAGAAATGACCCGTGTTTCGAAGCTGTGGTGTTGCTGTGGTGTCGCGGTGCTGTGAGCAGTGCCTGAGCTGGACCTGCGACTTGAGGAGTGGGGTTGTGTCAGCGCAGCGCTGAGAGGAACTTAGTGGAGAGCTCTCGTCTGAACAGCGGCTGCCACGGCTGCGGGTTGCTTCTTTGTTTTCCTGTCTAGTAGAAACAAAATGCTGAATTCCCACAAACGTGACCACTGGTATCCTGAAGCCACTTAGTAAGTTCTGTGTCTGTGAAAAGCTGCAGTTTAAATCCTGAGGCGTTTGTTAAATCTGTGAGTAATTTGGTTTACCCGTAGTCTTGGGTACTTTGCAAGCATGAGTCCTAGAGAAACTATTTTAAGTCATGGTACAGTTTTCAGCTTACTTGAAAGCCTACCCAATTTGGGCTTAGCTACAGTTAAAAGCAGTTTCCTTAGGAAAAGCTCCCTACTGGGAGGAAGGGATTTTCGCCTTATCCAGTCTTTGTAATTATGTGTCTGAACCTGACTGAGAAGTCATTGATACAAAAACCACATTTCTGTTTCATCGTTGTGTGTTTGCAAAGGCTTACAAGCGACAACTGCTGGGACTGTAACTGCAGCAGGCTGCTAAAATGTCCTTTTTCTGTGCTCCTTTGCTTACGGAGCTTAGTGCTTAGTGTTTGTTTGTTGACACTTCTGTCATTTAGTCCACACCTTAATTTGCATTAGAAAAGTTAAAAGGAAAAATGTCAACAGTCATACTTTCCAAATTTCTCCTTTGGTTCCAGTGAGAGTTAGGTAACCTGTGCTGCCTGAGCAGCTTCTCAGAATGGGATGTAGGATTTGCAGTCAGCAGAGGGCAAGGAAGAGGCCACTGGTGAAAGGAGACCCACGACTCCTGCATTTGGCCAGGCTGTAGCTTGGTTTTGAAGGCAACTCAAAGTTCAGCACCTCGCTACAACGTGCTACTGAGAGTACTGTGTAAACACTTAAAAGCCTAGAAAAATCTGGGTGTATTAACGTATGGCTATAAAAGGTGGTAAGTGGGAGCTCTGTAAGCTCTCTTGTAAGGGAGCTGAGTTCCTCATCAGTGGTAGCTGAGCACCAGACCGGGCCTTGGTGCGGAGCGCGCTGCTCTGCGGTGGGGCACTTGTTGCCTCCGTGTCCGCTCACTGGAGTGGCACCTGGGGGAACTACAGAGGTAGTTTCGGAATGCTGATAAAGTATCAGTAAAAAAAGTAAAGGTCAAGTGTGAAGAAAGAAAGAAAAGGGCTGATCCTTAACATTTGATACAACTTTGTAAATACATTTTAATTTATGAAAAGACTCAAAGGTGTGGATGCCTTCTGTAGCAAGTTTTCTGTGGTATAGGTAAAGTAAGAACAAACTTAACATTCCTATGAAAGTTTTTTTTTTTTTTTTCCCCAATATTCCTTTGAGCAAAAAAATACCTGGACTACGTGATTCGCATAAAAGTGCACTTTCAAGTATTTTCTAGTGGCACCCTCATTTGCATATCGTCTTTAATCTGTCAGGTTCTAAGTGCCGGAGAAGTTAGCAAGTGTTCCTTACTTCCACCTTTTTATGAAGTTTCCTCAATATATTTTGTCCTTGTTCTTTCTTTTGATTACTGAAGCCTGGAAAATACTGTAGCTCCCTTCCCACGTTTCCGTGGCATTTTGCCGCCGCTCCGGCTGCTGGAGCATGCTCCGCTTTGATCCCCAGCACCCAGGAGCTGAGGACCACCGCCGCCCTCAGATCTTCCTGACAGCAGCACCTCGCGCTCCTGCTGCACCTCTGGCACTTCATGTACAAAACCGTTCGCAAGCGGATTTTAAGCTGATATACGAAAGTCTTTTTTGCAGGAAGTCATCAACGTGAATTCACAGATGAAATCTGATGAAAAAAGAGCAAAGACTTGCATTGCACGTTATGTTCATCTCTTACTTTTTTTCTGAATAACTCATAAAATACCATATCAATACAAAAGCATCTTAGTACTGTTTCAGTTTTCTGTCAACTTGTTCTCAGCACATAGCAGACTTTTGACTTTGAACGATAGTAGTATTATAAATGTAGAGAACTTTTTATTACTGAGAACTGCTTATTCTGTGAAAATCAATTCTGCTTGTAATTTAAATGTATGTTTATAAAGCAGTTCCCTGAGGTAATGATAAGCCATTTCAGCTTTATTAATCGCATTCTTGTGTTCACGTTAGAACAGCGATCTGGAGCTTCTTTTTCAGACGAAAAAGAACAACTGTCTGCAGTAAGTTTAGCTTTGCTGCCTGCTTTTACCTCCCTGAGTTTTTTCTCCACCCCCACGTCTCTTGACCCCATCTCTTCTTTTCCCTCTGCACCGATGGCTTTTTTCCAAAGAATATCTTTACAGCATCAGAGAAAATATAGCTGGAGGGGTACTGAGCAGCCATCTAGCCCATTCCTCTGTCCCAAGACATGACCAACCCTGCTTGGCAGTTTTCATCTATCCTGCTCTGTAAAACCCACAGGGATGAGGATTCTACCTCTCCAGGCAGAATATTGAACTACTTAATTAATCTGTTTCATTTTACCTTAACTGTGTTTTTCTGTCTCAAATTATTCTGTGTTGCTATCAAGAGAATTACCTGAGATGATGTTTCTCAGCATGTGTTTGTAGTTTCTCTTTCATTACCAAACAGAATGTGAGCTAATTAGCTTATTCTGTTGTATTTTTGGATGATGCTTATAATCTGCAAGCTTAATGATACTGAAGAGCATTCTTTAGTTTATATTTAACCACTCAAATCTTGGAAAAATTACCATTCAGTAAGCTTTTCCTGTTGTTATTTATCGTAGTTCCGAATGCACTACTTTTCTAATTTAATTTGTCATGAGATATATTACTTCTATATTTTCTTAGCTTTGTTACAGAAATTAAAATGTGTTAGAAGTGGTTTTCCTAAAAATATGGATGACATCCTATAGGAAGTTACCTCTGTGAGAGCAGATTTTTGGAGAGGAATTACATTACTTTTAGGATATGCTATGTTTTCCTCTTCTTTTAATATGTAACTTTTTTTTTTTTTTAAATGTGCCTCTTTTTTTCTGTTTATGTTGAGTACTCTGATTTTTGGTCCCTCAACATTCCTTTCCGTGCTGGTCTGCCTTTGACTTTTACCAAGAATCTGCAGCACTGGGAGTGGCATCAACTCCTAAATGTGGTCCTCAGGAGCTTAAACAATTTTCTTCTGAATCATGTTACAAAAAGTATTCTTTTAAAATGTGTATAGATATGATATACATGATAGATTGCAGTGTAATAAGCTATGTCTAGTAATGTGTACGTGACCTGTGGCTTCGCGTTGGTGGAGAAAAGCAGGTAGAACACTGCTTGCTTTTCCTATTATCATCCCAGAAGTGATAAGAGAGAGACGGCTTCGCTGGTCAGGAAGTAGGCAAGTCAGTCCTCATACTCTTCATTTGGCCTTTGCGTGGTTATTTACAAGGATGGTCTATATTACTTGCTGTGTCTATCTTCTCATGGGCTTCTATGTAGTCATACAGGATCCTTCCAACTCAGCTGCAAGTATCTGTTCTGTGATCCAGCAGTGCTGTAAAACGAAGGACCTGACAGAATCTGCATCACGTCGTCTGTAACTTGCCCCATTGCTTAAGCAGTCGTTTTGGAAAGGGACAGTGGAGGTGCAGCATACCAATTTGTTTTGAAAATTTATGCTTAATTCCTTTCTGGACATCCAAAATACCTTTACTTTTAGTTGGCTTTATCTAAAATATGTTTGTTTTCAGGGCTGAGCATTAGGTACTATAACTAGTTCCGTAGTGTTTGGCGAGTTCACTCTTCCCTCCCTTCACTCCTGCCCAGGTGCGTTGTGTTGTTCTGCCTGCCAGCACTCAGAAAAGCCTTTCTGCACTTCAGCACAAATGTTGTAGAGGAACAGACCGGTGATTCAACTGGTATTGTATTTCCTCCTGTAACATTAAAACTTGCTGGAGATTACAGGGATGTTGGAGAGTGTATTTAAAATTCAAAATGACAGAGAAATTGGGGGACTGTGCTTAGGATGTAATGCTGTTCAGTTGGGACAAATATAAGGTACTGCTCTGCAACAGAAATAATGAGTAGGAGAAGCAGAACAACTGACTACATGTGGCAGTTCTCAGTAAGGAAATGTAATGAATTACAGCTGGCCACAAATGAAGAATATCATGCTTTTTAAAAACATTAACATAATGCTGAAATTTATTTAAATTAACAACAAAAAAAGTGGGGGGTTAGGGGAGAAAAGCAACATAGCTGTGAAGGAATCCTGCTGTTCTGTTCAGCGCTGATAAAACTTTGGGTGAAATGCTTCTGGATAGATGTAGGCCATTTGGAAGTGGTTCAGAGAAGTGCAAGGGTGATAGCCTAAGAAAAAAAAAAACACATATGAAGGAAGTGTAAAGGAATTTGGGATTGCTTAGCAATGAAAAATTAGACTATGGGGGAGAGAATCGTCAAGGGTGTGAAAGATCTCTGGAAGGAGAAAAGGCATAGTGTTCTTCATGAGGAATAATGGCCTCAGATTGCACCCGGGAAGATTCAGGTTAGATTTTGCAGAGAGTTTTGAATGATCAGAAGGAAGTCTCACAACAGACTGCCTTGGAAAGAAGGGAGGATTAAAATAACACATGATCGTTGAGGTCCCTTCTAACACTACGTTTTTAAATGTGGGAGTGCACAACTTTACATGTCCACTTCTGTTGGCAGAGAGCCAGCGTGGGTGAGGCCTGGCGGGCAGGCCTAGTGGGCGCTCACGCTGCCTCCTCTCTTGGCACGCTTACAGCCTCTGACAGCTGCTGCTTTTCGTATTGCTACTGGGCTGTGGACCACCTCCTCCTGAATAACGTGCTTGTGGAGACAGAAAAACCATGTATTTTAACAGATATTGCTCAGTTACAGTTATTTGTGAGAGTTTTAAAAAGAGTTCTCTCTGGAGGCTTCCAAAGCTAAACCTGCTCTTTTTCAGAAGGGTTTCCCCCTTTTTCTCCCAGGCTCTGTTGGGAACGGTAATGCTGTGTGAGAGAGTGCTAAGCATGCTCCCTTGCCCCCAGAGCGGGGCCCTGGTTAAAGGCAGACGAGTCCTCGAGCTTCAGAGAGCCCTGCAGCGGGGCCCTGCTGGTGCAGAGGGGCCCGGGGGAGCCCAGTGCTGCTGCCCTCCTCCTGCCCTCCGCTCTGTGCTCCTGCTCTTCCCTCCGGAGCAGGGCATTCCCTGCCCATGCCTCTCTTCCCCAAACCCTTCTCGCTTTGTGCCACTCTAACCAACCTGTCCTTGCATGACCCCAGGTAGTGCTTATCCCTTGTACTCCCCCTCCGCCCCAATTCCCAAACACTGCCTCTTCTTACTCCTTCAGTACCCTTCTCCTCCGTGCCCATTCATGTAATTCATGAACTCGCAATAGATTAAATATTCATCATGTTACTTTTGTTTTTCGGCTAAATGCCTTCCGTTAAGCTTCTTTTAAGGTGGGAATTAATCAACTTTTGATTTATTTCTAAAGATATAACCCAAATTTACAACTATTTATTTGTACTTTTAGGTGCTTGTGGAGGAAGGTTGTTCCGAGGTTGTTATTCAGCATGCATACTTTAATTGATTGAAGCCTCATTTGGTGATTGTTAAAGCGCTTACCTTGAAACCCACTGTATTACTGCCTTCCAGTTGTATGAGGCCAAAGGTTTTTTGAAGCTTGGTATAGACATGGTATCTTGAGTACTTTTTTTCCTGATCTTGTAATGATTTTAGGTTATCTGTTCTAAATTGATTACCCCCCTCACATTTTTAAATTCAACCTGGACTTAAGGCACATATGTGAAATAAGTTTTCAAATGAAATGCTTTTTCAGAAGCCAAAGCATTGTGCCAGCATTTTTTCCTATTCTCCTTTCAAACTTAGATAATGACTATATGCGATATTACTCTGGCATCACTAAATTAGAAATGTCATTATAGCAAAATTTTAATTAAACTCATGACCTTTAATTAAAAGCTCCCTTTTAGAAATTAGAATCTGTCATGTCACTTTCTGCAGCCTTGCAGCAGCTGCGGTGATCTTCGTCCTTGTTAAGGGAATGAGGGCTAGCGTTCTCCTCTCAGCACACACATAGATTTAAGGGTTGTGTTAGATGCTTATAGTTTGGGAAGTCGCACGGCATCAGTAAATACTGCGTAGGAATTCCGTAGGTAGCGCTGCCCTGACACGCGCTGTGTGACCGGTTCGCGCGCTGGCAGTGTACTCGGAGAGCCCCCCAGGGAGGTGTGCTTGCCAGCGCCGTGTGACACCAAACAGAGGGACTTGCAGGTGTTTCTGGCACGTGCACAGTGTGTATTTTCAGAAGAAATGTCTGTCGTGGATGCAGTAGGCCTAGGAATAAGTGATGTGTGTACATACACGTGTATATTTACATGTGCAACGCGAACATGTTTTACTAGCATGTTACTCCCCTCTTACTAGCACATTTACTCTGAAATGGTGCAAAGTACTTGTCCTGGGAAGCCTGTTAGGAATGACAAACAAGGAGAAACCTCATAGACCCTCAGCCGGCTATAACAACAACTATTTCTGAGCAATTCTCGTCCTCTCACCCATAAAATCAGCATAAAATTGACCAAACATTGCCAGATCAGATGGGGTATCTGGAAAGTAATCCTCAGGGAAAAGAGAATTCAGTCTTTGTAAATCTGAAGATAAAGTGCATAAAGTTGCAGAATCGGATTATACTTTCTCTTTTTATTTCTAAATCAGTACCCTTTTGTTCCTTCCTCTGCAGCGCTTGTGTGGAGTTGCCACAAAGATGTCAGATGCTGTCTGAGTCCAGCTCCAAAAGCAGAAACAAACATAATCTTTTGAAAAAAGCCCAGTCCCTAACTAGGATAATTATCATAAAATCCTAAGGCTTTTTAGAGGTGTTAGAGTTTCAGAGAGTGAAGGAATAGGAAGAATATAGTAACTTTCTTTTCGAGGCAAAAGTCGCATCGGATTTTTTTGCTTAATAAAAGTGTTGCAAGTACCTACTAAAATAACCACTTTAAAAATCCATTAATAACAACAGCAAAACCCAGCTCAGGGCAGTTGGTAAAGTCTTAGAGTATGTTTTTTTCCTGTATGTGTAGCAGTGAATGCCTTCTTGATTTTAGTTAGGAATATTTGCTTGATTGTTGGCTATTTTGGGCTATGAGGCGGGAGTATTCAGAGCATCGTTCTCCCTGGTTTAGGTTACATGAATTTAATTGCCTCCTCATAATGTATTATGCCTTCTTGCCTTAAAGCCAAAGAAAAACAAAGAGAATGAAAACACGTTATACCTGCAGTTCAGTGAACTGGAATTTCCTTTAAGGTTCTTGTTTTTATTATTTTAGGTGGGACCAAAGCAGTACCAGAGAGCAGTACGTCATATGAAGTGTAGATAGTAAAAGGAGGAGGACAGTAGGTTCTAGCTGCAGGTTTTGTGTCTGCTAGCAAGTTGGGGCACTGAGAGAAGTAACTGGAGGCGTGTATCTCGTTGCCAGTAGGTAGAGGGTGCTCCTGTGAGATGCTGGTCTATTCGTTCCAATGTGAAGGCATTATCCATTTTCTGACAGAAAAAATAAAAGGTACTTAGATCCAAGTTTTGCTTAATTCTGAGATTGTGCTTTGTTCCTTACTGTGATATTTTAAAATTAACCTTAGAGGTTTCGCTTTTGCAATTGACTTCCTTTTCTGAAGACTGATGTTACACTTCCACGAAGAACAGTGAAAGAAAGTAATTGGAAAATTTCTTCTAGATTTAGAAGTTTATGCAATAACTATTTTACAAATTGAAACATCAAAAAACCCACACAACCCCCTCTGATTTTGTAATATGTTGCTAAACTATTCAATAACTAACTGTTTATTATGTAAATGCAGTTAACATCTGCCAAGCCGATCTGTTTCATGTCTAAGAAAATGAGAGCGACTGGCGATGCATTGTCAGTCGTGCTTACTGCGAGATGATCGGCTCGCCTATTGACAGAAAATAGCTCTGAGTTCTTCAGTAGAACCACCTGTAGGTGGTAGAGCAAGAACGGGGCAGAAGGAGCGAGCAGTAAGGAATGGGACTCGCCGTAGCTGATAACCAGCTTGGGTTCCCAAGGCTCTAGCAAAGGTGTGAGGCAGTGCTGCTTCCCGGTGAAGCTGGCCTGCTCTCTTCCCCCTGTAATGACTTGTCCCCCACTTTTCCTTCCTCCTTCTGGCCCCAAACCAAGGTTTTTGGGGAACTGGTCTAGTTGATGCAGACCTGAAAAAGCCCAAATGGCTGGTGTGAACTTGGTGAGTTCCCTGGTGTGGTTTGCAAGGAGCTGGTGGGGGGAGTGCGGTGGGATGGCTCATTTGTAGAGAAATCCAGGCTTGAACTGTTTGTGGATGTATGGCCTTGGATTTGCAAGCACTTTAAAGATGTTATTTTTGATTCTGTACAACATACAGTGCTTCTTAGGAAGTATTTTCTGAATTACTTTCCATGCAGAATTTATCTGTTAAGGCGTTTGCTGTTCCTTGAGTTTATTGGGGATTACTGTTTACCTGTAATAACTTTCTTTTTCATGATGCTAAATCAGCATAAAAATGAGATCATTAACAGTACAGGCACTGAGACCTTCGGTCTGGTCACTACACAGACATGTCTGTGACTTATGTACACAAAAAGTAAGGGAAAAAGCTTTTCTGCTTTAAGTGATAACTGTACTTAGTAGGTCCTTTAGTATACTTTTAGACTGAGTGCTCTTCTCACTTTTCTCATTTCCTATCTGCTTCCAAAAGTTCTCGTTCCCCATGGTAGATGGAGGAAGATTCTTTGTGCAAAATATATGAATTTTCATAAACAACTGCTGTGGAAGCCTCCCCAAATGTTCTTAGGAAAAAAAAATATGGTTATTTGATCATTTATTACAGAATACCTTTTTTTTTTTCCCAAAAATAATTAGTTTTAATCAAAATTCAGTCTAATTAGGTTGAGTTAATTGACAAATTAAGTTTTGCAGCATGTTCAAAAAACATTTTCGACCATTTGTTTAACACCTGGACCAGGGTGAAGGAGGGGTGCTTGCTTCAGTCTTCAACTTCTTGTGAGCTGTGCAGTGGCAAACGTAGGCACAGTGGCTGCATGTAGGATAGGAGAATTTGAAATCAGCAACTGGGAATGAAAATACCATCGAGGATGTTTTTCCTCCTTTAAAGCTTCATATGGTTGCTGCTGCAAATTGTGGGAAGATGAAGAAGGGTAAAAACCTCTGTACTTTGCCAAAAGTGGAGAAGTCTCCAGTTCTGATGTACAGCATAGCAATAAGAAGGAAGTTTCTGATTTATCAGGCAGTGCTAGCTTTAGATGTGAGAAATGGAAATCCGAATGTTTCACAGACCTTGTCTCTTCCGAAGACAGGAATCCCAGCAACTCCCAAGGTAGCCAAAAGGTTGCAGTTCTCATCAGGCAGCTTCCCCTGGCTCTTACGAGCGACTTTCTCAGTTTTCCTGCCCCTGGGCACTTGGAGCTGCCGTCCACAGTGTAGTGAGTGCCTGGAGTGCTTGCCTGACTTGGGCTAGGACATGCGTGGGAACTGGGGAACTCATGTTCTTGTCCAGGTTTTGACATGACTTGGGTTTCACTTTTAGGAAGACAGGTAATTTCACTCTTAGCATGTGAGCAAACGATTCTACTAATCGAAATCATGTGAATTTGCGAATATTTGTGATGCAGATTAAACAAGATAACCCAGGGAAGATATTGTGTTGTATGATATTAAAAGCTTTGGGAGGATAAAGAGTATAATTCAGTTTTTGTTGAAACAATGTGGTTCAGATCATTGTATTAGGTACATTCAAAATAATATTATTTGTAGATTAATGCATAGCCTAAATAACAACAAGAGATTGGTTTGATAATCTGTTTGATATTGATTGATATTTGATAATAATAACAAGGAATATACAAAATATAAAGGCTAATGAAAGCTTTAAGATATAATGAAAATGCTGAATTTAAATGGCTCTGAACAGAAAAACATTCCAACGTATCTCTTCAATCTTTTCCTTGAGAGTATTGGTTATATTGGTACTCTTTTAAAAATCACAATGACCCTTTTCTGTACCTCACAGAGATTTTTTTTTTTGTTTTCCCCTTTGTATCAGTTCATACTGTGATTTTTTTTTCCTCGAATGAAAAGAGGTTTTATATTTTATTATTTCTTAATTAAATTAAAATGTGAAAATCGAGTACATGCTTAAAAAATTAAGTACTTAGGTCAAAAAGAAGAGTTAAATATGAAAACAGTTCAGTACATTATAACCTATCGTACATAAAACAATAAACATGGTTTCATAAATATGAAATGTCTTTTTAATAATCCAGTATCTTCCTTAGTTTTTCAGATACATTTTTGTACTTGCCTCAAAGCTTGAAGCTAAGCTGACCCTCTCTTTAATATTAATGTACTCTGACTGTAATACTCTGTTCCTTTGCCTCTGATTAATGCTGTCTGTCAATTATTTACAGATCCAGTGGTACTGTGGAAGTTCCCGGAGGACTTTGGAGACCAGGTTGGAAACATGAGATTGAACTTTTTTTTTATGTTAGAATAATGATTTAAAAAAAAAAAAAAAAAGCGCTCCTATTCAGCTATAGAAAGGCAGATGCTAATGATAGCAGTAAGGAAGTCTTCACCCAACTGGTGGCTCGGCGATTAGAATGCATTTGTGACAGGAATTTGCAATAGTAGATTCTGAGCAATATATATAATACTGATTCACTGTATCACCCTGTTTTTTAAATCGTTTATTTTATAAATTGTTTCTCTTGAAAGTATTGGGGTTTTATTTGTTTCAGAATTGAAAACATGGAAAATTTGTAAACAAAACTTTGCTATTCATCTCAGGAAGCCAAATGTTGTTATAAATTGTGTCAAAAAAAACAAAACAAAAAAGATGAAGAGCTTTGCAAGGTTTTGTATGTCCTTTTAATGTCAGAACCTTTACGTTCTGTTCCGTTAGTCCTTTACAATGCGCAATTTAGTATGTTTCTTTAATATTATTCTACAGATACTCTAGGTATTTGCTTGGGGCAAAAAAAAAAGCGTCAGACACTCATAAGAGATAATGCTCAAACTTACTGAATTTGATATCGTGAAAACCCTAGTTTTTAATCTATAATTAATCCTCAAAGGAAAGTTTACACATACAAGGCTGACAAATTATTTCACTGCTTATAATAATGGCAGAGCTGTTGTTATTTTTGTAGTGTTTTTTTCTTAAACTGCTTTTATTAAATTATTAATAATAAAAATAATGAAACTTAGGTATTATTGTTTCAGCAATTTGTAGATGAGTTTCTTCAATTGAAAGATTTTTATTTCCATAAAGAAAACACATAAAAACACTTAGCAGAATAAATGTCTCTGTCTTTGCTCTTCTTTTTAGACCGATAACGAGTCCAACATATTCTACATTGGTAATATCCCCACAGTAGATGATCTAGAAATAGTTTTGTACACTAGATCCTGATTTTTTTTTTAAAAATCAATAATACAAGATTCTATAAAGACAGCGGTAAGGTGATTCATGATGAAAGGAATAAATATACAAACATAGAAGGTAGAATGTCTGGTTAGGGAATAACATCAGTCAAACGTGCAGCTTGTAAGGTGGTGATAAATGGAATGAGGAAAGCGTGTTCACTTTTTTAGCTCAACATCCAGCAAGTTTTGATAATTTTCTAAGCTGCAAGATGATCATCTTCATTATGATTTAAATTCTTCTTTTCTGGTTTGTTTTGTTCTTTTTCGTAAGACTTCATAAGACTTGATCTTAAAAAAATGAAAAAAGAAAGAAATTATGTATGAAGAAAAATGGGAGCTTATTCAGTGAGTCGAAGGTTATTCAAAGAACAGCTGGTGTAGAAATATGATTAGAAGGTGAAGCCCACTGAAGACTGGAAGGGAATCATATAAAGATGCAATAGACATACCTATTTAAAAAAAAAAAAAAGAAAAAACAACAAGAGTCCTCAGGCAGTGATCTGCCTTCAGGCTCTGAAAAACCTGCACTTATCTCGGTGGTACAGGGAATCTAGTATTTCAGGTAAATTGCTTCTGTTCCTGGAAAACAGTATGTTTTAATCCTCTTCCTTGCAAAGGAAATTTTCCTGTTGGGCTCACTGGATTTGACCAGAATATATAGCAGCTTCTAAGGCAAACTTTTGAGCCAAATGGTTGAGCGCAGGCTGCAGAAGCCTTCTGTGCACATGTGTATGTGTACGCATGTTGAACTCTGTAGGTTTGGATTGGAGATCTGTATATCTACCAGATCAACTTTTTTTTTTTCCAGTGAGCTCTCGCAAAAACTACCAACGTTAATTTCAATGAAAGTCTGTTGGGGAAACTATTATTATTATTATTTTAAATGTTCTTTCTCCTATTTTCCTCTGTCCTATTTTCCAGTCATTTCTATTTTAAATGTAAAATGTGTGAGTTAGTTTTTGGATGTATCCCAAGGAATCATCTTTCCTAAAATCCAAGGGCTGTCTGTTTTCACAGTGATGTGATAACAGCGGGCAAAATATTTTCCTCTCTTCCTGAATTTTTCTGCAGTTTATCATGTCACCTTTTTGTTGCTTTCACAATGCAAAGAAAACTTGTCTATGCTATCTTGATATATTCCTCCTCTTTCTCACGTTCTTCCGCTCAGTATGCCTGAAGTTTCCAATGCTTGCTTATTCCTATACCTGTCTTATTCTTGCAGCCAGTGTATAGCACATCTTGATAAATTGTTGTACTCTAAAAGCTGAAAGAACCGTAGAGTCACAAGTTACTGTTTTACTGGCATTAAGGCTGTGAGCACAAGTTTGGCAATGTTGAAGCAATTCTGATCAATTGCTGCAGGAAGAATTTGAGGGTTCTGGATTTAAGCATATACAAGTCTTCACTTTGAACAGTTATCCTCACAAGCACACGTTGGGATGAGGAGTTGGTTATAGCTATTTAATGGAATATTTTATATTTAAAATATATTTTGAATATGTATGCCTACAGGCTCTGTCGTGTAGTGTATTCAGAACTCCCCTTGGGCTCAATGAAATTTTTATGATAAGATGTGTGTATTCATCTTGAAATTCCTCTTTTGTTTATTCAGACTGGTTAGATTGGAGTTTAGTTTCAGCCTTGCAAGCTGATTTTCAAAAGAAACCCTATATAGCGAAAATTATAACCCTGTAATTTATGGAAGAAAAAATCTAGTAGTTCTTAGAAATCAAGTATTTTAAGTGCTTTAGAGAAGCAAAGCAAATTAAAACAAACAAACAAAACCTTTGCTTCCAAAATGAGATACTTCATAACTATTTAAAAACAGAATGTGTTTTTAAAACAGCGTAACTTCTTAATCTCACCCGACATCTGTAAATGCTGGCTGTGTTCTCTTGGCAATGGCAATGGAGGCGATGGCAGAAGCCCTGTTGATGGCAGATGTGTCTAGACACCTGCAGTCCTCTGTTTGTAGCTCTTCTTCAAATAAGAATGTTCAGGATCCCAGTAACTTCACCAAGCTGAAGTGTTCCTGGGAAAGGAGCTAGTTCTGGCACGAGGAAAGGACAGCAGGAGGGTGCTGACGGTGCCAGAAGGCGCTAGTGGCTCAGCCAGGGGCAGTGCACGTTTCTGGTAGGTAACGTGTGTGCAGCTGTGGCTGTAGCCATCAGCAGGGACTGATCCTTTACAAGGGCAGTTTGAATGTGTATGCAGTGCACTGTAATTACAAAATCAGTTCACTATTACCATATGTGAGATTTTTCAAGCTTTTTTTTTTTTTTAATGTTTATACTTGTGAAAGATGAGACGAGGATTGAGGGAAGTCTGTGTATCAGGGTTTTTCTGCCCTCTACACTAGGCTTCATCTTAACCTTTGTGTTGCCTTAACCTTTGAAGCATTTGAAGTCTGACGTTTCTTAACAGCAGTAGTAATTATGGCTATTCTGAATATTATTATAGCTGTGTAAGAATTCAGTAGCTTTTTAATCTGGCTAGTTACTGGCCAAAATTGATTTCCACCTGCAGTAAGTCCTAAAATCAGTATATGATGTACTGAAAAACTGATTCACTGAATAGATTTTTATTCTTCTGTCTTTATAGTCACACAATTTCTTTCCTTGGTCTGCTGCTTCTCTGCTAGTGAAAAACATCACACCTAGAAAGATGATGCTAATAGCTAATATGGCAGGAAACCAGAACCCACTTTAGTAAAAGGAGATATGACAAGGGCTGGTGGGCTAAAATTACGGATTAAAAAAGAATTGAGTGTCTGCATTAGACTGTTGATTGCATTGCAGATTTTATCCTATCTTCTCCCACTCTCTGCTTTCTTAGGTATGCAGACTAAACCTGCCTTTTTGTCAGGCTTTTCTCATACCCTGCAGATGAGTAACCCATAAGGAATATGGCGTCCCACGTGAGGCATCTCTTCTTTTCCATGAAGTTACACTAACATTTCTCGTGTTGTTATCTCATATTTTATATCATATTTTCTGGGTTTTATTTTCAGTGTAGTACATGATGTGCTACAAAGTTAAAAAGTCACTGCTGAATTGTGAGCAATAAACCTCAGTCTTTAATCTGTGGTAAACCAACTACTGAAGCCAGTTATTTAAGTTTATATACACGCAAATCTATCAGTTTCATACACAAATTATATTTATATATAAATGTATATACGTGCGTGTCTGTAGATACCAGTTGTTTAAGACTAAATCTTGTGTAGTAATAGAATGTTAGCCTTCCCTCAGCAGAGCACTGATCTCACACTTTACTTTGAATGTATGCATTAACTTCTGAAAGCTAAGCCTAGTTTAAATGAATGGCTGATGGAAGCCCAAGTGCTAAATTTCTTGGAGGACTAAGTACTTAATTGCACAGGTGACGGCAGCAATTATATAAATAAGGTCAATATGAACAAGATTATATACTTGTTTTAAAGATTTAAAGAATAGCATAGGTTTTATTAAAAAAAAAAAAATCAAGAAGCCTGCTAAAGTCACTTGTCTGGGTCAAAATAATATTTGGAAGCCAGTTGTAATGATTTTGTGTTCCTCTGTGCTCTCCTAAGAGAACAGCATGAACCCAGAAGGTACGAGGCTGTTTACATTCTTTTCAAGGCTGCAGGCATGCTGTTAGGGGATGCAGCTCACCATCTTTCTGCATTTGATGGCTTTGTTCTGTTATTCTGATGAGTCATTAAATACATGTTTCAAATGTTTATGTTAATTAGATAGGTACTTGCTGCTTGCTTTTTTTAAAATTCAATTTATTATTTTTTATTAGTAAATCCTAAAAAGGGTTTTAGGATTTTGTTGTTTGTGTATTAGTAAGTTTGATTCCTTCTTTCTCATGCCACTGTATCCAAATACTAATCAATATAATCAATTGCTTCTTTTCAAAAGTATTTTGGTCTAAATGTTACATGCTATTGTTTATTTAAGGATATTTAGGAACTTGAATCCCTGTGTAACTTTCAGGAAAATGATTAACTGAGCTGAGATGATGGCAACTCTGTGCATTGCAAGCAAGCTCTGTCAGGTTAAGATAGTTTTCTGTGATTTCCTGAATTTTCAGGGCTTTTTATGTTTGAAATGTGCCTTGTTCTTATTGAAAAATACTGTGTCTGTATGGTAGCAATGCTTTCCATATATGCAAATCGCAGTCGATAGACTACCAGCAGAAAAACGTTTTAAGGTGTGGTTATAAAAACAAGCGAGTTGCTAAACTGCACTGTTCGAACAGAGATGATCTATCCTGTTTTGGTAAATATTCGACGGAATAAATACTCATCTAGACATGCTGGGAATACCCAGGATTGCTGAGACTCCAACGTCTCTCAAGAGGTAAATGTTCCAAGATGCGTTCTCGGTGACTTTTTTATTCATCCCAACAGATAGAATAAATCTTTACTTTGACACTTTTATTTTTAAAAGCGTAAAAGCCCAGTACTGAAAACTTGAACTTCCTTGAAATTCAGAGAACAGGTGGCAACTTCAATTATACTTGTTTTCAGGATTGCAGCAGTTTTGTTTTATAGTGCTTTTAAGTTAAAAATGTTGATCAGCATATGGTACTGGCTAGCTGCACCTCTACCAGCTCTTTTGTTATCTTGTTATTGTTATAGGTCTTAATGACAGTTGTAAGCTATAGTTCTGGATGCAGGGGTTAGTCCACCCTGGGGAGGAGAGGGAGAAACAGCAGTGTGGATTATGGAAATATGAATTGATCTAAAAAGCAGCTCTCTTGTAACAGAATGGGACTCAAAGAAAGACTGGGGAGAAGCTGGTGAAAAGACGATGGAATATGATGTGAAAATGATCATTTGAATGCTTTCCTTTTCATTCCCAGCTGCTGTGTTCTGGTGAAAAGGCATGCATTTGTATATCTTAAGGCTGGGTGAAAAAGGGCCAGATGAATGGAATTACTTGTTAGATATGTTTTCATTTTGAGTCAAATTATGTGCATTTTAATAGACTGTATGCATGTTAGCCATTTTTTTGTGATACAGCTGTGATATTGGGGACTGCGTTTTATAAAAATGTTTTCTCTGTTTGTTCAAATAAGTATATTATTAATATTTGACTGTCCTTCGGATATACTGTATCGGCCCACCGAAAATGACTGTTAGTGATTTGGCTTATTCTTACAGTCTTCAGTGATGTGCCAAACCAAAGAAGAAAAAATTAATTGATGATTGAAACAGTGATGACAATCATTTGGAACATCTTCCAGAAAGACTGCCAAATTGTCATGTGTGATGCCGTTGTTGATTGACCTCAGTTGCCCTCAGAATATTCCAGTCTAACGTCACCTTATTCTGTATTCTATGCCTCCTTATACTTTCCCATCTACTTGCTTAGTTTCCCCAATCCATTTTAGCTATCCTTATGTTGCCTTTGTTTTACATTCGGCGTTGCTTTTTTGTCTCAAGCTTACTGCTGTTCCTTAAGAAATATCCTAGCAAGCTCGGTTTCTTTTTTATTTTAGGTACTGGATGTAATATTCTTGAATCCAGTGTTTGGTTCTTGACTCTTGAAGTGTCACCTCAAATAATTAGTTTATATTTTGTTAAATGAAATAACTTTCATTTACATAGTTCTTACATTAGGTAAGTGTCTGGGGTCAAAGATCGTAACCTAAGTATGATGAAATTCCAGGGCACTCTGGTCCCAAAGAAAGCTGCTGGTCAGACACATCGGGACCTGGAGAGGCAGCGGGCTTTGCCTGCAGCAGGATCAAGGGAAGCGTGGTTAGAGGGCAGCAGCTGGAGGGGCCCAGACTGTGCGGTCTGGGACCTTGGGCAAGGAGTAAGTGAAGTTGAAGCAGCTCCAGGAAGGTCATCAGGACAGGAAATACAGTAATCCATCAGAATAGAATAATTTCTGGTACTCATTACTTCTGTATACATTTCCAAGGCTTTGTGAACTATTGCACCTAGAACAGTAAAATCTTCTTCTCAGCTGAATTTCTGTTTTTTTGTGAGTCAGTCTGTAACTACAATGAGTGGTAGAAGTACAGTCAGTAACAGAAGATCCACATCTGAGAAACAGTCATGTCTCTGAAGTTACAGTGCGTGCTTAGCTCTGCCCTTTGTCCTGCAGTACGTACTAATGGCCACTCTTAGAGAAAACACACTGGGCCGGTGCAGGCCCAGTTCTCAGACGTCAGACTAGTTAAAGTCAGGAAGAGGGCAGACCTCTTTCAATTTGTAGAGAGATCCTGCAGTAGGAACGAGATCGTTGTTAATTTCTGTGTGGTGAATATTCGGGTTATGCTTGTGAGTATGTTCCCTGCTCTTGGGCAGTTTCGACAATGCAAGGGAGGCAGCCGACGGCATTGCTGCACATGGTGGCCTGTGCTTCCTGGCCTGCTGCTGGGACTGCCTCCCTCTCCTCCAGCTGCTCGGGGCTGGCTTCTGCTACAGCAGGTCTTGGCTGATCTGATCACTTGGTGCTGAAGTGGCTGATGGACATGCACATGCCAAAATACCAACCTGACATTGGTGCAAAATAATCTGTAGCGGAGATACCCTTGTAGGGGCCCAAATGGTCCTGACAGGCTCAGCCATAGGTGAAGTGAACGTGCGTTGCCTATTTCCTTGAGGAAAAATGTATGTAATTGTGTGTCTGTTTATTTCTGTGTGGTAGAAGTCTATCCGTATCACGTTCTACAAGGGATAAAGTGCAGTTTTAAAATTATGCTTGTTTGCTTCTTCCCTGTTGCTCTTTGGTGGTCTTGCAGTTGTTCTATCTCTTTTCTGTGTTTCAGCCCTGTCAATAATATCTGAGTTTTTGAATTCAGATATAACTGAATAATGCTTTTTCTTCCAATCATATTGTATTGCTATAAGTGATTCTCACTGAGCTGTTTTATGGTAAAGCTTAGAATTTGGCCTGTGCTGCCTGTAAAATGAGGCATAGGTTTCCTTTATAAAAAAGGTTGCAAATAATTGTAATTATGAAACTATAATCGCAGCAGGTTCCTTAGAAACTGATTTCCTTTCTCAGTTCCTTTTCTTTTGTCTGTAGATTCATTTAGCTCAAGAAATTCAGCCCACGTACGTAATTGGTTTCACTACCCTTTACACTGTAATGTGGTTCACCTACTTCCCCTGCTACTGACACAGGCAAGCAAGCCAGTGTGCTCCCCCATCATGCTATAAATTTAGAGGTGGGGAGCCCACTCAAGTGTCAGCTTTTGGACTGTCTCACCTCATTTATCTGTGTAAGTCGCTCTACTACAGATATTTTCTCTTGGTGTGACACCCAAATTATTCGTTAATTTGTGTAATGCTTCATTTATATTAACAGCTTCTAAGTTTCCAAGTTGCCTGCAAACTCAGGATTTCATCACAGCACAAGTATTTTTTATGAGAAAAAAAAAAAAAAGGTGGAAGGTTTTGATCCTGGAAGAACATCACCTGGTATTGTAAGACAGTTTCACACCCCAGTCTCAGCAGGTCAGTTCTTGCATATTGTCCATCTGCAGCTCTGGTGCGGACCCTTCTGTGCACATCAGTAGTAGGTATCTACTTGGGCAGACCAGTCTTTCAGTAGAAGCTTTCTAGTCTAGGCAAGGAATGATACCTTACTGTCTACAGAGATTGCTGCTCACCTTCTTTCTGCCTCAAGACTCATTTTGTCTTTTAGGTAACTAGCACAGTGCTTATTATAGTTTGAGTTTAGTTCAGAAAAAAAGAGCAATTTCATATGTCACATTCAGGCTGCCATGCCCAATTTGCCTGTTGTAGTCATGTTTGCTTCCTTATGAAATGTTCCTTGGTGAAGATTTACATTACATGGTTAGAAAACTGAAGGACTCTAAAAGCATGAAGTGGTATTTCAAACAAGATGGTTTTGGTTTTGTTTTTAACCTATGAGCCTGCAAAAAACAGATGTTTTATGGAAGAATCCAAACTTTTTACTGAAGATGCTAAGAGGAGACTTGAAAGAACATGGGTAGTTATCAAAAATGTTTGTTGGTTGTCTATCCAAAAGTTTGGCAGCCACTGATCATCTATATTTAGAAAACAGCATGGTGCCATGCACATATAGAAAGCGTTATCTAATTTATAAAGTAAACTTATTTATATTTTCTCCCTTTTGCTTCAAAAGAATCATCTTTTCCCATATCTGACTCTTCATTCTGGTTTCCTAGCTGCTGAGTGTTGTGTATTCTACCTTACTACTACCCATCAAAAATGCAGTTGTTTTTTGTTTGTTTCTTTTATATCTAGTACCATATATAGTTTGAAGTCTCCAGTGAAAAACTAGAAATTATGGAGGAAAAAATATATTTAAGTTTGGAAAAAATGGAATTGAAATGAATCTGAAATGTATCAAGTGTCACAAATAGTGTGTGTCATGCTTGAAACCTTATGATTTATTCAGTATATTTTATTTTTATGGAAGTGTAGCTGCTATTGTAGCATACTCTTGGAGTTTGTTTGTTTGTTTGTTTGTTTTTTGTTTCCTTTATGAATGAGAAGAAAATCTTGGAAATAGCAGTCTTGACCTGGGAGTGAAGTACACCTGATATTATTTTGCAGACATTTTCGAGACTGCAAACTTTAAAGCGATATATTGAATAGGTAGAGTTGATATGTAGAAAACAGGTTCATTTTTATCCTGAGATGTCAGAGTATTCCAAGATGGAATAAAAAAACCTAATGGTTATAGAACAAATAAATAACTAATTTTACTGTGTGATTTGTTCCGTGGTGGTTACTTTTTCACCACCGGAGAAAACAGCATCTGAACAGGATGTGCAGGAGGTTCTTAGTGTTGCTGACAAAAATGCAGCTTAACTGGTGGTGTAAGCAGTGGCAAATCTTAAGACAAATTGAGTCAAACGTGTTACTGTCCTCATGTGGAAATACAGATGGCTGATGACATGGTCTTCAAAGACTTATCTTGTACCTTATGTTTGGATTTCAAAAGTAATGTCTACATTACTTCCGGTTTAAGACAGCTTCTCCGTTGAGTTTCCAGATAATGTTTGAGATGCTGTAATTGAAATTGTATATTAATAAAAAGTCACTCTTCATTTTCCATACCACATGATGACAGAAAATTTTCTGTCATCCTATTGTCTTTTTCATACAAAATGCAGTGAACGAACTTTAAGATCTGCTGTCTGGAAAGTTAAATACTGCCCCCATAGGAATCTCAAGAGTAGAGATGGAAGAGCGTATTTCCTCTTTCTCCTAGCTCTCTGATATTGCCTAGGGAATAACAGTCTCTCTGACATGAATACGGGAAGTAAGTGGATACTGTTTATTGATGCATGACATACAAATATTATATGCTTGCTAGGTCTGGATGGAGAAGTATTATTTCTCTTGCTCAGTATGCTTCACAAGTAAGAGGGGTACATGCTAACATTTCAATCTATGCTTATTCTAATAGGAACTTCCTTTGAGAAGAAGAATATTGTCAGTTTTTGTGTTTTTATTCTGAGTTCTGGGAGAGTTGAGGGTTTTCTGTAGTGAGTAACTTAACCTGTGCTGAAGTTCTTATTTTCTTGACTATTCTGTTATATTTAATTGAGCCCGTTGTTTGAAGTGAACTTGGGGTCTCTGGATGCTACAGTGGACAGTGAAATACGATTTATTTTTAACTAGTTACAGGATGAAATTCAGGAGCAATTAGGCAAATGGAGAGTCCAAGATTTTGTAACTTAGTAAAAATCTCTGAACTTTTAAACTCACTTCAGTTTGTTTAGGAAGCCTTATTCTTCAGTCTTTCAGGACAATGAGCTTGATAATGCCTTTTAAAGTACTGGGGGTTAATTAATACATGTGCTCTTTTCTCCTTCTAAAGTGAGGAATGCTCCAAAAACAGTGAAGTCTCATACAGGTCAAATGTGTCGGGATTGAGTTAGGTGACTAGAAATCTGAAAAAGGTAACTAAATTGCTTCAAACTGGAGATTTCTGAGCTTTATAGTGTTACGGTTTCAAAAAACAAAACAAAAAAAAGCAATGTAATTCTTGCAACAATGAAGTGCTGTAGCCTTAAGGTACATCTCTCATTTATTTCTCAAAAGAACTTTGCATCTCTACCCTAAACCATTTGCATTTGATTTGTGTATTCTTTGCTTATGGGACTAAGAAGTGTTCAGAAAGCAGCTGATAATTTTTTTTTACCCTACTGAATTACTGGACAGTTGCAGAATGATGCACTTCGGAGAGAGGCACATAAAGGTTAAAAATAGTTATGGAGGCCTGATAATGACTTCCATACTTTAGACCTTTGGATTTCTGTGAATGTAATATAAGATTAATTTTTTTTGGTTATTCGAACCATTTGGGCCTTTCTTTATCGTAGCTACAATTTTCTGGTGAGATTTTTACCAGAGGTAACTGCTAAGTCTTTGAAATATAACTGCTGCTGCTAGCTTCACAGGGGTCCCTGCTGTGGGTGTGTGCAGCTTCAGAGAAAGGAAAAGGAAAAGTCAGTGGAGAGGACAGAGCAGCTTGCCTTTTCATGGACTGTTTTATGGAGCAGCATTAGAATTTCACTCTAGTAGAGCCATAATGATGAAGGGCTCAATGCTGCAAGATGCTAAGCGGTCTGGCTTTGATTTAAGAATCAATCTAAATCTGTGCTTAACTTAAAGCATTTAAAAATACCCACTTAAGTGACTGCTTTCAGTCAGAAATACCTGTCATGACAATCTTAAATCTCAAGTAGATCTCTTGTTTGCATGTTTAAACTGAAGTAAGGTGACTGAAAACTATGGTACGAAATGATGAAAAGAAGTCCCAGAGAGTAAGTTGGGTTAAGAGTGAAGACAAGAGGACACTAGGAGCTGGACATGGAGAGTATTGGAAACTGGTGAGAGAGACAGAAGACAGACCTTCATTCTTGTGTTTCAACAGAAGACATTTAGAGAGGTGAGTAGGGAGAGGAAGTTCCAGGAGGAAGAAAATAAGAGTTTTGAAGGATGATTAGATGAAATAGTAAAGTAGAATAGTAAGTAGCTTTTGTCAACAAGATGGAAAAGAAGAAAATGTTTATTAACGTGATTAGAAGAAAGATAAAACTGGCAAAAAAGAAAATTTCTCCTTTCAGTGAGGGGGGTAGAAGGGTCTTCACAAAAATAAGGTAGAGAAGTAAAAAAGAGATAAAAACTAGGAACAGAAAGGTTGAAGAAATAAGGGTAGTGTAGAAAAGGTGCAAAATGTTTTATGTCTGGGTGGATGACTATTTATTTGTCTTATAGTTCATATTTCCTTGGCAAATTTCAGCCTCAAAACAGAATGAAGAGATAATGATAAATAAATAGTTATTTGGCCACTAGTTATATGAATGGTTTTGGTAACCTGGTCAGGACAATGTAGTTAAATAATGCAAATTATCTTGCTTGCTACCTGTTTCATTTAGGCCATGTCTTCCTGGGTGTGCTGACATGCTTCTGGAATGGATGCGGTGTGACTGTGTCTTAGGGTGAGGCTGTTCATTTCCTGAGAGGTGCTGGTTCCTAGGTAGAGCTGACCTAGGTGCGAATTTACCTGCTTGCTTGGGCATCATCTTATGGCACAGATAAACACGGAAATATTTGGAAGGTAACAGGACTCTTTCTTAACAACAGTGTCTAAAGCGCTGTTTATGAAGTGGTTCAGCATTCCGGGCACCTTAAAATATTCCTGTTGGAGAATATTTTCAATCCTTTTACGGGGATGCACTTGAAAAAATTGGGGTTCTCTTTCCTGTTCACTTAAATGTAAACTGCAGAACATTATAAGGAAAAAAAATACTAGGGGGAACAGTTCCACATCCTTCTAACCTTAGAAATTAATCAGGTTAAACTTACGCTACTTAGTATCAAGTGATCAACTTAGTTTCTCTGGATTCATCAAGTCATCAGGCTTTGTCTACCTTAAAAGAAAAATGTAACCTGTTGAGGTGTGTAAGTTCAAATGAAAAAAAGCCTCATGCCTATGTGGAGATGTGTTAAATATGCTGACTCCATAATATATATCAAAGCTGGTAAGAATTAGCTGTATGGATATAGAAACAATCAAGGAACACTAAATAATTCTTACTTTTCAAGCATCTGTTATATTATCTCTGCGTAGAACCAGTGAGTGTGACCAGGCCAGGCTGGAGCTGTGTAGTGCAATTGGTGCAAGTGAATTAAATAAACCACTGGGCCATGAACCTGTGAGAGGGCAAATTTCTACAGCTATGCTATAGATATAGAAGAAATATTTTTCTTAAATGCTGTTTTGTTTAAGCTTTGCATGAGGGAAGCAGCATGCTGTAGTTGGTAAGTTCATATGATAATAATTTTGTGATTTTATTTTTCACTGGAGTTTGTGTACGGAACAAGATGGTTATCCTTTGACTTGGCAATTAAACTCAATTGTATATGCAACTGTATGTGTTTATTCAGTGTTTCAAAGCAAGCATATATGCTTTAACTTGCTTTTTTCCAGCATTTTTCTCTTTTTCCTCCTGTACATAATTTCTTTTCTTTCTGAAACAGTGACCATTTTTTTTCTGAATGCTCCAATTCTGTGTGAGCCAAAAGTGGAAACAATCATGAGACATCTGAATGAAGGATGGTTTGCTTTCTGAAGACTTGTACAACCTTTTGTTTTCAGGAACAAACACATGCTTTTATGAAGCTTTTAATATAAAAGACAATAAATGCATTATTCTTTTTCTGAGGATGTGTGTTTTGACTCAAGTGGAAGTCCTGGCCAGGCTATGGATCTGTGGAAAGGGTGACCCGTTAGGAAGCAGAGCTCAAATTTTACTGAATAAAGAGGTTACTGGAAATATTGACTTTAATTGCACACTATTAGTGACTGCGTATGTGAATGTGTATATAACAATCACTAGCATTTTAAACTTGTCTAGAAGCATCTTGGAGGCATCTTGTTTTCTTCCATTTTAAAAAATCTAAATAGCACCTGTAATTAAGGGAGAAAACGGAGCCCTGGAAGCGAGGTAGGACTTCCATCCATTGATCTGTGTAAACCCAGCTTACACTGTCAGGGGAAAAGCAGTCAACTGCTGAGCTGCTTTGTCACTGACATAAGCTGAGAGAGGATTTTTTTTTTTTTTTGTCTGTACTGTTTATACACCAGTCTATAGACCTGCTGGCTGGTTGAATTTTAAAGAGTGAGGAGGTTTAAAGACTTGTCCCCCGAGGGATGCTCCTGCCAGTTGGGAAGCGAGCGGAGGCTGCTCTGCAGAAGTTGTGTGCACGTGTGCTGCCGGGGGGGCCGGGCAGAGCGGGGGCACCTCGCCGTCCCGCGGCCGGAAAACTCACACATCGTCTTCGGGTCGCTCGGTCGAAATGCTGAGCTACAACCTTTGGTTTTGGTTTTGTTCTTCCTGCGTGATAGTTCATGCTGAGAGGATACAGTGGGGAACTTGAATGAATCCATTTCCGTACCCGATTCTAAATCTAAGCTCATCAGGCAGCAACTGAAGTCCTCAGTAGTAAGGAGAAAATGACTTCACAACAGTGTCACAACAGGTGCGGATTTGGGGAGAGTTTAAACAGAGTATAATATATTATTTCTTTGGAATGGGAGAAACAGTCTTTGTGAGCCTGAATAAGAAACTGGAAGTGTTTAGGAAATTTCTGAGTCAGAAGTTTTGGTTAGTCTGTTCTGCTTTCCTCTGTCAGTTTATTATTACTGCTACCAGCATCATGTATGCTTGTTTCCTGCCTGCAGAAATTCAGATGTTCCGCTCTGTTTGCTGCTCCTCGTGCTGCCACAGTGGGCACTCAGCAGCCGGGTGGTGCCGGAGCACTCTCCGTGTCCTGCTCCTTAGAACACGTTTTTTGTAATTGAGTTCATAAATACTCCTTCCCAAAGCACAATGCCTTGCTTTCATACCCTTCTTTATCTGTGCTGAGAAAGCTGAAGTCTGAAGGATTTCTTGAACTCTCTTATGTGTCTTAGAAACTCGAGAAAAATTGACTTCCTTACAGCCTAGTGGGGCACATCATATACCTTTAAAATATTACAACTAAAGTGCATGTTTATTTAGAGGCTTTCTTTTTCTCCTTTCCTAAACTATTCATCCCTTGCTGATTGACTTGCATGGGTTCTTCATGTTTTACACTTTCGACTGAACCGTGCAAATGTTTGAAGTAAATAGTCATTGTGGTGTGCAGGAATTTAAATACATAATTTCCCCTAATGGGAGTTAACTGCAGCACACAGTAAACAGAGTGCTCAGGCGGGAGAGTGCGAACATCTCAGATGCAGTTCCGAAGCCCCCATCAGCAGCCCTAGAAATCTGCACTCAGCGTGCATTTGTCTGAAGACACACACCTCGCAGGATGACTTGTGTACCCCGGTATATTTGTCTCTTTGTTGGTCTGGTACAAAAGGAGAACTGTAGCTTTGCTGACCAACTGCAATGTCATCAATTGTCCCTTCTTAGCTGACGTGTCACAAAAGGTTTTTTTTTTCCAGTTGGGAGCAAGGAAATAACTGTTTTTTTCTGGGTTCCTGTAAGATCACTGTTTAATACTTTCTGCTAACAGATCTGGCAATTCACTTTTTTTTTTTTTTTAAGAGAAAATCATTGACTAGCTTGACAGCATTTTTATATTTTAATTAACACATTTTATTTGCCACTAAACAACTTCTTAAATAAAATTCTGTGAGAAAGAGCGGCATTATCCTTTTATATCATGGTATAAATGTGTAGCTCTGGTAGATCTGTCACCCCCTTTTTTATGAATAGTGAGGCTTGCTTGTGAAAACCAAAGGGTTAATCATATAAATTTCTCCTTTGGACCAGCAGAAGATTTCCATCATTTTCAGCATTTGACCATGAAGGATGTATAGAGTTGTTATACCTCTCTGTAATTCATTCTGCTGCCAACTTCATTCCCTTTTCTCTGCCTGCATTTTAATTGAAACAACATTTGTATTTTTGAGCCAGGATCTGTCAGAAGTCCCTGTGGCTAGTCTGTGGTACAAGTAGCAGCAGACGTGGCTTACCCATATGGTGTGGTGCTTCTTGTAAAATCCATATGGCCTTGTTGAAGGGAATCCCAGCGGGGATGTGAAGGGTGTTAATACCCTTCAGGCCAGGCCTTTCCCTCCTGGGGCTTCTATGGCATTGTCTTTGCAATCTGCCGAAGCACAAACTTAATTCCTTTTTAATAATCAATTATTTCAGTCCAGGAACGTGTGCTGTATTTTATGCAATCTTATATTCCTTGAGTTTATTATTTTATATGAGCATTTTGGGTTATTTTTTAAAAGCAAGCTGTAGGGCAGATGCTAGCAAATAGAGATAAAAGCCTTTTCAAAATCCTAACTTTATTTCTTTTACTTGTATTTACAGGAAGTGCTGAACAGCGTTCCAAAGTTCTGCTTTCCTTTTGACATTGAAAGGTATGTGGTACAGTTATTATTTATTGAAAGATATTTTATATAAAATGATATTTAGCATAATTGCAAGGAAAGATATAAGGAACAGGAAAATACATTATACTTCATAAGCTTGCACCTGTAGATAAGAAGAACATGTTCTTTGTTGTTCAAGTGTGTATTAAATCCTTAGGAGAAAATTATCACAGCAAAATGCAGAATTTTAGGGATATGTTCATCAGGGTAGAGCAATATTCTGGCTCCCAGTTTTGTCCATTATAATTGTAAACACCATCTGCCTTAATACAAGGATATAACACAGTTTCCTTCAAACAGCAAGCATCTTTTAAAAAAAAAAAAAAAAAGGAATGTTATATGCACTGGTATATAGAAACTCACTGACCAGTACTGAGAACATGTTGTTCGAGTTCAAAGAAATTAAGACTTCAATTGCTTGGAATTAACTGAATATGCAATTGATTTTTCTCAGAGTAGATTCAAGACCATTATTTATAACTAATTAGCTCTTACCTTTCTGGTATCAGTTATAGTGTGGCTTCCATGTAATGATGCCAGTCATTTAAATGGTTCATATGAAACAACTTTATTAATTAAAATATTTATTTGTGCTTGTCAAAATGATTAATGGTAATTAATTTAATGAATCATACTCAATTTCTGAAACTCATATTGTCCAACTCAACAAAGATTGAGTTAAAAGCTTAATTTGCATAATTAATGAAAGGTACACCCAGGTAGTGTGTAGGCTGAGCCAGTTTCAGCACAGCATTGGCATCAGTTGTGTATGAGAGCCCTGCAAGAAGCTACCGTCAGTGCAGTGAAAGATGGTGTGTGGACAGAGGAAGGGAGGAAAACACACTGGAAAAATAAAGATTGTCACAAAAACAAGTTTTTGGAAGTAAACTATGTTCATTTAGTCTTTTATAGTTGAATTTAATTAAGTTGTTTAATTTTTGATCTGGTTAAGCTCACTGTCTTTTAAGCTGTTTTAATGCCTTAACTAATACAATTGTCACTGTTGGCTTTAAAGCGTTCATGTCTTTAATGTGCTTAAGATACATACAGAATTCTGTTTAAAATTGGTAATGGAGATGAATAATGGAAATAAAATTTGAGGATAACAGAAAAAGGTGAGGTTCTGTTGCTGCCATCCAGTGGCAAGAACATTATCAGTGGTAGCAAATAATTATTTTCAACAGCTTATCTTGTGTTAACTGTTTCTGTTAAGCCATTCAGAAGACACTTAGTTGCTTGTATGAGACTGATGAGCTTAATCAGAGAACTGTGGGAATATATTCACTTATTTTAACTAAGTATCCAAAATGTGTGTGGGGGTTGAGTATAAAAATTAAGAGATGTTTGTGTGTTAATGGTTTTAATGCCCTTTGTCCTGTCCCCCAAAACTTTTTGACTCTTGGTGTATATTTGGCTCATATTTGGTTGAAAAGCAGTGGTCTCACAGAGATGAAATTCCTACAAAATCCATAAAACTTGGCAGTTGGACAGAAGATGGGGAGAGAGTCTTGGAAGCTGAGTTACACTGACAGAACACAAACCTGGCTCGTTCTGTCTGGCCCGCCGGCTGCTCTGGCAGAGCACTGCTGTCTTTCAAGTCAGCCGCTGGGAGCTGAGTTGTAGGGGATTTGTGAGAGAACTAAAGGCAATGTAGGGTCACGAGAGAGTGAAAGAGCATGGACAGGGAGGAGGGGCAGAGTTATTGTGGGGAGCAGGATAGAAATGTTGGAAGCCCATTCAAGAATACGGGCTGAATGTTTACTGGCAACTATTTGTGGGACAACTTACAGCTGTGTGGTGTTTATGCTACTCAGTTCAGGCATTTTTATAGTATACACATATATTGCCACTTTTCTTTTTTTCTAAAGAAAGCTGTTCAGGTGTTTTTTGTTTTCTCCATTTTTTTTTGGAAAAAAAATGGGACTGATAGAGACAAGTATTGAGAAAAAACATTGCTATAACTCCTTTTCATGTGGTTTTCTTTTTGATGGATGTTGAAGATGTGACAAACACTTAGCTTTTTTTTCTAGCCATAAACGTACTTTTCACTTGTTTGGTGAATGTTTATTTATTTTCTTGTATTGAGGACCATGATAGACCATACACCGAGTGCCCCCCACGTGTTTTACAGGCAGTTTCAATGACAAGTTCTGTACAGAAATCTTTGATTGAAGTGTAACACAAAGTTTCTGTTTCATTGATTGAGCGTGTTGTACTCTAGGGAACATAGTTTCTCAAACTGTATTATGTGTACTATCCATATATAAACCGCTTAAAGCACCTTCTGATCCTCCTAAGAGCTAGGAATTACCAGTGCAAAAGTGGAACTTCCACTGATGCTGCTGATCAAGATAGCTGGAATAAAGAACATGACTTTGTTCCATAGATTGCTTCTGGGCTTTCTCCTACCATGCAGCAGAGTTTGAGTGTTCTTTTTATTAAATAGATAAATACAACTCATTTAAGTAGTAAAGCTCTATTCTTTAAATTATGGAAATAGCAAAGTTAAAGCCCTGCTAAAGCACAGTGGTAAGTCCATCATCACATATTTAACTCCACCTCACCTGTGATTAATTAATGAATGAATTGAGAAGTGAACGAAAAAAAATGTATTTTATTTTGTTTATTCGCTGTGATGCAATGATCACAGAGTGAGATCTAGATTTGATTCTGTCATAGTGCTTACTTCATCTCACCAGACATACTGACTTTATCTTTTATGTGGATGTAGTAAATAGCTGTACACTATTTGTTCTAATTATCAAAATTGCATACTGTGAATGGTGATTAAAATCTGTAGGTACTCCGATTAAATTTAACCTGAAAGTCAAGCCAAAGAAGGCACAATAAATGAAGTAATTGTTGACCATGACTTAAACTTGGAGTTTTATATATATATATATATATATATTATTATTGAAAGCAAGCGCATAATTTTTTGCTGCCTGGTATGGCTTACCTTTTATGTTGAAGGGATTAAGAAAGAAACTGTAATAGAAGTTCTTGAGCATTTATCCCAATAACCAATGTCTTCTTTTTGGGGGGCTAAATTATTTTAGACTTAATAAATAGCACAATCGTATACCATTTTAACAGTTCATTTGTAGATATTTACGAATATGTTCCTTTTTCTTCTGCTACACAGTTCATTTCTCTGCTTCTATTCATATGGAATTGTACCATTTGAAAACGAAGAGGTTTTTCATTTCCTTGTAATCGTTTGTTAGGCCATTTTTTTTACATTAGAGAAATTATACTTCTTTTCTCTTGTTCCTTGCATCCTTTATGCAAACTCTGCATGATGTTCTTTGCGTCTTTCCACTACCAGTCTTTTGCATTTTCCCTCTCAACCTAAAATCTGTGTGTAACTTTGCAGAGCCTGTACCTCAATCTCTAGCTCCATCCATTTAGCTGGGTGATGGAGGGAGCATGCCAATGCTCCCTTTGTTCTTTTTGGCCCCACTTCAAATTCAGTCCTAAGTTGCAAGAAGTCTGTGCAAGAAGGACAGGAGAAACCCAGGTAGTGGAGTCATGGGTCACAGAGCAGGCTTCGAAGTGGAGACAGTAGTCTCCGATTTGGTAATAGTAATAAATGGAAGAAGTCCCAACCTAGGGTTACTGGTTCCCTGAAATTCAAAGCCCTTTAGAAATTCTAAAATTTGAAGAACAACTCATTTCAAACATACTTTGTTTCCTAAACAGATTAATTTGGAAGAAGAGCAACTCTAATTGACAACAAGGGATAAATGTAATGGTCAGACATGCTGTTTTTTGTTGGAAGAAGAGATTTAATTTCTGCCTTAAACAGTTCTCTCAAGGCAGCCTTAAAATGCAGCATGCACAATGGCAATAGTATAAACAAAAATCTTTCAAATGATTGTTTACCTGCTCCATGCATATCAAAGAACCTTTTCTGCATTCTGTAGATACTTAGGGAAATTTTAAAAACTATTTTTATTCATGTAGTGAACTGTAATAACCTTGAAAGAACCCATTGTAGTCTACAGAGTTAATAAGTGTTTACATACATCCTTTGCTGTTGGTGATTTATTGTTGTTGAACTAAGACTAAATGTAAGCATGCAATGCAGGAGCTGAAAGGAAGTAAAAAGCAGTGCAGAAGAATGAGTGAGTTTGGTGACAGACAGTTTGTGGCACCTTGTGCCTGCTGTCTCCCTGCAAGAGAGCAGATCCCCTTGTTTTGACATAACCCGCTAGGCCGCCATTTTGAAGTTTGGTCAGTTATCCTGTGTTCTGTCAGAAAGTATAGGTAATACTTTCCATAGGCTATTTCACTAAGTAACAATTGTGTTTTACACATGATGTTAATGCTAAGGAAAACTGCTAGAAGCATCTTTGCTGTGAGTTGGTAGCAGTTACAGGAGCTGTTACGTGCCACCGAAGTCAAAACTTCACCTCAGAGGCATAAGTCTCATAGCCAAAATTTGTCCGCCTTATATATGATACATGTAATAGATACGTTAAATCTGTAGTGGTAGCACTTTTTGAATGTTTTGTGTGTCAGGTTTATACATTTTGGTTGTTTACTGTTGTACAGAGATCATCATTAGGTTGTTACTGTAAGGCTTATGTATAGTCAGTTTTTCTTCTGATGAAGAGGAGTAAAAAAACAGGCATCCTTGCTGCCCCCAGCTCTTCTGTGGAGCTCTCGAATTAGCAACCCAGGATTAATTCAATATTTTAAACTCTAATCAAAAAATGTGGTGCAGATGGATGGTCGCTAGGTTCTGCTAGCTGTTCCTTGAAGCAAATGGAACCAAATGCAAACTTTTGGTTGTTTGTAGAGATTCAGCTTTGGAGTTTTCCTCAATTTGAACATCCGGAACAAGTTGCTTACGCTCTTTTTAAAGTCTGCGGGATGGAGTTTTCAAGCTGAGCTGTTTTCACACTGACTGTCAAAACACGGAGTTGTATCTCCTAGAGAAGCAAAGGGAAGATGTTGAGTTGGAGGCGGTGAGATGGCACTGGGATTGCCTCCCACTGGACTGCCATAACTTGGCTGAGCTATTTTTAATACAAAGAGAATAGCAAAATTTAAATCTTATGTTTAAAGTGGTCTTGTGTAATGACACTTTTATATATGCTTTAATTGCAACGCTGGGTATTTTCCCATGTCATCTACCAGTGTTGGCAAGGGAGGAGGCAAATTTTTCTGTGGCTAAGGAATTGTTTTTAAGCAGCAATGGAGAAGAGTCATTTCCTGACATACATATACGCAGTACAGAAAAAACAAAGCCTGCGTAGATGGACATCTGTTAAGAATAGCATTTTGTAAATCATTGATCGTCTGCTTGGGTTAGGGGACCGCGGCCTGCCCACGCCAGACTAGTGGGTGACTGCCAGGCCCAGGCCAAGGCGAGGCCGCAGCAGAGCAGGGCACGGGTGAGGGCAGGAGGCAGCCAAGGCGCTGTGCACGGTGTGGCTGCCAGCGCTGCTGCTGCTGGGCACTGTAAGCACCCAGTGAGGCACCAGGCTGCAGATTTCTGTGGAGATCTGCTTGCAGGAATAAAGAGACAGGTGCAAAGATGTGAAATAGCAAACTGGATCATTGGCAGGGGAGTAATAACATGCTGTTATTGATGGTTCTCTGTTGTGTCCGACATAATATACAGGCAGCATGCGAGGTATGTAAAAAACCTGAAAGATGAAGCGCTGAGAGAGCCGATGAGCATTTACTGTGTCTTAAAAGCACACTGGGTTGTTCCAGTTTATTGAAGACAATCGAGGAAAATACTTGTAATGATTTAAGTGTAATTACCTAATGTAAAAAAGTCCATTTACTATCATGGATCTCCAGCGGTTCTACTGGACCAGGATAAAGATAACTTGTACTGTTGTTTATATTTAGCACAGGCTTTTATTTCGGCCTTGTCACTGAATGTTCTGAAGGGACAAGACCAAATGGAAACAAGTGGGAGATTCTACAGTCTGGGTAGTAGCACCACTTGGCTAATAGTTAAGTTGTTGTCATATATCATTAAGCAGTATAGTGTGCGTGTCCCACATAATTTCTTCATCCCTTTTATTTCCTTCTACTTTCTTCTTTCTGAAGGGAAAAATTTTATATTTTATTTGTTGGAGCTTTTTGAAAAATTGCAGGGGATAAATTAAAAAAAAAAAAGATGCAGTTAGTGGAAGATGGTGAGATTTGTGATGGTTCTCAGCTTCTGCAGGAATTCATTTTCAGCTTGGTATGTAAGAATGAACCCTACCTGACATATGTTGACCATATCACTCACTAGCAGCCACGTAGGTATTCTGCTGAAGAAGATAAATTAAGAATGAGAAAATAACAGAGGAAAATAGAATTACAGGCAGAACTACTGCATTTTACATTTTCAAATCTCCTTGCACTTCCCGTTACAACTTTGCTTTTATTTGCTTTTAACTATGCCATACATTATCTTTTGTGGTTGAAAATGACGAGACTCTAAAGCTTGTTTTCTTTGGAAGATGTTGGAAAAGTGCAATAGGTATTTCTGTGAGTAAACTGAAGATGCAATTGTGTTCTGAAATGCTTACACTAAATTCTATGAAAATCACCAAAATCTGACCACATTGAGAAGCCTTTGGAAGCGTTCCAGTTTTAGAGTTTAGTAATGATGTTTACTGACCAGTACATTCATCTGAGGCGTACATGGTAGTTCTTGCTTCAGAACTGGGCGGGACTTGCCTAAAGTTGTTGTCACAGCACTGGACGGCATAGCTGAGAGCTGCTCTGTCCTCTGCTGTCCTCTGGCTGAAGCTGGCAGGTTGCACAGGAGAGAAAGGTGTCTGGCGCGAAAGGGAAAGGAGACAGGAGCCACGTCACAGCAGAGGAGGTGCCATGATTGTAGAAGGAAATTGGGAAAAGGTTTATGCTGTCAAACAGAAAGTGGGGGTAAGGAATGGAGGTTAGGACTAGGAACTGGAGAGTTTGAGGAATCAGAGGTGATGCTGAGAACAAACCACATTACCCTGTGCTGGCTGAGCAGGGAGCTTGGGGATAAGAGGAAATGGAAGACCACACAGGGAAATATTGTGCAAACTTATTCTGTCGCAGGTGGTATGTGTTTTGGTATAGAAGATGCTATTTGAAGATGCTATTGCTTATTATTTTAGTTCTTGTGCTATTTGTTTTAGATTATTTTCTGTCTTTTGCATTTGCAGAATAGAAAAACTTGCACTGGAAAATAGGCTTAAAAAGTTTTCTATTGGGCAATACATAATGGAAAAAAGGTGGAAGAAGTGTAGGTGTGCATGGGAAAGCTACAGGTCTACAGAAGAAAAAAAATGCTGGTTTTCTAATGCATGTCTTAAGCCAAGCCTGTGCTATGAAATTAAATAAATTCTTTGTAGAACTTCAGACCTTTGTTTTGGTTGGCATTTTTCACTGCTGAGGTGTGCTCAAAGCCAGCAAGCTGCAGCAAGCTTGTGCTGCTCCTGCTTAGGCCTTGCTTAGGAAATGACCTTAGGAAGCAGCCTGCCTACTGAGCTCAGGGCAGT
The DNA here is from genome assembly GCF_964034855.1 of Anser brachyrhynchus. NCBI lineage: Eukaryota > Metazoa > Chordata > Aves > Anseriformes > Anatidae > Anser > Anser brachyrhynchus. The sequence continues at coordinate 25,989,883 of NC_137702.1, read as the reverse complement.
CCGGGGCAGTGTCCTGTCTCCAGCAGCACAGGCAGGAACATTCCAGTCTCTCTTTATGCAGCAGCTCCTTCCTCTCATCCTTATCTACCCTGCAGTATACTTTCTGTAACTCCTGTGCCTTCTTTTTTGTGATACGGGGTCTGAACCTCACATAGTCCTCAAGCTGGGGGCTCACCGAGGTGGAGGTGGCCAGATCCAGTGGATGGGGCTGCCGGGATGGCAGCAGGAAGCACGGATGAGCAAGAGAACCGACCTCTTTGGTGCCCAGGGGAAGGTGTGGGGTGGATGAGGCAGCCTGGAGGGAAGGAATGGAGAAAAGGGTTTTCTGAGAAGGATAGTGAGGTTTGAATGTGGAAATGTTTGAGACCAGTGACTTATATGCTAGTGTTTTTCATGATTTGGTGTTCTTAAACTCTGTGTCTAATTTTTCAGGGTGTCCCAAAACCAAGTAGGACAGCATTTTACCTTTGTGCTCACCGACATTGAAAGTAAGCAAAGGTTTGGATTTTGCCGTTTGACGTCAGGAGGCAAGGTCTGCCTCTGTATTCTGAGGTAAGTTGGAACAAGAAAAAATGAGTATAGAAGTGAATATAGGAAAAATACAACGAAAAATGATCTTTTGGAAATTTTCTGATAATATTTTATGCTTATCTGTCAGTATACCATTTCTGTACAACAGTGTTACCATTGATTTCAGCTGAAGAACAGTCTCAAGCCCCATGTGACTGTGTTCTTGAGTGAGGCTAAATGATTCAATGTCTGCCTAAAAGCTTTGCAGGCTTTGAATGTTATCTGTATATTCTTAGTTTCTAATGTAGTCTTTGACAAGTATCCGGTCAATTTAACAATGAGATGGTGCTATTCTGTATTTCTGTACTTGGAAATATGACTTTTGGGTGTGTCTTCCATCATCTTTAGCCAGAGTATTTCTCTTATGAGAAACTCCAGAGCCAAATTAATTGTCAATGTACAGCATGCTGGTTTGGTGCAGAACAGACACAGAAGAAGAAGAAATTTACCCCAGCAAAACATTTTGTTTTTCCTTCTGGTTATTCTTTGTTCTCCTTGGAGATAATAGTTTTGGTAGTGAAAAAACAAACAAACAAAAACCCCAGAATTATTTAGTTAAAGCCTTTTTGTACTGTGCTTTATTATAAGGCCAAATTGACAGTTCAATTAATAGCCTACCAGTCTGTAATGTTCATAGAAAAAACGAGAACATCCAGTTCGGAAGCGCATTAGGAGCCCCCCAACATCTGGGAATTTAAACAGGTTCTAAACTAATGTTGAGAGCCTGTGCACTGGACTTTTTGGGGGCAGGTAATTTAAAAATAAGTATTTGCTATAAATAACTGTAAAATTTTATAAAATTTTAAAATTTAAAATTCTAAAATTTATATAAATACTGTAAAAATTTACTACCATATAATAAAAGTAACAAATGGAAAAGATTTTATTTTGGAAATTAATTGGCTTTCTGTGATCCTGACAATACTTTTTTAATACTACTGTAGAAGGATTTAAGTCAGAATTTTGGAGCATATAATAGCTGTTTTCACTGTGCTAGGTTAAGGCCCAGAGAGAATATAAGTGTATGTTCTTAGCAGTTTTTTCTGAGCTAGCCTTTTCTTCCCTCATCAGACTAAAAACAAATGTTTTTTTACTTGTACTTCTAACATTGTCTGGGTAGCTTCTAATGTTGCAGTAACAATTCTTTAATCAATTACACTCAAGTACGTACATTTCAATACTGTATGTAGTGCTGCAAAGCAAAGGATGCAGATTCTCAGTTGGTGTAAACAGAGGTATTTCTGTTAACATTTCCACAGAGACATACATCAGTTAAAGATTAGCCAATGGTCTGTTACTTGGCAGAATAACTAGGAATATGAAAAGTGGCAAGCTATAATTTTTCACCAAACCATAATCAAAACATTGCCTTTATTGCTTTTATTGTGACAATTTCAAATTTACAATGCTGAATGCATAACAGCACTAGCTTCATGGAATTGTACTTCTAGTTGCTCTCCAATTTGTATGCCAGTTTGAAATAGTGTTTTGCTCAGACAGAAAGAATGTATCAGTATTTTCCTTTGATGCATTTTAGTACCCAGTCTGATTTCTGCTCTAAATCCAGGATTTGTTAGGAATGACCAAATGAAAGGAGACTTGCTAGCAGATTTCTTTCAGCATTTCATCTGACTCTCCCTTGTAAATGTTAATTTATCTTAAAGTAACCAATATCAAAGAAAGTTTAACAAAGAGTTGCTGTCTTTATGCATAAAGATGTGTGCGCGTATGCACACTTGCTCTCTTTTCTTCCATACTTCAAAATAGTGTCAATGTATATTCACATTGTGAATTTACATGTAATGACTTGTATATGAACAGTTCAAACTACTTGTGTCTGTCACAGATACGTGTATAACAGTCATGGACTTTATATAAGCACACAGATGCAGGCATACAGAAATAGCAGGTCAAACTATGGCACATCTGCACATCTCCATATGCATGTATTTGTGTATCTCCACTAAGAATAGGAATACATTGACACTGCTGGTTGGGGCTTTAACAAAGACAAACTATAGAAAGTCAAGTATAAAAGACTTAACTAAATGGCAGTAGGTAACTGAAATCTAATTTATAATCTCTGAAAAGAAGAACAGGAACAAGCCAATCACAGCAATGAGAAAGAAATCCGTAAAAATTGGGGCAGACTGATGAGTAGGGAACAGGATGGCTTCTCTCTTTTGAATGTCTTTTGAGAATGGTACTGTGTCATATGTTAACCTGTGCCAGGCGTGCTAAAGTACTGGGATTTGAAGTGGTTAGTGGGATTCTCAACTGTAAAGGGAAGAAAAGGCTTGTCCTCAGATTTTACACCACCAATGAAAAGCTGCTTATGAGGTTAATTCTTGTAGTTTATCTCTCTAAAATTCATTCTTTATCTGAAACATTAATTTAAGGAAATCAACTTTGAATTTGCAGCCACATAGTCGTACTTAAAACTGGAGAATTTAAATCAGAATATACACCCATCTTGTAAAACATACAGAGAAATTTCATATGTACATTTTATATACACATGTATAAGAACAATGTGAAAAGAATTGTCTCCCAAATCAGAATGTTCTGTTCAAGTTCTCTGTAAGCACGAATACAGTTAAATAAAAATGCTCCGATGTAGCTATCCCAGGCATTTTTAGTTGAAGAATTTAATCGTGGTACAGTATTTTCTAAAGTGATCAAACATAACTTGACTGCAGTTGCCAAATTCAAAATGCAAATGAGTGCATAATCACAGTAAGATGAGAAAACACATTTTGGATCATTCTCCAGAAGTTGTGTGTGATTCCTTGAAAGTCTTTTTGTTAGTTTGTTTTTCTCTTTCAAACTGCATGGCTGCTTTGTGAAGCTCTCCGTGTGAATCCTTCTGTGTCACCTCTTCCATCTCCACAAACTATTGAACTCATGTAGCCCCTTAGAAACAAGAGGTACCACAGCAAGAATATTGTAATATACTCGTATACTATACAGGATCTTTTCTTCTAATTTTACTTTTTATATGCTAATTTAAATAATAGTTTTGGCAGTGCAGATTTGAAGTGGCAAAGTAGAAACATGGATGTTCATTTTTGAATAATGCAAGGAGACTTAAATCTTTTGGGTATTGTTTCTATATATCTCTGCTGTTTGTAGCAGGAATAATACTTTGTGAATTTACATTAAGCTGTTTTTGAATTGTCTGAATGGTTTTAATACAAAGTTCAAATAATTTGACCGAAATTTGTTTTGTTAAAATCTTGAAACTGTTGATGGAATCTTGAGGTTGCCCTTATGTATCTAGAGAAATGGAAAATGCATCATTAAAATTTTCAGTCTTAGGTTTCATTAATTTTACGACTGTAAAATTGTCACCTACGTTTCCAAATGAAATGCTGTAATAAGGAAGACAGGTTTATGTGGTAAGCCTTTGTAGTTCTTCAGTTCAGACCACGCTTGAAGGTTTCTCACTCTTCCTTTAGGCAAATCCCTTAGAAGCAGAATGTTTCAATTTTACACATTTTGTGTCAATTTTCCAGACAGAAAAGTAGCCCCTAGACATTAGACATTTAGCTACGGAAAGGCAGTTTCCTTAGTTTTATTTGATTACTAAAAGTTAGATTCCTGCTGATAGTTCAGGACTGTTAGTGGTTACCTGACTATTTGACAGAAAACATTTCCTTTCCTTTATTTAACCTTTGACTCATGAATGTAAAAGTTTTATCAGAGCTATAGTAGAAGCACAAGTGAGGTGGAAGTCTACTTACTGCAACAAGGGTTATGCGTGACTTTGAATAAAAGTCTGAGCTCCTGCCTTGTGGCTCATTTGGATTAAAAGAAAATGTTAAGTATGTTTCTAATTAGCCATGAAATATCTTGTGCTCGTGTTCTCATGACAGGCAGTGGCTGTACTCTTAAATAAAGACCACTGTATTCTAAACCAGGAAATAGATGTCTTTTAAAACAATACTGCTTAGGTTTTGATATTTTATCTTATTGTGGGAATAATCTTTTGTGGCAACTTCATAAGAATATGAAGTTGTTGTATGTTTGTCTTATATGCTTGTTTCTCAAAAGAGTACTGGATGTAACATGCAGTCTGCAAAGACAACGTGTGCAATTAAAAAAAACAACACTCAATAAACCAATGATGGTTTCACAGTTTAAGAAACTAAATTATTTTTATTTGAACCTTACACTTCTAAATACATTAAAGCCCTGCTGTTCCTCAGTTTTATCGACTGCAAAGGGGCTTCACTGATAACCTTTTGACATTTTTTAAGACAGCTAATTCATTATAAAATAGAACAATCATAAATAATTTTATGAATGTGTGCGACAGTAACGTCTTTCTAGTAACAGACTTCAATTTTGATTTTATCCACTGTTAAGGTACATGTTAGTGTGACAGTTCTGAGTTAGCAGTAATATATTATAGGTCTCCTCTATTAAGTTCAGCAATTCTAAAGCCATTTTTGCAGAGAGTGCATTTCTGTACTGACGTGCTTGAAAAAAATGGTTACCCAACTTAACAGATGTCACTGGATATTTTGACTTTTCCGTACATAGACTTGTTCTACTGTGCTAAATAAAGATTAAATAATTTTTGCAAGTTTTGCCAACACAACAAGCTGAGAAGATTCCTTTACCCTAATGCTTCTGTTCTGTCACGCACACAAGTCCTGTATACAGCACTTTATCCAATGCAATATACTTACTGGATAAAGATGTAAAGCTTAAATCATGGGAATGCTCATCTGTGAATAAATCTATTTACTAGAGTAGTCCAAATAAGTTAATGGGATTATTAATACAAGTGCTTGCAAAACCAGCCTGTGATATAACAGGAAAAGAATGTTGCTCGACAGCCATGAAGATGTTTCAAAATGAAACGAGCTTATATTTGGTCTTTGCGTCGAGAATCTGAAATCCCTCCTGACTGATAGCTGTCTGATTTATGAACAAACACAATCTGTGTTTGTTTACTTTTAAAAGCAGAGATGCATTGTGTACACACATACAAACACACACTTTATTGTTTGCAAACAACAAATGTAGCAATTCTTTATTGTACTGAAATAATAGCAATTAGTAAATACATAAAAGAAAAATATAAAGAACTTGTTTGCTTTGCATTAGGTCTTCATAATTTTTTTACAGTAAAACAATATAATTAAAATTACTGGCATAAACTTTTGCAGTTGAACTATGCTTTGTAAGAGCTGAAGACGTGGGAGAAAAAACAGGACAGATTTTGGTGGTCTTTGGTTTCATGCCATAGAATGTAATGGAGCACTTGTTTTGATTGGTCTTAATTTTTCAGGTTTAAATGGCATGTTGAAATTATATTAACCTCATATCTGTGGTTATAAGGCTGAAAGCAATTCTTTTTCCAGTCTTTCAGCTCAAAAAGGAAACTGGCATTTTTAAACTATGTTCAAGTAGTCTGTTTTTACAACATATTTATTTGTGGTTTTGTTACATGGAGACATGGAAGTGCATCATCAACCTGATTTTGCCCAGGGAAAGAGTTCTTGTGTTGAGTACTCTGGTCAGCATGGCTTAACCGTATGAAAGAAAAATCTTCCCTGGCTTTGTGTTCAGGTTTATTAATTTCAAATAATGAATTTGTCCTTGTTGGGCATATATTTTAAAAATTGCATTTAATTTTTCTTTTCAAAGTAAGAGGGGAGCTGAGATCATAGATATAAGAAAGAAATATGGTTAATATTTTATCGAAGTAGGAGCATTTATTTTTATAGCATGCTGTTCATAAATACTCATTATGAAAAATGAATGATCAGATAAGATTTTAGAATATTCTGCAGCAGAAAGAAATATGCTTGGGTAATATAGACATCTGCTGCTGAGGTCATGGCAAACACTGGCAAGTTTTTAGATAACGTAAACTACTTGTGTCCAGTGTTATGAAAGTATTTTGCAATTTAAACCTTGTACCTCGGACAAAAGCTTGAGCTGTGTCCTGACCTTTGCTGCAGTTCGAGACTGATAGAATTGTTCAGTGGGTCTTGCAGTTTTATTTTCCTGTCCAAGATAAAGCTAATGTGATTTCAGAAGGTAATAGAGCAGGAGTCCGAGCTGGAATAAAACTCCAAGATGAGTTGATTAGGAGCTGTTGCAGTGAGTATTTTACAGGGGTGTGTAGCAGGCCCGTAAGCAGTGAGTGGCCATATACAGGTGCAATGAAGTAAATGTTATGGTTATATACAAATATTCTGAAAAGCAGATACAGTAATGTCACACTGGAACTACTGTCAACAATACCAAGTATTAGAAATGTCTGTGAGCTTAAAGAGATTGATCAAGTTTCAATAATTAGTCAGTACAGCGTATGGTAAAGTGTGATAAAGATATTAATACACTGGCCTAAAGATGTTGTTGCCTCTGTGTTCATTTGCATGTGCAAGAGTAAATTTGTGATGGCTCTGATTATTATTATTTTATTTTGTTTTAAGAACTAGCAGTTAGGCATTTATAAAGATAGCAAAGTAAGACTGCTATAAAATGCTTAACTATAACCATGTTCCCAAATCAGATGTCTGCTGTTCTCTTTCTCTGCTGTAAGAACTGGAGTCTATTTCTAAAGCCTGGGCAGCTGCTTACTGAGAACAGAGGTGTTGGAAAAAAATGTACCTGTTCACTCTGCTCACTGGGCAGGAGTAGCCTTGGCTTCTGAACCAACCCATAGCAGCTTTCCCTTTCCTGTAAGGGAAAGCGTTTAGGTTGTGCATACTGGGCTCCTCAGTTGCAATTAGCCTAATGTTTCCTGAAGTACATTTTTGTCATTTCAAGGTATACCCAGAGCATACATTAAAGCTTTTAAAAATGCGCCGGAATTATGTCCATGGATTTACACTGTGCTGAACAACCAAATATGTAGTATTGTTACGTACAGGTATAAAATGTAATAAAAAAGTTTCAGGCTTTATTTCTTCCCCCACCCCTGTCAAATCATGAACAGCTAATATTATACTATTCATGGTAATGTCCTTTGTGATAAAGTTCTTAAAAAAAAAAAAAAAAAAGTCTTATTACTTCTGTATCAAATGCTTGAGTAGTTATTATGTGGTTCTGTAGCATGCTGTCTCTGTTGATGTCTCAGCTAAAGGTAACCGTTCTGTAAATAGAGTACAAAAAATAGAAATGATGGCACCATGTTTGGGTTTCTCTTCTCATGCTCTTCAGTTACGTTATATTTATCTTGGATTCTGTTTAACTGATTGGGAATGTTGCGCATATATGGGCTGTGGACTTGTGTTAAGTCTGGTAATTACTCGTGTTAGTGTGCTGTGAGCTGTTGGTGAAGGCTCACATTTTTAGAATTTGCTTCTATGTATAGGAATGACTTTATTGGGAGACCGATATTCTTGTCTATGATGTGACATCTATGGTATTCTTTAGCAGTGCACAACTTGTCAAGTATGGGGTACTGGCTCTGCCCAGGTAAAAAGGTTTTCAGTCTTCAGGGAAGCAGCAGTTGGGGCAGTCTGGCCAGGTACAACAGAATGTGGAATCTCAAAACTGCAAGTAAAGTTGCAAACAAAGCTACTGAAACTTGTAACATCAAAAGATAGTGAGAATGTGATTTGAAACTGTCTGACAATGCTTAAAGTGAGCTCTTACGCATTTAGAATAATGAGAAGCAAAAATATGAGCTAGTAGTCTACGTTTACATGGAACTTCAAATCATTGTCCATTTTATTGTGCAAAGTGAAGTGGTATACTTAATGCATTTGAAGTATTCAGACATCAGCTTTATAACAAACAAAGCAAAACCAGAGGCTTGCAAAATAGATATATGTTTAACAGATACAGTGTAAAGAAATATAGCTTTACTAGTATTATCTGTCAGTGATGCACCATCAAATTGAAATTCATGGAGAAAAGTTTTATATGCGTTTTATTTGTATGTAGAAATAAAAAAAAGTGCAAGTCACATTAATTATAGTAGTATTTCATAAGCACTGGAAAAATACACTAATAATTTATTCAAATGTTTTTTTTTCTTCCTCTTTTAGTTACCTGCCCTGGTTTGAGGTATACTATAAGCTCTTAAATACCCTGGCAGATTATTTGGCTAAAGAACAGGTAATTTTGCATATTCTGTTTCTTTGTGTTAAAGATTTTCCTTGTAATAGTAGTCACTATTTCAAGTGCTATAAGGGGATTCTACGCTCTTTAAATCTTTTTGGTAGAATTCAGAAGCAAGTCGTTAAATTCATTGTATTGAAATTCAAACAATCTGAATGTACAACCACCCCTATCACTTGAATACCACATTAATCTTAAAAAGCTGCTGAGAATCTACCTTTATAAAGTGTCAGTCTTAGCATAAACAAGTCCTGGATGAAGTGTGAGCAAAGTGTCACATCACTGGAGAACTGTATGATGTATTGATTGTAAACTGTAGATCTCCAGAACTATCTGATTATCAGTTACAAACACTTTTTTTCAGAACTGCATAAAATATGATGTACTGTTTCACCCTTCATATTCACTAAGAACTACCTCTCGTAATTCTGTCATCTCAACTAGCAAGACAAAATTGCTTGCAACATTTGGTGAAGAATCCTGATAGTTTAGTTTGCATATTCATGAGCAATTAGACATATTCCAGGATTACACGGGAAGGGAAGTACTGGCATCTGTTTCACTGAGAACATTAAACCCATACCTTTCTACCTTAACTATATCAAAGTAATAGATTGTAATTCGGGAGGAGGAGAGGGGAGCATCAGTAGTTTGCTGTATGCTGTAGATTGGAAAAGATGACGTTTCAAGAATAGATGAACTGTAGATTAAGCAATTGTGGTGCATTGTAGCAAATGCACTGTATGATGACTTTATGTAAAATGAAAATGCAGTAGGAAAGTTAGGTGCTAGTTGGGTTAGTTAAATGTATTCTCTATTTATGGTCTCATGAATGGTGTACTGAATCTTTAAATGGAACTTTTATCTTTGGCCCTAACAGTAAAATGCTTATTAAGGTTGTATTTGGCAGAATTTTGGGGTAGGAATCATTTTCTCCTCTGCTTCCTGATCAGTAGTTCTGGCACTGCAGTTATTACTACAACCAATTTAAGATGCCAGGTTAAGTGTTGTGCTATATGCTGAGGAAATTGTTTTGATGGGTCAGAAAGCTTTAGTGGTGTGCAGCAGTATTTTGTTGTAATGTCTAAATTCATTAAATGAATATGTATATTCTCATCTATTTATAGCTTAATGTACTGTAAATGGTAATTATTCTGTATTATATGACAATTAATCACCTTTAAAAAATATTCCCTATAGGAAAATGACTCAAATGATTTGTTAAAATCATTGTATAGCCATCCTGTGCCAAAGGCAAATGCTTTAGTCAGTTTAAGTGTGGTAAGTATTCTCTGTATTATTCCTACTTCTGTTGTCTGCTACAAAATAGTAGTTATGGTTGAAACAAACAAAACCACCTTTGTAAATAGTAAACTTATATTGCTTCCTATAATTAACTGGCTTGGACAGCCTTTTTAACCTTTCATTTTTCCTATGCAGAATAGAATTTGTCTCTGTCTGAAGTTGTTCTCTTAAAGTCAGTCATAAAGAAGCAAATATTGAGTTTTGCTCTATGGATGAGAAAGTAAACAGCAGCGGGGTCTGGCAGTGCTGGAACTACTTTTTTTTTTGCTTCCAGCTGTTTCATGTAGATAATTTTGGTTTCTCTTGCTGTGAATCCGTGAAAAACAGAATTTGTGTTGTTGCTTCCCATGTCTGAGTAGGTAGACTTACAAGACTGGACACAAATCTATGTAAGCTGCCTTCTTTCCCATCTTCCAGAATGCCTGCACACACAAGTAAATGTGCACAAATAACTACGACTCATTTGAGCTATCAAGTTGCAAGACACAGAAGTGATTTTTATAAAGTCTTCCCTTACATACTGAAAGATCATTAGATTATTTATCTTGACATTTCCTGTTACTTGTAATCCATTTAATATAGAACTGAGCCCTGTACTTTACGTAAAGTAAGAGCAGGCTTTAGAAAACCGTTTGGCCCTCTTAGGAGGGCATATAGAAATGGAGAGGCTTCCACCGCCAGTAGTTGCTTACCCTTGCTGCTTAAAACCATGCCGCTTTTATTTTAATCTTTCAGATTTCAGTTTCCTTGCTATTCCTTTTTTCCTAGTCTTTATAGCCCTAATATTTTTCTTCCTTGACCAGTACTAATCCAATATTTGTATTTGGAAGTCCTTCCAGTCTTGTGTGTTGTCGTTCACCAGAACAATATACTTGGTTTTAAAGCTACAGGTGATTTTTTCGTTGCTTTTTTTTGTTGCTGCCATAATGTTTTTAAGTTAGTTTTCAGAAAGTAACAGAAATTAATTTATTTTTTTCAGAACTACAAAATATTTTATACTAGTCTATAGCGCCCTTCAGTATACCAAATACTATTTTGCCATCGTTAATTGCAGTATTATAACCAATTCTAATTCGGCAACCCTAAAATACGTTATAACATGCTTTAAAAAATTCTCCTGTGTTTTGGTTGGACATAGAGAAATTTTAAAGATTATTTTTCTTTCATTTCTTGCAAAGCATTGCTGCCTACTGCTGTCAGTGTGTGTTTCATCTTGCATAGAGCTTGCATACCTCAGAATGAATGTTGTGGTGAGCCTTGGAGGTTGTGGTGGATACAGCTGGCAACACTGGGATGACAAATTGCTTGCAATAGAGTTCGTGCTTGCTGGTTGTGTTTCAATATTATCTAATGTTTGATTTTTATTTTTTTTCTCAACTGTCTCTTGTTCCCAGTAGTTTGTTCCATTAAAGAGTTTGGTAATCTTTTTAGCTGAACAATGATCATCTAAATGCAGGCCCCTTGCCAAATACTTGGCTGCAGGTACAGTTGAGCAAATCCTGTGGGTTCAGACGGGGACGAGCAGGAAGGAGTAGGTTACCTTGAAACAGAATGTTTTTTTGGATCTACAGGCGTCTGTTTTCATAATGCTCAGTGCTGCAGGGAGTAGGGAAATCTTTATGGCCACTTGCAACTCTAACTTTGTGTGTCTACTTTTTATATTGACGTTCCTATCTGGCTCCTTGTATATTGTATAAATAGGCTAGACTGGAACAGTCAGTGGTAATAGACTTAAAAAGAAGCTCCAGTCTGAAAAATAATTGTAGAAATGACACCATGAGTTTGCCTTTCTTTGTGCCGGGATGAGTCTAGTTCAAATTTCATGATGCAGAATTAAAAAGATTCTTCCCTCCAATTTACTCAGATATGCAGGGTAAGGCTCATGGACACCGAAGTGGGGTTTAAATAGCAGACCACAATAGTAGTTATGATTACATGTATATAATCATGCATAAATTATGCATGATTGTACCGGTATCCGGATACATGGTATTTCCCAGTAATTCTTGGTAAGGAGGACACCAAAATGACTTGGTCCAGTTGAGGACTGTGTTCTCTTCTCACCGTGCATTCCTAGTAACAAATACTCCACAGCTGAGATTTGTAATGAAACCAGAGCTTAAATATCGTTTGGTTCACTTTTATTTTACCCATGGAGGGCCAGGACAAGTGCTTTTTCTTTTGTTGGAAAAGTTAGCTAAGTCAAGTCTGAATTCAAATAGGGGAGAAATATAAAAAAATAAAACATATTTTCAGCCAATATTTTAAACTTGGAAAGCATTAGAGTCAGCTTTGGTCTATTTGTTGAAAAGCTAAAAAGTCAATTGTTCAATCTTTCTCTCATGTTGCCTAAGAACCAAGAGATGATTTTTGCAAGTCAGCAAGTTTTGAAAAAACAGCCTTGTCTTGTATCGGTGAGTTTAAAAGGCACTATCTAAAACCTACTGCAATTAAAGAAATAATTACTTGCTATAGGGTCTCTCTTTTGATTTCAGGCTTATTTATACTTGTCCTTTGGGAAATTTTGCTGTTGTCTATAGCCTAAAAAAGCAGTCTAATATTAACGTACCTATTCTGTTTAAATCAGTCTAATTCCAGAGCTACGTACGTGTGTGTTGTAATCCTTTCATCAAAAAAACCCACAACCAAAATCAAACCCTTAAACTGATGAACAAAAATTGAATTTTCTAGTGTCCCTTTTTACAGAAAACTTTTTACAGGACAGCAACTGTTAATTTAGTATCTCTTCCAAAGCCATGCTTCCTAGGGGAGTTCACAAAGATGTGCAAGGACTCCATACCACGTTGTTTTTGCTGCTTTATGACTCTTAATGACTGCAGTAATGCCTCTTTGCTTCTCATAGTTCTAACTTCCTTTTCTGTTTAAAGAGTGAAATATTACTACTTTGTTAATTATAAGTAATTGCTTTTCAAACTTATTAAATTCATTACTCAGAAAATCTTTTGTTAAATTTTCTGTGACCTTATTATGTATAGGAAATAATTTTCTGTTCTCACCATACTTATGAAGAATATAAGCATTGCATTAATCTGAATATTTTCCTATTCCTGATTAGAGAAAAAAGTCTTACATGTTTTTCCTCTGTTGAAGCAAAACAATATATAGGAATATTAATTGTGTAAATGCTATGATGTTTATAGGATGCCTTTTTTAAACCAGTGTTTTTTATTTTTTTACTATTATTTTTTATTTTTTTTAACTCTTGCCAGAAGACCTAATCTGTGGAGAAAGTTTTCTATTAAATGCATCAAGCTGGTTTAATAAGAGCCTCCTACACAGAGTTGATAGTATTAATAAATATTTTTTTTTTGCTTGAACAAAAGACACAATATCTTACAGACTTTCTTAATGTTTTAGTGTATGTTTTTCAAGTTTGACTTGAAAATGGACTGTTTGTGTTATAAATCATCATATAGCAGTGCATAGCTTAAAGAAAACAGTTTAAGAAAAATGAAAAAAAAAACATTAAAAAGTAACAGAAGATAAAAATCCAATAATTATCACATTTGCTTAGTATGCATTTAAGGTTTTTTGTCCTTCAAGATTTAGACTAATTATGCAAAAACGTCTTAAAATTACTGAACTCAATCCATGTTTGATAGCTACTAAGAGCACTGGATTAATGAGAATAATTTAAATTACATCTGTTTTCAGTTTATTTTATATTTACATTCTAAATGGCTTCAAACTAAGATTCTAAAATTACTAGTGTTTTTCATAAATCATTGTGGAATGTCAAGCTGTCAGACCTTGGATTTCTGTTAGCACATTTTTGATTCAAAGATGTTTGGAAAGAGATAAGAACATATATTAAGTAATAATATTTCTATTCTAATTAACTTCCATGTAAATGATTTTTCCTTACCCATTCTAAATTTACATTTTGTCCATTAACATTTTTTTTTTGTATTTGCAACTTTAAAATCAGTGCTTAAGCTAATCAATGCTGTTCTCAGGCTTGAGTTAACATTTAAAGCTGTTTTAATTTTAGCATTATTTCAAAACTGCAGCACAGTGATTTGTTCACTTGGTTTGTCTGCTATGCTAACCCAGAGATTGTCATTTCATGTTCTGATCTGCTTAATTCTTTGTCTAGTAGTGGTAAGAATACTGTTGGAAAAATGGCTATTTGCTTAAACAATGATGGGGTTGGAAATCCTAAATGCTGGAATGCTGGATTTTTAAAGAAATATTTTTTGTTTGCTGTGTACATAAATTATTAATTATTTTTCCCCATTGATTAGCACTCGTATTTCATTACTCCTGATATAACTGGATTGCCAACAATCCCTGAAAGCGTAAGTATGCAGTTTCTTTTTTAAATATTTAGGAGAAGTATAAATCTCATTCTGTGGGTAGGGCTGAACTCTGCTTTTATCAATAGGAGATTTTTTTTTTTTCTAGGACTGTTTTCAGAATATGATTAATGTATATTATTATAACCTTTAGCTAGTAAGGTTACTGTTGCATTCATTGTTAACCGATATTAAAGCATTATACAGGGCATTTTAGCTCACCACTATATCTGCCTTTTGTTCATAGTTACTCAGTTTGTTTGCATTTATGAGGATTATATATGCAAAACATATTCTACTCATGCAGCTAGTGTTGTTTGAATACCTGCCCTTTAAACAGTGCACTACTAAGCTGCAAATTCAGCTATCAAGATATACAGTTTATTTTTTTGTGTAAAAAGGCATTGTTTCAGGCTTTCTGAAAACATGCTGTACCTGCTCACATTTGGGTGGTAGCCATGCACCAGTCAAGGGTATTATTGTTACTTTTTTAATGAAGACTTGAATTCTGTGGCTGATAAATCCTTGATGGTGCTGCCAGTAGACTGCAAATGCAAAATGTCAAACCCTGTCCTCTATGGTGTGTTTAGATAAAAGCTACTTAATCAGGTGTTATCCAACTTTCTCCTTTTCCAGTTCTGCATTGTCTGGAATTGAATATGGTTATCTAGGTTTGCATTTTTACACTTTGACACGGTGGCTTCCTCCCGAAAGCTAAATGGTTCGGTAGCTGCGGTGGGGTCGCCGTGGTACAGCACCACGCTGTCCCTGGGGTGCACGTGGGACAGGCAGGGAAGGGCAGCAGAGGAGCCACGTGAGGACAGGCTGGGAAAACCCAAACCCGAGAGCAGCATGAGCAGCGAGGAGGGTGCAGCTCGGGCCTGGGCCTGGGCCTGGGCAGAGGGGAGATGCGTGGCCTTTGTTGTAATCCAAACAACTACGGGAAGGTGCTGGATTGAGAAGAGAGGACCCATAGTGCAGGGGCTCTTGGGGCAGGACAGGGATTCATTTTCAGCCGTTTATTTTCATTGATTTCACCCCATAGAGTGAATTGTTCTATTTGTAAAAAATCTCTTATTCAAACTCATTATTTGGGCTTCTACTAAAGCATAGCTTTGGGGATTAGGAGGTGTTTTATATGTTCATCTTGAAGAAAAAGGGGGAAGGTTTCACTTTGAGTCTCTGGCTGATTGAGGATCTTACAATGGTATTGCTGTGGATTTATTCTGCTGATTCTGTGGGAGAAAGGAAAAGTAAATATCAAGATGCCTTCCTATACTTATTTTTTACTCTGCTTATGGAAGTCCCATCCTTCCAGAATGACCAAAATGGATTGATACTAGCGGAGGGTAGGACAAGTAGGCGGTTAAGAGATGTGATAATTATAGTAAATCAGTAGTAAAATGGCTTTTCCTTGTTCTTTGTTCTAAGTTTCACAAACTTCAGGAGCAGTAACTTTACAGCTCTAATGCAGAAATAACTGACTGTCTCCCAGAGCAACATTGGTCCTTACATGATTGCAGACTTTTTTACCACAACTTCTGCAACACAGAATCAGCATATCATTATCAACTAAAATGTTAAAAGGTGTCCTAGATAAGTTGGACTCAAATTATCATGGTGCATCAGCCGCTGACGATCAGTTAAAGGTAGCACTTGAAGGACCACAGTTTCTTTCTAAATGCTGTGTTTGTAGCATTAAATCTCTCGCTTTCATCTCTTCCAAAAGTTTATGCAGCATGGACCAAGAATAACTTAATACTCCATGTCTTTGAATTAATAATCCGTTTGTGAATTTATGTGAAACCGGTTCAGTCACTGGATCTTCTGTCATTTCTTTTCAGTAACTTTTTCTCTTAATATTGAAATGCATCCAGAAAGGAGGTCAACGTTCTGATCATCACCCAGCCTTTCACTAAGGCTCGGTTTTCCCCCAGTCCTGCTCTGTAAGGAGCCAGCACGGCAGCTGCTCAGCGGCAGCTCAGATCCACGCCGCGCTCCCCGACCGCGGAGGGCAGCGAGCCAGGGGTGCTGCAGGCCGCGGCCGCCTCCCGGCCCCGTGGCGCAGGAGCGCTTGCGCTCCCCTCGGGCCTTTACCCTGCTTGTCGTGCCCACGCTGGTTTTTGGGGCTGTAATCCCTTCCTGCCCTGTGTCGACCCCACATCTGGTGCAGGCTGGCAGTGTGACTGTTCTTTGGGTTGGTCCTTGCCATCGGTGGATCTCCTACGTTAATATTCAGTGGTGTGCTGTTCCTGAGAGGAGGTGGGGAACTGTTCTGATTGCAGGTGTATGGAAAAGAATACGTGAAATTAGGTAGATAAACTAGATATATGCTTCATATGTTGTGAGGTCTGTTGGTATATTTTCATACATGTTCTCCAACATGTACAAAAATTTGCTGTTTTTCTGGGCTTTTTTTTTTTGCTGGTGGCTGTTTTGGCATTTTCAGAGTTTCAGAATTTATATGTTTGGCCATATGCCATGCAGAAATACTGTGAAGTTCAGCTTGAGCACAGAGATTTCCACCCTCTTACCCTCACTTCCCCCTTCTTCCCCCTCCTCTGTGTTGTCTGAACTGTGAATAAGAGGTGCTGGTGGCTTTGCTTTTCATTAAACCCCATAGAGGTAGACCCACTACATTCTAACAGGGCTTCTGGCTGTTGTTGCTGTTTTATTTTTCCCTCCCAACAAGCTGGTTTGCTGTACTTGAAGTAGAATAAAATATGTTGACTTCAGGAAAGCAGGCAAAAATATTATGGTTTTATTATCATAACTATGATAGAACAGTTATTGTTGTGGTGGGGGATCTCTTCCTGGGTTGAAGTAGTGGTTATCTTAATAGCGTATGTGGCTACTGGTATACATTTCTTATTTCTTCAGATACAGAAATAATACAAATCTAAATTTAGAAGCATAATCAAATAAGCAAAATAATAACTTACACGAAAGTTAGTTTTCCATTGGTTTTAAAACTCAGTCAATTATTTTTAGAGCATATAAATTTCAATGCTAAGTCATATTTTTAATATATATATGTATTTTTAAAGCTACTAATTCTAATTGGTCAAAATTTTTGTAAGTAATATATGAATGTTCCTCTTAGCCAACGCTGTTGCTGTATTGTTAACATCTTATTTATTTAAACAGAGAAACCTTACTGAATATTTTGTTGCTGTGGATGTGAACAACATGCTGCAACTTTATGCCAGTATGTTGCATGAGAGAAGAATCATTATTACCTCTAGCAAACTAAGCACTGTAAGTACTTCACACATCTCCTTTTAAGTAGAATATATTGAACATTTCACAAAATGACCTACAGACCTTTGTGGTTTTAGATATGTTCCATGTGTACTTATAAGACAATATCTACATACTTCTCTGATATATGGTTTTAGTCTGGCTCTTGAAGTACAAAAGTCTGATTTATATAAGACCTACTCAGATACATTAAGTCAGGTTAATTATTTTTCTTATCAGGAGATGAGAGTTCTTTAACTCTCCTGAGTTCATTTCTCTGCCTTCTAACCTAAAAAGAATTCTTAAGGGCTATTATAAGATCTTTATTATTCACTTGTGGCTTATTCCATTGGAGCTACTTGAAAGAAATCAAGGGGGCATAATAATAGCTGCTATCCTAACCTGGTAATAGGTAGATTCATCTTTGTTAGAGTGGTTTGGGAGTGCATACTGTAATAGCCCTGATTTGGAGCAGCTCTTCAGACTTACAATAGCGTACAACTCAAAATAGCTGCTGCTGTTTTTTTTTTTTTTTTTTTTATTAAAGGTTTGAGGGTACTGTCCACATTATTTTTTTTTAATGCCTGCTTTAGGCTGCTTAATAAGAGTGTTGCATTTCATTTTGAAAGTATATCTAAATATTCAGGCATTATTCTGTTTTACTATTTGCAGAATCTTATGTGGCTTTAAAATACCCTGTATTTTGAATATATTCCCAAGATTCACTTTGCATTACTATGAGACTGTCACTTTATAACCAACTTTTGTCATAGAGTATACTTGTACACAATCTTGTACAAACTTGTACACAATAACCTGTTATGCTCAGTCGTTAAAAATACCTTAATTTATATTTTTCAAAAGTACCTCATAAAACATGTTGTTTAATACTGTTTCTGTGGTGGAAAGTCAGTGTTCTGTTCCTGAACAGTGCTCATTCTTCTACCAAATAGATGAACAGTTATTTTCAACACGCAGGGACAAGGTTGGATATAGTACTAAAAACTAACATTTTCAAAAAATTGCGGGTGCTAATTTCCAATATGTATGTGTGGTGTGTGTGTGTACATAAGGAGTGAGAATTTTTGGACTACAGATAGTGGATAAAACCACTTTAAATTCTTTTGAATTTTATAACTTTTTATTTTGTTTTATTTATTTATTTTATTTTATTTTTATCTTTCTATTTTTTTCCGAAACACTACAATGTTAGGTCCCTGAATCTGCAATCGCTGTTGTAGTGTGGGGATGCACAAGGCCAGTGCCTCACCATGTGGTGATTTGCAGAATATGGAACTAAGTAACTCTGTGATGCTTAGGGAATGAAGGAAACCTGGGGTCATATAAGCAGAGGCCAAATGATCAACTATAAAACCTAAAAAGCAGTGTGTGAATGAATATAATCAGTCTTCAAATTACTAGGCTATGATATATTTTATTAGGTACCAAAGATTTTACTCTATCTTATGAAATTTCCATATTCTTTTTCTTTTTTCTGTGGAACTGTCTAGTGGAAAATTTGGGCTTTACAATACAATAATAGGACTACTCCAGTGGGCGAAGACAATTTCAAGGGAAAGCCCTAGTAGAAGTTCTGGCAATGTTGCAAAAGCATGGAATTTTTTTTTTCCAGTTTGCCAGTTTGGGACACAGCTTGGTATTAAAAAAATGAAAGACAAAATACACCGTAAAAAACCTTCAACTGTAATGATGCCCCAGTCAAACCTCTTTTACTGCTCCAGTAGTGAGGAAATAGGAATCGCGATGGCAGGTCTGTGCCTGTGGAAGATTGGTTCTGCAGGTGGGCATGCGTCAGTCTGCCTCACAGGATTTGCAATCATACTCTCAGCCTACATTTGGATCCTCTTAAGACTTGTTTTTGTTAGGCTCAATATCTCAGCTGGTCTCTGTTGCTGTGATATGACAAGAGGAGAGACAGTATTAGAATTACACTGTGCTGATGTAGACTACCTTATTTCCACGGTCAGATTCCAAACTATTTAGAAACAATTACAGATTAACAGATATAATACAGTCTTTGTGAGAAACTTTCACTTCATTAAAATTCAGCTGTTTATTCCAAATCTTTTCATGAAGTAATAGTCATCACTGAAAATATTTTATATTAATCTCCTGGATGAGGATAGGTAGTGATAACAGACTTCCATAGTATCATTTGGATGTCCTGAGAGATGTCACCAAGCTGTAAGTGTGAGTAGTAGAGTGCAGACCAAGTCTGAATAGAGAGAGCACATCAATTTCACTTCCTTCTGGTTATTTTTTTACTGTGCCACCATTACATAAGTTATAGTTCAATGAAATTACTGCTGTGTCATGTAGCATTTTTCCACATAGCACTTGGTAAATTTTCCCTTACACCAGTGAGGTATGGTAAAACAAGAGTAGAGCTGGCTTGTCAGGAGCTTCTGCGAGAGCGTACTAAACTCTTTCATAAACGGAACAAGAACTATGCTTGGCTTGCCTCTTTACAGAACGATATAATTTAAAAAGCAAATTAAACACTTCTTAGTGAAGAATTCAATTGAATAGCCAAGAATGATTAAATGTGTTTTTGGCATAAGATGATACTTCTTCAAAATGTTGGAATGCTTAATATAATACAAAGAAGCAAATAGAGTGTATGTGAACATTGACATGTGCTAGCTTTATGCTGTTTTGCTATTGTGTGTACGAAACACAGCAGGCTGGTACTTTGTGTTGCAAGAGATGCAATTTTATATTTCTAAATTACAGCTTGATACTTAGAAAGATAATTATTTCAAAAACGGTGCTCTCAAGT
Source organism: Anser brachyrhynchus (assembly GCF_964034855.1). NCBI lineage: Eukaryota > Metazoa > Chordata > Aves > Anseriformes > Anatidae > Anser > Anser brachyrhynchus. Next base: position 25,969,564 of record NC_137702.1, on the reverse strand, counting down.
ACAAGTTTCTGTTAAGGGAGTTGTGCCTTATCTTTGGGGCTAACTGAATACCAAGTGTTTATGTTAGTTCATGAGGACTGGGCTGTGATGTCACCTTCCAGTTATCAGCTCTGTTTCGGTTCACTATCTCAGGGCAGTGACTGATAACAAAAAAAAAAAAGAAAGAAAAAAGGCATAATTCAAGGCCTTGCTTAGTTTCTCCTCACTGTTCTTGAGGGAGTGGGGTGGGCAGGGAAGGGAAGAGTAGAAAACCATATTTAAGTCTGACATCTCTGTCCTATGAATTTCATGCTTTCGTTATATTGACGTATATCGGTGCAGGGACAAAGTGGATGCTATATTTAAAAAGGTTTACTTCAGTGGAAAAAAAAACAGAAATAATTTACCATTTTCAGCTGTTGTACAGTGTTTTTAATTAAAACAAAAGATAATTATCAATTTATCTAGAGGTGCTCTGATTCGATTTTCAGCTTATATTTTATTTCAGCCAAGCATGCATCTTCTCATATTTACAATCACAATGTATTCTCTACATCTTTCTTTAAACTGATTTTCTGTGTTTATACCCCCCTTAAAAACTCCTTTGGTGGACATCTTTGTCTACTTGCCATACCAATTACTACAAAGATATAAGTGGAAACTTCCCACTGCTCCTTTCTGTCATAGCTTCTGGGTCATTATTTGTCCTAACTGTTGATTCTTTTATTAGCTTGACTTTCCAACCACTTTAATAATGTGATTATCACCAACCTCACAGCTTGCTTGAGGCTTAGTGTTAGAGTGAGATAGATTCAGCTAGCCTGAGGATTATGCTCTGTAAGATCTGTTTGTAGCAAAAATTACCATTTCTGCTTTTGAACAGTAAACTATAAAAGAGAAACAAATTATATGACTTTGGAATAAATGAAAGAATGAATGAAACAAAGGAATTGATTTATTCACAGAGGTGGCTGTTAGTTGTTTCATTTTAACTGTAAAAGGAAGACCTTTTGTAAATGTCATACTGTATATTCTTAGGCAGCACCCAGCACAACATCTGCATGTATTCTTGTTAGTTGCATGGAGCTGTATGAGTTTCAGTACAAATAATTTTTTAATTCAATCTACTATCAATTATTAAAGTGCCGGGGAAGGCTTTTGCAGGAAGGCTGAACTACAGCATTGATTTTATGCATGCTGGAGGCAGGCCCTAGATGTTGAGGCCCCAAGTGCACCTGCTGTGGTAGTCTACCAGAACATCATACCATACTCTCATGTATTCAAAGCAAAGGAATAAATCATGATTTTACAACAGTGCATCAGTTGACTTATTGCTGTTTTGTGACCGGAGGTAGGAAGGATTGCTGTTTAAAGCCATGTCATCGGTTCTCAAGTCACTCAAGCATGAAAGCTTGTCATATGCCTCTGTAATTGTACCTCACCAGCCTTTCTCTAACTAGTCAGCTGGGGCTGCGCGTTTTGTCTCAAACACCCGGCTGGCCAGTGTCTGACAGGAGCTTTCTCGTCATCCTGTCAGTAGTATGTTAACTAGAATGTATCTTCTGCGGCCTGCAGTGGCAGGTGGAAAGGATGCTACACTTTAAAGCAAATGTCTAAACGTTATCTCCTTTTTGACCAATATTTGTTTTAGGTAATATGAGTCTGATGTGTTTGAGAGCACTGTGGCTGCAAAGTTCTGCTTTGTGCTGGCTGTAGGCTTCACTGGAGCTCCTTGTAAAAAGGAACTTATACGTCAATAAAAGATACAGACTTTTTTTGTGTGTGTGGTGAAAGAGCACTGAAAAAAATTTGCCCACAACATACATTTGTGGAATTATTTTTACTGCTGCTTATATTGAAAGACAGCTTTCTGCAGTTCCACTTGGTTGCAATAGTTAGTTGGTCTGAACAGTAGCTGCATATTCCTTGCCTCTGTAGTCTTGTTGAGGTACTGTCATGCTATCTGTGGTCACTTGGGGGACTGGGAGGTTGAGGAGGCTCCTTGGAGAATGTAATACAGCTGAACAGCTGTGAGGGAGGGCAAAACCCTCCTTATTCTGACACATTATCTTTGTGCATTGCTTTGCTCCTTCTGCATCTGACCTGAAATCCAAGATTCTTAAGTTTATTCCAAAATCCATGTGTCCCAAGGCAGTAATATCGTCAACTGAAACAGAAAACAACTCTTGGGTTTGTCTATTTCTTGCACTTCATTTAAATCTCTCTGTTGTGTGTATGTTGCAGATTGCTGGATATACTTAGAAAATCAGCCAAGCAGTGCTTTGTGACCAGGCCAGATCGCTGCATGGTTTTGGAGTGCAGCGTGTGTTAGTGTGAAGCCTGGAAAGACAGAAAGCTCTTTTGTATTTTTTATTTGAGTTCAAAGCTGGCTATTTGCAGAGCTGTTTCTCTGGCGTAAGCTAAAAAGCCAAAACAGTGGAAAAATTGGCTCCATACAGGCCTTTCAGGTTGGGCAAAACAATGGTATTAGGTGCTGTCATATATCTTAGTGACAGCATCACGTTGCCTTGTGCTGGGGTTATATTCCCAGTTCTGATTGAACCAAACTATAGCTTCCATTTTTTTTTGTTGTACACTGCAGTGTGGTTGCAATTTTATCTAAAAATGTATTTATGAAGTGTTTGATTCTTTTAAAATAATACTGTCCCAGTAATACAAAAATTATAAATTTGAAATTAATTATTATCTCAAATTCCTTTGAGGTAGTACGTATCGGGCAGAAATATGCAAGGGCTAAATGTAGTTCTTGGAAAACAAAAAAATGGGTAGGAATGTATCATTAACTTGCAAAGCAGCACAGTTATTCTGCTGATACTCAGAGAGCTCCCAGAAGCATTGTTAGAATTCATTTTGGAATAATAGGTCAATTAGATCATTTGAGTAAGTGAAGAGTAGTGTTATTTAATTTTTAAAAGTTCGGGTATAAGTAGTCTAAGACACCTTGACCAGAGGTAAGGTAAGGTAAGCTGGACAGGGTGCGTGCTGTGGGTGCAGCTGAGGCCCTGCTAGGACATAGGCCTGCAGTCTGCTTCTAGCAGTGAAGTGAAGGGAGCAGGGAAGGGAGGCATCAAAATTGAGCCAAGCTCAGGAACTGGAAAGCTCTCCCAGTCCAGAAGTTCAGAAAATCTGCAGATTGCTGTTGCCACCTGTGTGCAGAATTGTATCACCGGGTTTCCTTTAAATCAAAACAAATCCTGTAAAAGGAAAGCATACAGACTGGCATACAGACTGATTTACACATTCATTTCAAAATAAAGTTTTTCACTCGTTAGCACTTTCACAAAATAGAACAAATCCAAGATGAAGATATGGGGCAAGAGTTGCTTCTTTTGATTCATGTAATCTTTGGCAATTCGGTAAAAACTGGCAAACCAAAATGCCGTGTCGAGCTGGAGCAGGCCCTGCTGTGGGCATTGACCCTTCAAGAGAAGCCTTTTGGGGTTGGGCTGCATGGGAATGGGAAGTGAAAGGGTCTGCATGCTGTTATGGATGGCAAGAACAGTCTCAATCCCTTAAAAAACAAACCAAAAAACGGCAGAAGTCATTGTGGTTGTGTGAAGTGAAAGATGTGAAGATGAGTTACTGAAGAGTATTAGAGTGTAATACCAGCTCTGTGGTCTGGTGTGCCATTATGGCAAGGTTTCTCCTTTTTCACTAGCTGCTGCTTTATTCCCCCTCCTCCCCCGCAAATTCACCAATGGTGAGATGAATTATAACATAGTCAGTGGTTATCTCTAGTCTTGCTTGCAGTAAATAAGTTGTCTGTCAGCTATTCGCAAGGAAGCTGTTCCCTGCTGCTTCTTAATTAGTGTATGGCAGAAGAACATACCATGGAGTTACTCCGGGGGAGGAAACATGAATAAAAATTATTTTCCTGGAAACTTTCCTTTCAGAACCAAGAAACATTTGCAGAACTCCCTTATTTTACAGGAGGGTAGCTCTTCCTCCATGAAGACAGAGTTATAATAGAGGAGGAAAGATGGGGGGAGTTATAAGATGGTCAGAAAAAAGACACATAAAGATGTATAGGTTCATGTTCTTCTGTCTGTGTGTTTTTGTGAGAGATGAGGAGATAAAGCAGCTGGGAAATAAATGAATGACAAAATAAGAACAAACAAATTATTAAGAATATACAAGATGAGATGAAAGAATGAGGAAACTGAAATTATTCAACGTGATGTTAAGAAGCATAATTAGTTATGGGATAAATGAATATCTATAGGAGGTATGTTAACCTAATCTGCAATGTGTTAGGAATAAAAGCTGACTTGACCAAGTTTCAGATGTTTCATTTTTAACCTAAAAAAAATATTACTAAAAACCTTTGTGAGATGATGAAATTGAGTAACTGAATTAAGTGGCTTTTCTTATGCCAAACACACCTGCTTGGATATATACATACCTCAGATAATCCATAAAAGCGCATGTAGGTCCTTACTGTAGGCACAGGATGCAAGCGGTATTCGTCACCGAGCCCTCACCTGTCTACTACCACTTCAATTTTATTTTCTGCTCGGCTTCCATTATTGAGAAACATGTCATTCCTGGAGCCATAGGCAAGGAACAAACTGTGTCTGCGGTCTTTTCTTTTCCCTTCCAAACTAATGCACAAGAATGATGCCATAATGCTGCTTTGTGAATGAAGAATTGCAAGAAAAGAATGAAATTGATTGCATATGAAGTGCTGTCAAATTCGTGAACAATGCTTTTCTTTCTCTTCCCTTTCCTTCCTCCAGAATAAGGATAAAAAAGAAGTGAATTAATATTAAAACAAAACCAAAAACCAGGATACATGCAGTTTTTTAAATGAATGTTTCTTTTCCATATTTTGTTTTCACAATGGATAAAGTTAAAATTTTCATCTGTGGACTGGAAATACATTTCCCTTTACCTCTCTCCCTTATGTGATTAAGGAGCACTGGGGGCTTCATCTTGCCAACAGGAAGAAAATGCATTATGGCTCATTTAAGGTCTTCCCTTTTTTCTTCTTAGAGGTTATGGGGATGGCAGATGGGAAACGGTTAGCCAGGAGCTAAATTAAAAAAATGCATAGGAATGCCTTTGGTTCTCATGGCTTGGGTACTATATTCTGGTCTCTTTTGTTGCTAATTTTTTTTAAAATCGGTGACTTCTGTCCTCTTTCCGAGGACAGCAGAATAGATGAAGCTGATGATTTAGTCCAACTATTTATTCTTTAAAGCTGGAAAGGGATTTATGCTCTGTTATAAAATGGCCAAAGCAAGGGCTCCCTTCCCACTATTAATGTCCAGCAGTCTTCACCTACCCGTTCAAGAAACGGATGAGAAAATGAGTTTTAGCAGATGTTAAGTATCTGTTACAGGTTTGGGGCCTGATTTTATTCTTGACCAAACAAGAAGTTTGGAAGTTCCCTGTGACAAAGCTGATAACCTTAGGAGTTGTAATAAGGTAGAGGAGAGGCTTCCTTTCACCTCTATGACCATTCCTCTCTCAGTGGTTTCACAGTAATTCTCATACGCTGGGAGCACTGAGGTAGCAGCAGTAAGAGCTGGGCCAGGCTGATGGTAGCTACTGGAATAGGGATGGTGACCCTCTACAATTTATTGCTACAGGTACTGCTAAGTAGATGAGTTAATTAAACAGTATCTTTGGCATCTTTCAACATATGTGTGGTCAAGACAGTGGGAGGCAAGCAGTTCTTTAGCCCAATGGCTCTGTGAGGGAGGAGGGAAGGAGCTTACCAGTACCCATTTCTGGACATGGTGTTGACAGAGATTGACAGTGTTTGAGGGGTTTTCAGGAAATGGTTTTATCACAGTAATTCTTCAGTTACTTACAGTAGATTTTGAAGGGCTGTATGGTATCACAGGTTAATTTTACTTTAGCGTTTTGTCTAACTTCTGTTGCCATTTTTGGCTTTCAGACAAGATTCTGCTAATCAGATTCTGCGTTTCTAGCTTTTGCATTGCGGTGTGTGCAAATCTTGTCACCTGTGCTCTGCTTCTCTTTCTACCTTTGGTTACAGAAACTGCTTCAAATAAAATGATTTTAATAGATAGAAAGTAAGCATCAAGCAAAAGAAAATATCTTAAGCGAGATACTGAATAATTGTTTTCATGTTACTCATTGAAATTTTGTAAATAATAGGTATCAAGTAAACATAATAAGCGAGTCTGCAGAAAATCTTTCTGTTCTGGACATGTTGTAGGGCTTTTAGCAAAAAAGAAAAAAGGACTACTAATTTTAAAATCTACAGCAGAAAGGTTCATTGCTAAATTGAATATTGAATATTGTGTGCAGCAGATACACGCATTAGAATTATTACAGCTACATGAGAGAGGAGAAGCTGCAGTCTCCATGTTTCCAGGAGCAGATAAACCTGCTTTAGTTCAAGGCTTGAACTAACTGTTCAGACTATTCCTGTTCAGCACAGTGTAGATTTGGAACAACAGTTGTTCCTGAGCGGCTGCTTACTGCCATAAGGTGGAAAGGAGCTCCTTGTGCATCGTTTCAGTCTTGCTCCAAGTTCATAGTAATCAATTTACTTTCACTCAGTAATGAATTTTGCAAACAGACTTTGTAATGTGTTCTTCTGCTGTTTGGAGAGACAGTATTATCTGCCGGCACATAGTTCTCACATGTTTTTTTCAGGAGAGAAAGATAAAATTATTGTGCTGGAATCGCTGCAGAGCTCCAGATAAAACACCGCATGCTTTTCTTGCAGGGTGATGAAAGCTTATATGGTTATGCTGACTAGAGTGTCTTAGCAGAATAGATCAGAAACAAGCTGAAACTTTGTTGTACTCAATGTTAGTAAATTCATTAACTAGTAGAATGGGAAAGATTTTTGTGTGTGTGTGTGTGTGTCCTATCAAAAGGCAGGGTTTTAAAATTAAATTTGTATTTTTTATTAGAAGATGTGTTGAACACTAAGAAGTTTTGTTAAAAGTTGTTTCTAAGCTAGTTGAGATCCATTGGCTTGAGTTTATGTAATTTAAAATCCTGTTGTTTCAGCCAATTTTTAAAAAACCCTTATTTCAATCAATTTTTAAAGCCTTACTTATATTAAATAAAAGTTTTAATCTAGAAGAAATTGTTGAAGTGAAGAAAAACAGTCTAAAAAAGTGAAAAATATTTGAAATATTAAAAAATTTGTTCAATGTTGACAAATGGGTTTCAAGAGACAAAAGCTTTATTTAAAAATTGCCAGTCCATTTTATTATGGTTTAAAACACAACATTGCTAGGTGCTTTCTTAGTGAGCACCTATGTGCACTCACTACACATAGTGAGCTATCAGCTATGCAGTAACTAGCCCATGCAGAAATGTTCTGATGCATTCTTAAAAAAATAAGATTTTTTAACAAACCGCAGAGTTCAGCAGTGCTATGTTTCTGCATATACATAAAAATTTAGCAAATTGTATTGGAGAGGTGTTTTCACTTTGTATATACAAGCTTATCTGATCTCCAGTAGTAGCTGGCAAAACAGGTAAGGTTGTACACAGCCTTGAAGATGACCTTATTGTTTAGGATAACAGCTATTTGTCTTCAAAAAGAGATTTTTCTAATCTATGCCATTTCTCTTAAAAATGTGCTTAAAGGTGGATTGTCAACACACAGGCTCCAGACAAATGCCTTTCTCTCTAAGTAGCATAAAGATCTCACCAGTCAGACTTCTCACCACTTGGTCAAGCAACAGATGCTCATTTCTGCACCTTGGAGCTTGTGCTGCGCTGTCTGCCTTTCCCTCTCCTCCTCCAGCTTCCCGCAGGGTGCCTGCTCATGCTCTTGCTGGCTCTGCTCCCAAGTGCAGCTGCTGTTAAACATCCCCTCCCCAAATCTGGTGGTCGCCTTTATAGACCCCTGAGGGCCCATGCAAGCAGTCGGGCTCTACCTGCTCCTGCATGCTTTTCAGTTCACTTAAACTGGCTACTTAGGACTTGCAGCATTATTCAGAGATTTTTAGTATTCCCCATTTTCTTCTATTTATAAATGCAAGTATGACAATTAAAAAGTATGTTATTTAAATAGCTAATGCCTTTGAGAAATGCAGCCACTGTTGAAACACTAAAAAACACAAAAAGAAAATTTACCAGAAAGTGTGAAATATTTTTATACGAAATCTACAATTATCATATGAGTATTTGCTTAAAGGCAGAGTTGGCACGGTATTAAAAATGTCACACAGTTTGAAGAGTAGCAGTATTCCTTAGCTGCTTGTGTTACAAGCTGTATACACCAGGAAACTATAAAACATATTAATGTCAAATTAAAACGTTTGGAAACCTACCACAGTAGTGTAGATGGAAATATTTGATGATTAAGTAATCAAATCTTTACCTTTCCTGCTAGAAATGCTAAGATTTAATACTTTTTTTTTTTAATGTTAAATAAATGCCAATCCGAATGCCATACCAAAATACAGATTCTAAAACAACAGTTAAGAAAACTTCAGATGTTTTTAATGGAATTATCTGCTTTCTCTGTTAAAACGAGAGCTAAAATATAATGTGGACATATGCATAAGAGAGAAAAATATTTCTTTATGCAAAAAGTATTGTCATGTTAATTCATAATTTATGAATGCCTATTAAGAGGAGGAGGAGGATATATACATTTGGGGGGATCTCCCATATAACTCTGTGCTCAGCTTTATGGCAGTCTGTGATTGAAATACATGCTAGTTTTTGTATTGGTGTGGTTTGAAATTTATATACTATAAAGAGCAGTATGTGGATGCACTAATTTCGCAGAATGGATATGGAATTAGGAGAAGACCAAAACCCATAATATTGAGTTTGATTTGTGCTGTCAGTTGTAAGAGCTAAACTACAGAGAGAGAGGATATGGAAATAAAACTCACAAATCCCACTGTGTAGAAGAGGGGTAAGTGTTCATTTATTTCATCCCCCAAATCAATTAATTCTTAGTAACGAAACACTAACTATTAAAATAGCCTTTTTTTGTTAAGTCTAAACTGAGAGTAATTGCAGCTGTTTGACGTAAAGCTAGGAAACAAAATGTTAAGCTGAAATGAGCAGTTTAAGTACGGAATTATGATATCCTTGGCTTTTTGTAGCAGAGCTGTCAGGCTCGGGCAGCGTGCTGGTCAATAGTGACATTCTGCGTGTCAGTGAGCAGCCTCTCCTGATGCCTTAACCTGCGGTTCACACATTGCTGAAGCTCCAACTGTCGAACATTCAGGTCCCCTGGTACTACTGCAGCTTCCAGGCTCTTCTGACTGGCTCATGTTTCATTCTTTGGCAATTTGCCCTAATGATATCCCTCAGGAGCTTTCAGACCCTCTTCTTTTCCATATTTAATCGTGTTATATTAATCTGAGTGCTGAGCAAACTATGCCGCACAAATTGTAATTGTCTGTGATTTCTGTTGTGGTGCTCTTATAATTATTTTTTTTCCTTTTTAGTGTAAAAATATATATATGAAATTACAGTATAATTTTTATTTACAAGACAGCCTGGGTGTGAAAGCTTTAACTGCTGATCTGTTCCACCAACAGGGATTTTTTTTTTCTGTAAAATCCATAATATTTTAGCACTTGCTGTATGGATAGGATTTACATTTTATTTTTAGCTCTTCATTTTGCTGCAATAAAAGTACATGTCCAATAAAGAGCGGTAATAATCAAGTTAATCTCAGATAGTAATTTAGTTGTGATATAAAGCATTAGGACAGACTTGTCTTCTTCCATAAGTTTGGAGTCTTCTGCATGGGGCATTCCCTCTGTGTGTTTTGCTATTCTCAGACTTCATTAGGTGACGGCGGTAAGTAAAGCAGAAGGACGATGTAGCATCAATAGCACAAATTGTTCCCTGGGTATAACCTGTTGTGCCCTGAAGAGATTGCGTTAAGCCTTCTGGTTGGATTTCTTAAATGCTGTTTTGAGCACACTTCTCTTCCCAATAGGTCTAAGTGGTGGTGTTTTTTTTTTTCTTTTGTGGTGGTGTGTTTTATTTGCTTGTTTTTTATTTGTTATTTATTTTTGCGAGGTTTCTAGTGTTTTATGTGCTGGATGTAGGCTATCTCATTTTGAACATGGGTCTTGATATTTTCTCATTCCATGGACTCTGTGTCTGCTTAGTAACATAAACAAAATTGAGCGACTTCTAACAGTAACAGTGTTTGAGAGATCAAATCTGAATTCTCTATGTATTGCAAACTATTTTGTTCGCTCAAGAAGTGAACAAGACCTAGTTACTAATCAGTTCCGTAGTAGTGCTTTTTCATTTTGTGTTATTATTTATTTATTTGAAAACAAACTAGCCGTGTCCACGTGTCCATTTTAAGTGGCGAGCAGATTATAACACTTTTTTTCTTGGTCAAGGAGTCTTCATTTTCTGGTGATGTTAGTGCCAGAGTTGCCAGTTTCTGTTTTGGGGAACTGAGAAGAGGGGATGGACAATTTTGGAAACTTCTAACAAAGTTGTTTTGCTCTCACAGGGAATATTCACTTTAGATTTTTTTTAAAGGTGGTTTGGAAATAAAGATAGTGACAGAATTTAATCCTACTCCTGAGTTGAATGCACTTGTGCGACTTCGTGCAAGACCAAATCAATTCCATTCGTTCCGAACAGTGGAAATGTGGGTCCCTTCCCCTGCCCTTCCTGCTCAGCAGAGCTGGTGCTGCAGGGGCACACTCAAGTTCTGCGTGTTTGTGACAATACCTGGGCTTCTTGGCCGTGATAAATATCAACAAGTGCATGCTTATTTTCTTCTTCAGAAGAGCTGAGCAGGGCTGACTTTTAATGGACTTGTCTGTCTGACTTTTTGCAGACGTTGTACTTGTATGCATATATCATTTTTTTTCATAGATGCATTTAAGTAATTAAAAGTAATTCAAATGCTATAATAGGCAGTTTGGGGATGTTAAGGTTCTTACATGTCTAAAAGTTAATTTAAGATTTTGTATTTTTATTTTTCATATTACTTTTGTTGCCAATTCTGTGTGTGCATTTTTGTTTTTAGTTAACTGCTTGTGTTCATGCGTCAGCTGCATTGTTGTATCCAATGTATTGGCAACACATTTACATCCCAGTGCTTCCTCCACATCTTCTGGACTACTGCTGGTAAGATAACTAACCTGTTATCCTCACTTCTGAGATTTGTACCTGTCTTATAGTTCTAAGTAACTCACGAAAACAGAAGCTACCGATCTGGCTGAATGTACAGGATCCGGTTTATGTAAGCACTTAAGTCAATGCTTAAATGATTACGTGAGCATAGGTATTTCAGCATGCCTTTATATTGTTTTTGAATTGGTACCTTGAATTACAGTGCTGATTACTATCAACAGAGCATTTAGAATCCTGTTTATAGTAACTGGTCATGTTTTATTGCGATGTTCAGTAATTTAAATGCAAGTGTCTTACAGTTTTCATTTATTTGATGTTTACTTTAAATTGAGGTAGATGATTCTGGTACAAGCATTCAGAAAATCAAATTGCTTAAAACTTCCTTTTGGTAATTCCAATTTTTTTCATTGTAAGAACTCTTCTCACAAATACTTCTCCTGATGTGTTGCTGTTCACATGACGGGCTTCATGTTTTTGGTAAATTTTTAAATTGGAAAAGAAATGGTCACTTTTTGAGTCACTTCTGGTCCTTCAAGGAATGCTGTTTCCTTTGTGATGGTCGTTACGTGTTACACCAGGCTAGTTTGAGGAAATTTTCTGTTCCAAATGCCTGGGTTTTAAGATTTCAAGCTAAGAGAAGATTTACTTTCTTCTGCTCATAATAGTGCCAGAGACACCAAATTAGCTTCCATTAAGGAACTAGTACAGGAGTATCTGTCCCTGGAGGCTTTCTCTTCAAATAGACCCTATGGATCTGTGATGGAAAAATGAACCATTTAAAACATTTTTACAGATCAAGACTTATTATATATAGTATATGTGTAATAGATGTCATATGTCTTCATCTAGGATAGTTCCTATACTTCATCTGTATATTATTTATTGTCTTCAAAAATACCCCTTCTCCCTTTGCTTTCAACAGTAGCGAAGCCTTTCATCTTTAATGATAGTTTTCTTCTGGAGAAACTCTGTCCTACTTGTTTTTCCTCCTAGCTTTGATAAAATGCACCAAGATGGGGATATAGCTTGGATATATTTGTTTAGTTTTCGTATTACTTGAAGTTACTGCCAGAAGCTTTTTATTTTCTTCAGTATCACCCATAAATGCGGTTCTCAGAAGGTAGATCAACACCTTTATTCAAGCTGTACCCTGCAGAGTGCATCCTGAATACTAGAAGATTTTTTTATTTCCCCTCCTAAGCGCACATAATGTTTTCAGAAATAATAATGTTAGATGCTGTACACAGCTCCGTCTGATGATGATAATACTTGAGATTCTAGGTCATTATGGCATGACCTGAGAATATTCTTTACTCATTAAAAAGAAGCATGGAGTTTCTTAAACTTGTGAAACTCATTTATATCCCTTTTTCTCTTCTACTGTATTACAATAGAAGGGGGAAGAAAGTTTCCTTTATTTAGAGATGTTCAAATGGAGACATAAAAGGTCACAAAAGGAAATGCACAATTAATGAATTTACTACAGTAACTATAATTCAGACTTTTTTACTGAAGTTGTCCGCGTTTGTTTCTCTGTCTGATCATGTTGGTTTGAATGGTTCTTTTGTGAGATAGATTGGAATAGTGTAATAAAAGCATACAATACTTACCTTTCCTCATGTTTTGATACATTAACAATGAGTAAACGTTTTCCAGTTAGGTATATAATATGTCAGGTTAGAAAAGGTTGATGAATTTACAGGATCAAAGTGTATGGTAGACCAGACTTCATGTGTAGTCCAAGAGGATCTTCCAAATTCAAAATGAATGAAATAATTTTCTAAATGTTTTTATATATTTTAATTTTTCATGTATTATTTTGACAGAGTAAAGTTATTTTATTAAATGTCTTTTCTTTTTTCTTTTTAATGTAATCTATTTTCATGTTTAGAAACTACATTATCATTGTTTAACTTAAACACTGTTGGGATATTTCCCGTTTACTCTCAGTTGAAATAATACATTCTGAATTAGTTAAATAGTTAAACAAATACCAAATTGATAATTCTTTAATGTTAGTCATTCTAAGGGAGTATGGATATTTTTAAATAAAGATAAAATGTGTTTAAATTTACTGCTTAAGTATAGATCCTGTTCCTGCAAATTATTTTGCTTGTTAATAATCAAACATTTTGTGAGAATTTTTTTTGAATGAATTTAACTATAAATCGTTAGCATTTGATAAAGATAAATGATACAATTCAATGGGGTTTAGAAATTCATAAATGGGGGTACATTTTCTGACCTGAAAATAAGCAAAATACAATATTGAGCAAAACACCTATATCTGTATTAAAAAATCATTTAAATTCTTCCAATTTGCTTTGTAACCAAAAAGGATCTTGTGGTTCTATCAGGTAACATTATGTACAGACAAGTTTTAGACAACAAAACAAATACTCTTTAAGTAATCCAAACCCACCAGCACTGAGCACTAGTGTGGACTGTAGTGCCATCAGGATTTGCTAGGTTATGAATACGTGCAAGGTCCTGTTTGTGAACATACTGTGTTTTGACTTCAGAGGATTTTTTTCCTTCACATAACTTACCTTGGCCTTAAATTCTGCTATGAGAACTCCAATGTGAAAATTGGAACAACCATATAAAAAAGAAGATAGCAATTCCTTTTTCTAAAGGACAGAAAAATAATAGACAGTGAAAGGACTGCTCATTTTAGCTCTAGTAGAAGAGAACACATAGAAATAAGTTTCCTACAATGTATTCTTGAACAGCAGTTTCTCAAAAACACGTTTTTCTGAATATTTTTTTAAGAATTGATTTCTTCTGCACATGTCAGCAAGCAAAGAGATTGTTGCATTCATCCCATTAGGTTGCTTGCTTTCAAGCAAACTTTTACAGAAATTAAGTTCGAGCATTCATATAGTAATTATATTTGAATAAAATCAATTTTTGTAAAGGAAAAAACTAATTTCATCAAATTTCAGTGTAATTTCTTGGCAAACTAAGTCACTGATATGCGTGTATGGCAGTTTCGTCTGTAGATGGTAAAGCATCTGTTCTGCTGCTGCTCTGTTAAGAATATAATGCAATTAGAAAATTCAAGTTACGATTGTAGCATGCCTTTTTATGTGATTTGGTCTCTCCTGAATTGGGATATATGCAAGCCTGTTTTCGTGAGAATAGGACAATTATTTTCCAATTAACTTGCATGTTTTGCATGCATAGTAATTATTTTAGGAAATTATGCTGTGGATTAATAACATTTTTGGTAATAACATGCATAAGCAAGAGAGAAACTATATAGCAGCTCCCAGTAGTATCACAGTAAGCAATTTTATGTACATTTTACAAACCTCCGCTGTTAGGGCTTCAGAGTTCAGCAGTAATAAAATTCATTGTTTGCTGAAAATTATCAAATTGACTTTCCATACCTGCAGTTTTTATTTCATGCATTTTCAAGATGTTTATCTAATTAGCTTTGTACATTCATCCTGTAAATATTTTAAAATTGGAATGATGTAGCTGTTGCTTTGTTCTACGGAATAGAGCTACACACTACCCTTTTTAATGACAGATTTATTAATGGAACAAATCATCAGCTATTACAAGTCAGTACAGGCCTGGTGAAGCTGCTAGAGCAGTGTGCATAAAATACGTAGGTGATATAGCACTTCTTTTCACCATAGTTTCTCAAAGTTCATGTTACTTGTAACACTGAGATATTCTGATGTGATGAACAAGAGGAAGATCTGTTTTGCTCAATATTCAGCAGAAGAATCCTCTCTTACGTGTCAGCCACAGTTGTTCAGATTTGTTTGCTTATACATACTCCCTAGAGTTAGACATTCTTGAAATTATAGTGTGTTTTCAGGCTAATTCCTCACTGCATATAATGGAGGGACACCCCCTTGTTTTTAGACCACAAAGGTATAAGGCCCTAGCCTAGCTGAAGTGGTCATGAGGTACTGAAAGTTTTCAACACTGGGCAAAGAACGAGACATGAGAAGACGTAGGGGTCTCCATTTTCCCTTTGTGAACGTCTACACCCCATGCCTTGAAGCCTTAAGCCATGAGAGTTTGCAGTCTCAACAAACCTTTGATTTTTGGTAACGTAAACATAATGACAACCTGTTTTGATCTGTCAGTTGTTTTTCTTTTTTGTTTTGTTTTAATCAGTACTCTCCTGTGGGACATTGCTAATGTAAGCAAATGGATAATCCATAGGGAGTGTAATTTTTTTCTAAAAATGCCTGCAGTCATAGGCAGGTGAGAATTGCCACTTTCCTTCGTGGAGTTGGGACGGCACTGGTAAGGCCCCAGGAACTGGCCCAGCAAAGCCTCTCCCTGGGCCTCAGGAAGTCAATCTCGAAGCAGTCAGTGCCTCATTAAGGCTCAGAGATTTAGTCAAATAGATGCAATGTGAGCTGATGTGTGTAACTGTTCATATAAGCGATCTTGCCTTTGATTTAGTTTTTAGGCCTTACTTTTATTTAGTTTTTCTCTCTGCTCCCTTAGTATTTCATTTCCCGCTGAGTTGCTTGAACCAGTCTGTCCATCGCTCAATTCTCTGGAGGGAATATTTTTAGTAATCTCACAGCACCAAATAATGTGACGATGATTCTTGGATGCTTTTTTCCTTCCAACACTGGGTAGTGAATATATTCTTTATCAGTTTAGTGGAAGAAAGAGAAGATTATAGAAAACCATGATAAATTAGCCTGACTAGTTCACTTTCCTGCTTGCATACTGCAGGAGGTCTCATTCCAGAGTCTGTGTGGATAATTGTTTTATTTTGAGAATATGATGCCTTGTCTTATTCAAATTGGAAATGAGAAATTTATTACACAATAAAAAAGATTTTCTTTCAGCTAGTAATAATTTCAAGAGCACCTGTATACATTTAATACAAGCTTACACAATGGATGTTAACTAGACACTGTACAAGCCAAGATTTTAAATATGTTTTGATTTACAAATAGTTGTAGTTAAAAGATAATTTGATTGTTTTGTCTTTTTTCTTCAGTGCACCAATGCCTTATCTAATTGGCGTCCACTTAAGCTTAATAGAGGTAAGTTTACTATATACTTCTGAGTACTGATAAGCATGAAGTGTTTGTGCTATAATTGATAATTTTAATGGAAATGCTACAGAAAAAAAATCCCTGTTTTTTACAATCAAAATTGCAAAAGTTAAGCTTCAGATGCTTTAAGAAATAAAATTGTCTTTGAAATGATACTTTTGAAGTGCTTTATAGAGACATACAAGCTCTACCTCATGATTTATTTCTATGTCTATTTAATAGCTCAATGATAGCATTTTTTTTGCCTTTCTTAGTGGTACAGCAACACATCAGATTTTTCCTGTAATAGTAGTAAAAACTTCTTCTGAGGCCATCATCATTCTGATTTCCTAACTAACTTGTATTCCTCTTCCTCTGATAATTTGAGTCTAACATTAATCCCATAACATTTATAGCTATTCATTTAGAAAACAGTAATTTTTGTCAAAAAGCAAGAGGTAGCCTTTCCAGATCTAAACATATAACAAAATAATAAATCCCACCTGAGTGCTAAGTAGTAGTAGGGTCATAAAATAAATAAATAAATAAATTGCTTTGTCTCTTTCCATAACCATTTAATGACACGGTTAGGCCTACATGTGTAGTCTGATTATAATGCAGAAGAGATAATTCATTCAGGAGCTATGTTTCATACTTCTGCTAAAGCAACTTCTGAGGATGAATTCCCATTTGCTAAACCAATAAAGTAGGTTCTCCCCCAGACTGAGCCCCTAGCACTTTTGTGTTTCCAAAAAAGAGCCTTCTATCACGTATACCTCTTAACTAGGCATAACCTTCTGTTCTCTCAAACCTAGTTCTTGTGTTCTATATACATTGACTGTAATATCTTGACTAGGATCCTTTTCTATGTTCTGTCAGAAAATAACAAACCTGAAAAGAATTCAATGATTTTATTTTCAGATTATTCTCTCTGAAATTATTTTCTGGACCATAATACTGTGTTTTACTGTAGGACCATATAGAAAAGAGTTTTATCTTTTTTTTTTTTTTCCCTGAAAGGAAAAAATGGTGTAGTTCTTACCTGCTAGTCCATTGATGAAAGATTGTTTCATCCATTCTTCTTTAATACTAGTAGACATGTGTAACTTGGATAAATCTGCAAATAATTACTTAGTTTGCTCTGCTTTTAATCTGATTATATGATTAATATCCTCTGATTTTCACAAATAGGAAAGAATAAAATGTTCTTATAAAATATATATATATACACAGTATACTTAACTGTTTTACATAATTCTTGGTTTTCAATAATTAATTTCTTGAACCTGCATGTATTTCAGAGGTTATTAATATAACCTTAGTGTTTTATGAAAAGGAAGTGTTTTTAAAATCTATTTTGACTCTTCTGTCTAATTCAGATCCTACAAGTAAAGCTCAAAATCTTGTCTTTGCTATTATTATCCTTTGTAAAATCAAGATTTTTAATCTAGCCATTATAATAAAAAGGAGGATTCAGGAGAATGCCATAGTAAAATGCTTTTCCACTATTTTTTCCTTCTACAGAGAGTAAAAAATAGATCGCTGGAGGATGTGGTTTTGCTAAATGTTGACACAAACACTCTAGAAAATCCTTTTAATGACCTGAACAACCTACCTGGTGAAGTGGTGAGTCTTACAGATATATATATATATATATATTTTTTTCCTTCTTAAATGGATGCTTGGATTACTGGTAGCTATTTTTGCCTGTTTTTGCTAACTGCTGTAAAAAGAATAAGGGGGTAAAAAGCAGCAACCATAGACCCCTATATTTGAGATTTTACATTTCTGACAGTTGAGGAGATGTTGAATGGAACATCATATTCCTTATTGTAAAAGTAGGATCATAATTATAAAGCTAGCTGCATTCATTAGGCATAGCTGCTCTAAACGCAAGAGTTTCTTCATCTCATCTTAATCATTATATTACAAAGTAGGCATTTCTGTCTGCCTAGTGGCATGTCTTGCAAAAGAACGAGAGAGTTTTTGAAGGCAAAAAGAAGAAGGGGGCCAATTATCGGCTTCTGCTTCCCTGCCACCTGCCAGCGCTTTCCTTTTAATTAATGATCTGATGGCACTGGTCAATATAATAAGAAATGCTTGTACAGTTGGGGTCAGAAAATTCAGGCTTTGATCTTCTTCAACTTTCTGAAACATTTATTTGTTTTCTCTAAATTATTTCAGTTTTATTTTAATCTCTTCTATCCTGCTGAGGGCTGCGTGAATGAAAACCTATACTGTTTGTCATTTGCTTTGGCAGAGCAAAGACTGCTTACTTAGAATTCTATTTGTAAATTAAACTGCAAACCCAGTTTGTCATAAAAGACATCTGATCCTTTTGAAATGACGAAAACTGTCTTTTGTCTGTAAAGGATGATAAATTAAGTGCCAGTTCTTTCTGGACTTTGATCTTGCAGAGGGTCCCCCCCTCCTTTTTTTTTTTTTTCCTATTGCCTATAGGGGAACATGTTCTGTATATCATTTTAAATAGTCGTAAAATTCACTTACCTTGGTTTTCCCAATAGAGCTCTAAAAGAATATCAGTGTGAAATCACTGTTTTGATTATTTAGCTATAGATGCTCAAGCTATCACAAATTGTCAGGACAAATAATTTTATATCAAAATGTGAAATCAGAGCTACATTTTCTGAAATTGTGAATCATTAAAACAATCTGTCTTAATCAAAGTGAGGCATTGGACTGAAATACTATGTCTTTTGTATTGGTAATTTGTATGTATGTGGAACAACAGAAATCAAACTCTTGATGATTATATTAATATCAGTCCTTTTTGATTATAATAGTTTTAATACCTAGATTTTTTTTATAGATTGTCTGGTCAGTCTTCCTCTTGATTCATTATCAACTGTAGTTCAGAAATGTAAAAGAAATTGACTTTGATTATATAAAAAATATTCTGCTGTTATGTGATTTTACACTGATCTATGAAAAAGTGTATACACGTACAATAATTCTGAGTGTACTCTATTGTACAGCTGAAGTAAATAATAACTGAAGTAAAAAAAAATAGTTGTTTTCTGGTGTGTTGTTAATTTTAACTGACTTTGCATTCAGTGTAAAAGGTTGAGGTTATAATGTCATGGAGGTACGTACCTCTTGTCAAATAATAGCTAGATGTAGAATTGAGAATTAGGCATCATCTTCTGTAACATACTAGAGTTGTAGCTGGAGGTCCTTCGAACAGTAAAAAAAAAAAAAAAAAATGTTTGTGCAATGAGTGGGACCTCATGTATTTTACAGCTGCATGTCAAAATGATCTCTAAATGAATAGGCTAGCATGAAAAAATAGGGGCGACAGTTCTTCATAATTTTAGGAGTATGTTTTTCCCCGTGATGTGTAGATGTAACTATTATTAATGTTAAGGAAAGTTATCTAAGAGTGTGGATTATGCAGTAGACTTAAAATATTTCATTCGATATCTAATATTGAATAAAACAGAACAACTGTGCTTTATGCAAAATGTACTTGCAGAACTTGTTTTAGGATTTTACAGTGAAGCTTTTAATTTAAATAGACCCATCTCTTTCTCTACTTATAAAAGAAATAAAAAAGAAAAAAGGGAGAACACATAATATTATAGTTGAAAAACCTAGAAACAAAGACAGTGTCTGGGTTTTGGCTCATAAAACGACAGCACGCTTGTCCTTCTGCATTCAGCATGGACAATGCAACTGCTAACATCTGGGTTAAAATGTATAAGATGTAAGGCTGTAGAATCAAAATGGTAAGTTAAACTTAAAGCATTAGAGCAGATGTCAGATGCTTACATACGTGAAATGTTTTAGCTTATATAAATAAGACTTGTAAGCATACGTACAAAGGTGGTAAAACTTCTGATGAAAAAATGTAATAAGCAGGAGTACCAATGAAGGGTGTTAAAATAGGATGAAGAACTGAAAATATAAAAGAAGCTCTCATCCCTTTGAAAAATTGATTCCAGATAGATTAACAGCCTAACAAAAGAAATGCAATATTTTTCAAAGACTTCTCTAAAACTGTTTCTTCTGTCTGAAGGAAACTGAGTAAAGTCTTTCCTTGATCAGTATGCCTGATGACGTCCTCACTGCATAGGTATTTAATAGTTTACCCATGTATAAGTAATGTGTCTATGAAAATGTTCCCATTGTGAATTTTTTCAAGATAAATTCAAGATTGAAAAACAGTACTATATAGCATTATCTAATAAACTGCGTAATAAATTAACTGAGATTTAAAGGCATTTTTAAATCATTCACTTAAGTATTTAAATTATAGTTACAGGCTAGATGACTTTCTATGCATGTGAACTCTATTATTCTGTCAGACTGACCAGTGGTCTTGACTGTGCAAAGGTCAGTGGTCACAGTTGTCCTGAATTACCAGTCCTTTTTTCATGCGGACCCTCTGCTGCGTTGCATGCTGTAATCTTCTTAATGGCTTCATTCCAATATTCACACATAATATTTTAGATTTATTGACTGTTAGAAATACTACCATGCCAGTAGCAGTTCCGCTACTCCTAAGGTATTTAAAATTGGAAAAATAAATCAGTGCAAGACTTTCAGGAATCCTTTGTTTTCTTAGAGGGGGGAAAAACCTTCTTTTCCCCTCTCTTCTGACAAGAACACTTGTTTTTAAATTTAATCATTTCACTGTGAATTTGTCTATTATTTTTTAATTAAAAAAATGAAAATAAGTAGCTGCTTCTGTGGGAGTAAATTTCCTAACGCAATAATACATAGATCACCACTTTAATAGAGTAAGACAGTAGAAAAAGAACATTTGTGATGTATATAAATTAGTGTAGACTATAGACGCTTACACAATTATAAACCTTGGGCCTGATTCTGCAATACCTGCTTGCAATTACCTCTGACAAAAAGATTAGTCCTTTTCTCAATTTGACCACTTTCAGAAAAATCTTGGAGAATTGAGGTTATCACAATTATCACATTTAGCAACCAAATCTTACTCAATTCACAATAGACTTTAAGCAGAAGTTTTATAAATATGATCTTCAGAAAACGATGGGCTTTATAGCATGTTAGCATCTTCTGTGTTTGTTAAATGTTAACTGTGAAATCTACAGAGCTGTTGAAAGATGCTGAAAGCCTTTATAGCATGTTGTACACATACACTGATACAGGACAGAATTCAAAGATTTTTTTTTGATTTTTTCTTTTGAGATTCCAAAAGTCACAGTATTTTAACAACACAAATTAGGCGATGAACATCACTGTTTTGAAGGTAGCATTTGAGAAACGGGCTGTAATTCATGTTGAAAAACAACCAGCTACTTTACAAAATAATTATTGAGCTTTTTTTTGTAATTTTTTTTTTTACAATACCGTTAATCATTGTATTTTCAGAAATAACTAGCAGCATGTAACATTGCAACTAAAAAAAAATTTGGCAAAAATTAAATACCATAATTTAGTTAGTTTCTCCATTAGAAGATACCCAAAATATTACTAATATATTTTAGAAACTCAAAGCAGGCAGCAATGTTTGCAATGTTATGAAACAGCTGTTTATGCTGAATCTCAAACGAGTTGTTTGAGATTCTGTTGAACCTAGATGTAATTTTAGAAACTAGACCATTAGATTGAAAAATGCAACTAGTTTTGAAAACATTTGCATTTAGGTAGATAATGAGTATTTTTGATTAGATGCTGGAGGGCTAGCTGAGATGCCTAAATCCTGTGTGTATAGATAATATCAAGTATGTAGAAGCTCTTTCATTAACAACATCGATTTAAATCAACTCAGATTCCATTTTATTGTACGGTCTTGTTTTGTTTCTCTTCTCTGCCACTTATTACTTTTTGCTATTGAGAGTGTGCTTTTACTTTTACAGTGACCTGATCTGATGGGGAACACTGGAAAATAATGTAAAGCGTAATAACTGTCACTGATATGAGAGAAATACTTGGGTATATCTTTCTCAGAGATCCAATAGTTGTTGGGAATCACAGTGCATGGTTCTGCATTCCTTAGGGCACAAATCTTTTGAATGTTTCTGTTCAGGCTTAAATTTATATGTGTGCTTAAGCTTTTGCAGGAAGAAAGGCTTTGATTAATAGTTATATCATTTTATGAATTTGGTTTTTTAAGTTTCGTGGGTCCTTCTATTATTCTACTCACATGAATATTGAAGAGGTATTAGTCATGTCTTGTTTCTGATCGGGTAATTGTATTTTGGAAACTTGAAAAGGATATAGGGTGACTATTTTAAAAAATTATGCTTCTTTTTTCAATGCCCAATACAATGTGTTTTGATGTTTTTCAGATACTTTGTATGTATGAAAGCAAAGCCACATGCAAACCACATGACTTCCTAAATCTCCGAAAGACTATTCTATTGATTTAGTCCTTCCCGAAGCTCTGATTGCTCTTCATTGGTAGTGTTTAACAGTCCTATGAAGTCACCTTCCTACGACAAGCAGTTGCTAGGAGAAGACAAAAACACTTTGCTCCTAGTGTCAATTAATAATACCATTTCTGAAACAGATCATTAGTGCCTCACAGGAAAAAAAAAAAAAAGTTCTAATCCCTGTTGTTTGTTTGTTTCTAGTTCTGTATTTTTAAACTTTTCAAAAGGCTATTTCTGCTTAAGTCACAGAAAAAAAGGGAGAAAAAGAATCAGGCATTCCTAATCATAAATAGGTAGATGGATTAAAACACATATAAGGAAAATACAGTGGTAAGGATGTCACTTGGGTGTTTTTTGGCTTCATGTCACTACTGTGTATTTTCTTTGAAATTTTAAGAACGATTTATTCTGCCACCGTGGCATCACCTAAAGGGGGCTTACACTCCCTTGACTTTAGATTTGAAGTGATCATAATCCTGCTATGCACCAGGTCCTCATAAGTAGTTCAAAGCACCCATTCTCATATCTGTCCCTACTGTGTTGGCTGCAGTAACTGCTTATCACTCTGGTTAAAGTGTGGAGGATTTGCCGGCAGCCTACCCAGACGGGCAGCTTGGCTTTGCTGTCACTCGGTGGTTTGCTAAGCACGTCCACGTTTGCTGACTTCAGGTTGAAGGAACCCGGGCGGGCAGGCAGGCAGCAAGGGTGCTTCGAGGGTGCTTCAGCAGGGGCTCCAGCTCTGGTGACTGGGAAATCAAGGCTGGAGAAACTTTTTGAACTCCAGCACAATCTTCCTGAGGCTAGAACTCGCTCCAGGATAGCAGCCTGGGATTGCAGCTCCTGACTGGGTAGCGTTCCTGCACATTTGTGCTGGAACCTCCTGCCTTCAAGCTGACAGTCCATTGGGATGTTCTTAATGTGGTTGAAATAATAATGTACCAGTACTGCAGTAAACTGGGAGATTTTTTTGTTTGTTTGTTTCTGTTGTTCTTTTTAATATATATTCGTCTAAAGCATCCTGATATTGATTTATGTTAGGGTATATAGGGCCCGAGAGAACTGAAAAAATCAGAAAATCCTTTTCCCTTGTTTTGTCCTGTAATCCCCCTGCTCTACATCTTCTTTTTCACCGTTCCCTCTTACCTTCTGTTATCTGCCATAATTGCCCAAACTTTCAGTGCCCAGCATAACATCTTTTTTCTTTCAATTAAAATATATTCACTTCTGCTCTTTGGTCTTCACTAGTTACGTGCATTGTGCCCCTACCTCCAAAAATGACACAGGGAGGAGTATTCAATCAACTCTTTATCCATCCGTAAGGAAAGACACTAAATATTGATTATCCTAGAAACAACTGATTGCAGCCAAGTTGTGATCCTCCTTTCTGTTTTATTTTTGCCATTTCCATTAATACTGATCCATCAGAAGCTTCTTCACTGACACTGTCGCCAAACAGCAGTATGAAGCCTACTCCCTGTTTACATTTGTATACATAGGTAGAGCCTATGCTGGGGTTAGAAGAATTGTCTAAATGTCAATTTACAGGGAGATTTGATTTTATCAGTGTTGAAACAGAAACTGAAACTCACTTGTAACATGTTGCTGTAAAATTATTTCAGGTGAAGAGGACGTTTGTTCCTCTTCTGTTTGGGTGTCCCTGTGGCTGAATGATAAGAAAGGTCATGTGTTTCCAATTCATTGTGGGACTGTATGAGGAAGCAATTATTTTTCACTTAATTTGAAAACAGTCCTAAAAAATACTGGTAGTCAGCCTCTGACCAACACAACATATAAGCCCATGATTACCTTAGATCTAGAACACTACCACTACGAGTATGCAGTAGCTTAAATTCAAGATAGGTATCCACATTCTTTTAGAAGTATTTCTCAAACTCTTTATCATTTGATCATGTCACACCGTTCGACATATGTCTTTGGGGAAATATATGACCTGGTAGCTGAAAGGATTTTCAAATACATTTTGCAAGTTAAATTTCAGAGTTCTAGTTGTTATTCCATTTTTGAACAGATAGCATTGAACAATTTTTCTGCTTTAAAGAAAAAACAAAACAAACAATCCCTTTTTTTAAAAAAGCTACTGTTCTAACAATCACTTCACAGAAATTATTTAATGTAAATATACCAGTTATATTTTCTCATAGAGTATGCACGAGATTTTGTTTGTTTTTTATGAAACAAACTCCTACTGTAAGATTATGAGTATGAAAATTGTCTTTTTTTCACATCATTAAATACCAGATGTAATGTAGAAGAGTGTAGATTTGCAAGAAAGTAGAGGGAAAAGGAAATTCTTTCATGTTTAAGCTGCTTTGTTCATCATGACAGAGACAACTTTCTAAGGCTGAGAATTCATTTTTTGACCTCATGTTTCTGTTTTTCTTTTAGTGAAACTGAGCTAATACTGATGGGCAGATTTCCCTTATGCAAAGTGTATTCCCCCATTTATCGCCCTTAAAATTAAATAAACCTGATTATTAACAACCTTAAAATAATCATACAGTACAGAACAAAGAAAATAAAATAACATGCATTTGTTTTTTCAACCTTGAATTCCTTAACTGCTTTTTGTACTCAGAATTATACTTTTTTTTTCTTTTTCCTTTTGAGGTATAAGGGAAAAACGTAAATGAGCCTTGGTGTATGCTATCCATGGGCTAAACGAATCAGGCTCTAAACTTTTATCTAGATCTATGGAGCTTGGATATAAATTGAAAAGATCACAGCTGTGGGGAAAAGACCTATACTGTAAAGGCCTTTCTGCATAGATTATGAACATCATAACTCAATAATTTTTTTTTTCAAAACTATAGTTATAATTGGACCCAATGGGGGCCTCTCTCTTTGATCAGATCACAGTAACTGTGACTTTACACTGGAAAATGTCACTACTGTGAAGGTTTATCACCTGTAGAGCTGGTCTTTTCTCTGATGCCATGTTCAGTTCTCATTAGCATTATTCAAAGTTTAGTTGTTAATTAGGTTGACACTTCAATTACAATCATCATCTACAAGAACAGTCATGACTGCTTGCATAAAGAAACAAAAAGATATTCATTCTTGCATACATTTCTAAAAGAGTGAAAGCTGTTTTGCTCGTAGTTTGTGCTTATAATATTATGTTTAAAGAGTAACTCTAAATGGTACTTCGTATAGTATTTAATGACAAAAATATTGCTTTCATGGTTATATTACAATACAAAGGGAGGTAGAAACTTGTCCTCAACATAATTGGAGCTGGCTTATTTCTCCAGATATCCCTGATGATGGTAATTAGTTGAATAAAACTATAACTGGGTGTAATTCCACATATATTTAAGTAAAATACTCTGATAATTCCAGAATTATAAGATCTTTCTCCAGAATCCCCAAGTAATAGCCATCTGTGCCAAGAAAAAGGAAAATAGAGACCTCCTTCCAAAACAATGTCAAGCACTAAAATAAGAATAGCTTTTTTAATTTTTTGTTTTAACTATAGGTGCTTAATCAGAACGTTGTTCTCCTTTTTTTTTTTCTCCTTTCATGTGTTTTATCTTCAAGGACAATTCTAACAATAATGTACCACTGAATTTACACAAACTTTTCTCAACTGTTTGACAGCGGTAGCAGCTACTCCCATGGTGCTTGAGAAATCATGTAAGATAGTAATTTGATATTAAAAAAAAAAAAAATCCCTAAAACTGAATCATAAGTTAGCATTAGGAATACTTAAAAATAAGCTTTCTTAATATAAATAAAAAATATCCAACTGTCTTTCTTCAAAAAGAGAAGGTAAATTTTATGATCAGAGAAAGACCTGCAGAAAAGTGGCTCACATGCAGTTTACTGTAAAATAATTAAGCTTATTTATGTCAAGAGGCCTTGGGAAAAAAAGAGAGCATAAACCAATTTGCATTAGCACTCTACCATCATCCCCTGCCTTCATTTCAATTAACAGACCAGCAGGTGCTCTTTGCAGTTAAAAAGATAAGCTATCAAGGAGGAGGATGAATTTTTGGCTGACCTGTAGACACCATGGTTTGCCTGCTGATTGGGTTCGTACCTCGCTGTACCAATTTCTGAGGTGTTAATTTAACTGTTCCACTCTGTCATGCAGGTCTCGGCCTTGAAAAATAAACTGAAAAAGCAGTCTACAGCTACGGGTGACGGAGTAGCCAAGGCCTTTCTTCGGGCACAGGCAGCACTGTTTGGATCCTACAGAGATGCACTAAGATACAAACCAGTAAGACAACTACTATTTGCCTTAATTTACAAGAGTGCAGGCTCATTCTTTTGCAGGAAAAATATGATGTATTGTCCCAGTCTGAAAATGTTTTAAATCTTACTCTGAGTAAAAGATACGCTGGCAATTTAGAAGACACTACTACCTCCTGATGGTGAGTTGTACTGAAAAATGAATAGGTGTCCAAAGTCAGCTATTTTTTATTTGTATCACTTCTAGAATTTATTTAGTATAAAATTGGATTGTATTAACGAAAATACTTAGTTTACCGTGTTTAATGTGCTGAAGAACTGAAGAGGTTGTGCCTTACAGAGACTCAATTTTCTCTGTACTTCATACAGAGACTTTGTTGTGTTTGGGGCCAGAAGATTTTTTTAATATTATTATTATTATTTCCTAGCAGAAGCCAGATATGATGAGTCAAACACGCATCTCTACTTTTATACACTTACCTTGATTCCACTGAGAAGATAGCAAAAATTAAAACCCAGTCCATCCCATCAGAACTTGTATGCCTGAGTTTTTGCTGGTACTCAGTAGGTTAATGTGTTAGAGCTCTCATCCTTTCTGGTTTTTGAGGGTGGCACATACTGAGCCTGCTAGATGATAAAATAATTCATCAGAAACAACTTGGAGGTTAATTTCAAATTACTTTTGTATGATATTTGCAAACTACTGATTTTTCTAAAGTTTCATTTGATAAAAATGCACTGAAATGCTGTTGGCTGAATCCCTTGGGCAGGGAACTGTGCAGTGTTCCTTGATGGAAATGGATAGAATGGTCATTAATTCCAGATGAGATATATTTCTGGAGGAAACATATTGAAATACAGCATGGCAGGGTCTTCTTTCTACGCAAGTAGTTCTCTTAGAGGTGGTCTTTTTTTGACATGGGCATTTTATACCCTAGCCACTAACAAGCATTAGAAAACTATTGAGATAAAAAGGTAACCCATGTAGAAATGAAGTAGTATTTAAGGGTTTAGTCCAAATATGTGTTTGACACTTGTTATAGTTTTCTTTTGATATGGCAAATCAGTTTGCATAGTATATTGAAACAACTGTACCTGTTTTCAAAATCATGAGTACAACACAGTATGAGTTTCATTAAAATCAATCAGTTCTACAAAACAGTTGTAGTTTATTCTATACTGGCGTTACCTGACACTGCTTTGGAAGGGGTTATATAATTGGTCCCTCAGTCTAAAGGTGAAGACACTGGTCAGTGTCAATTCATGGCAGTTTGCATTACAAGCAGTTACATCAAAAGGTATCTTAGGTTCAATGTATGCAAACAGAATAATGTCAGTCTGGCTGATGGCCTTAACCTCTGTTCTGATCAGAAATAGGCTGGGGCCAGTGCTTTGTACTACGGTAAGTTTGTTGAACTGAAGGCAAGTTCTTTAGTTTTCTGGTTAGCATGTCTTGAATTCGGCTCTGCTTTCCATTTTATTTTGGTTTCTGCTGCCACATTTGAAAGACGTACATTTGCATTGTGTTGGAAGTAGTGCACCATATATCATTTCAGCTGGCAAACATTTGTCAAAGTGGCCTTTACACTCTTTCTTTCTGCATTATTCTCTTTCGCATTTTTTTTTTTGTCTCCACTAATTACATGTAAGAGTAGGTATTTATGAAACTGTTGTGGCCTAATGGTGGTTTTTTGTTTTGTTTTTTTGGTGGTGGTGTTTTATATTGTTGTTTTTTTAATATGTTATTTCAGAATACTGTCTGCTGGCAAATACCAGCATATCTTGGATTGGCATCAACTTGTCCAAAGACAGTGTGTATATTTATTAAAAAAAAAAAAAAAGAGGGCAAAAAAAAGCGCCTAAGTTATTTTGAGCTGTGTTCACGTTGTGTTAACTAATAGTATTTTACAGAATTTTTGTTGTGATAGGAAAAACTCCAGATTAGTAGACACTAAGAGGAATTGTCTCTTGGTTGTTCGGCTCATTTTCCATGAGCCTTTTGAACTAAGTTCAATGCCTTGTGAAGGGGGAGGTTCAAAAAATCCGATCACGTTTGACTGTATTGGGACTTTGTCGGGAATCTTAGGACATGTGAATTGGTGTTGCAAGGAAAATACTGTCTTTTGTCTTAGAGTTCATGATGCTAGATCTAATACGGAAAATCTAAACCAAAGTTATGGACTTTATTTACATTCTTTCTGGAGCATTCACATAGAAACTATGTGAAGTAGCATTCACATAGAAACTATGTACAGGGTATACCTGAATGAGAATATTTTCCATAGAGTTTTGAAATACTTTTGCTATAATAAACTTGTCATATTTTCAAAATCAAGACCTGAGACGTTTTGGGGTACCATTTTTAGGATCACAAACATCCTAATGAAAAATAAAATTATGTTTGGATAGTTATCGCTTGCTTGTAAGTTGAAAAATATGTTTATGTGAACTATTTTCCTTGCAACAGAGTGTTCTGTATGATTTTAACTTGAAACATGAAACAACTGTCATTAATATTCACTTTGAGTAAAGAACAGCTTTGATAGTGTCTGTACTCATCCAACACTTCTCTTCGCTCCAAACGCTGTTCATCACACTGAACACTCATTCTGTGCAACTGTTTGTTTTCAGCATAGGACAGATTCTTCTTGGTATAGCAATATGTCTTGAACAAACGTCTAGCAATTATTGAAAATAATGTGATTGGTGAAAGGGAAAATGGGAAGCTTCAGGGGTCTTGAAAGGAGTTCATGGGACTCCGAAAGACCATATGGAAAATTTGACTAATACAGGCAGGAATTATGACACACAATACATATAGGTGATAATATTTTTTGTGTGTAATAAATGGTAATAAAAATATTAATGCAGTAAAAGTTTCCAAGAAAAGCAGAAATAGTTGTTTTCTACAATTTAATCATGATACTGAATTAAAAAAGAGAAATCAAATTTGATATAACTGCCAAAAATATTTTTATAAGAAGTTGCATTTTACATTAGAAACTATTGCATAATAATAGTGGATCTGTAGAGTAAATCAGTACAGTTGGTGCCAAGGACCTGGCATCCACACAGTGTGCATTCCTAGCTTTATTGTGGTTCTTATTTTAGTGTTGACTGCTGAATACCCACACGAGCTGAAGCTCATTTTCTGGTTTACTTTAATACAGAACGGATCTAGTTCATACATGATAGATGAGGATGACTGGAAAAATTGTTTTTATAGCCTGTTTTACTATCGCATCACCATTACAAGATTTTGATAGGGAAAAGAAAAAGAAAATTAAACAGATTTTCATCTTTGTTGACATCACTGCCATTTGATGAATGGCCGAAAAATAATCTGTGTATTCAGAAGAAAATTTCCTCAGTGGAATATCAGTATGTTGTTGTATTAGCCTAGCTAGCAGCTGCAGTAGGAGCCATTGTGTGATTTGCAATGTCAGTGATCACGAAGAGTTCTGATCTCGAGTCTGTCCCTGGTGAGACATTGCAATGATCAGAGTATTGTGACATAAGTGCTCCTTATACTGTATAGATGCATATAAAAATCAAAATTATATTTAGCTTGGGTAGTCACAGCTTAGCCTTGAACTTTTTGTTTCTCCTGTTTTCTTTAAGTAGTGCAGCATTTGGGAATTTATCATTATGATTTATTATTATCATATTACATGTTTCATAATTGCAGGCAGAGGTGGGAGTTAAATACAAAGTTTATAATTGTGCAGCTTGTGTCATTTTGTCAATCCAATGTATGGGCAATATTGTGTTTATTTTGTTTCTAGCTTTTTTTTTTTTTACTTTACACATTCTTCATAGGTGGTTTTCAGGCACCTTTGTTTGTATCAGATGAATGCTATGACAGTCAAACATTTTAGCAACACTATGATGGCTAATGAAAGTTGGCCTTACAAATGAACTCTTGGAAACCTTGCAGGTGACAGAAAAATACTAGATTTTTTTTCTATTAAGTATATACCGTATGGTCAGATAATAAAGCACCGTGTGGTGTACAAATTCTTAAACAGGCAATATTCCACTGACAGTCAATGTCTAGAGATGGAAGGGTAGGTGAGAGACTGGGGAAGGAGAAGAAAAATAATAATGAGTTTAAAAGTATTCACCATAATAGAGATTAATTTTAACATTGGGAAAATGAACAAAGCAGGGAATGTGGTAGCAAACACCAGGAGGAAATGTAGGTCTGATTAAAAATTAAAATAAAATCCATCATGACAAGACAAATACGTTTCGAATGCATTTCAAATAAACAAATCTTATTTCTTTAAGACATATCTATTGAAAGACTGTGGAATATAAGAAACAATAAGTTATTTTCTATTTCTGAGGAACAGGCTTTTCTTCAAGAATTAGCTAGCAAAAAATAGTCATTGGAAAAAAAAATCACCTCCTCTTTTGGGGAAAAATTCATGAAAGCTCTTGATGTTACTGATGTTGAAACAAAAGAAATAAACCGGGATAACTTTGGTTTAAGTTATGATAATTGTAACATCAATCATCAGAAATTAAGAAATGAAGAGCAAAGGCTAATGGCATGGTTTGGAATTCTCGGCAGCAGTTTATAGTCTGATCAGCACACCAGGGGGGATGGGTAAGCTTCCACCTTGGAGATAGCACAACCTGTCAGACCTCACTTTAATTGAATGCTAACTGGAGTGCTTTGGGCCAGTACGGACACTTTTTAAACTAATGACATCAGTGCTCCAACAGATCCAGGTATTGTATTCAATTTGCAAGAAAGCAAAATAATGCAATTAAATGTTATATTATAGAAAAAAAAAAAGATATTTTAAGATTAAGAATCTACCTGAATGCCTGGAAATGCGGAAGCAATGATTGCTTGTACTTTTCAGAATGAAACCTTTTGAGGACGATGTCTTGAAATGGACATGATTTGTTTGTCTATTCTGCAAGAGTTAGGCATAAAAAGTACAGTAGGGTGCAGAAACAGAAGGAAGAGTATTAAAATGCCAGAACATAGTCTGAGTTTAAATACAGAGCCATCCTGTGTAATATCTGTTATGCCTCTTTATTGTCACTTCCATAAGAACTTTATTTTACGTGTTAAAAGCCAAATTTGCATTAAAGACTGCATTGGTCTGTTATTGAATATAGAAGTTAATAGCAGTGTTAGTAGGGTTTAATTGTGACTGCAAAAACTATCAGCTCATCTGAATTGTTGATTAGGTAGATAGCAAGAAATGTGCAAATTTTGGAGTAATTTGTTTGCAATTTTAAATGGGACATTTCTAAGTAGAATGAGTATTTAAGTCATACTCTGTTATTCCCTGGACGTTTATCTTTGTATTTCAGGCCAACAGCTGAAATTTCATCTTTTTACTTCCTTGCTTTTAAACAGAGGAATTTCCATGTAAAAATAAGAATATTAATATAAATAAGTCATGGTGATTAAAGCTTTTATTTTTTTGATAAATGACGCAATACAAAGGAAGTTATACCTACCTTATGCTCTTTTTTGTAATAAGCAAGAACTACCATATGAAACTGTACTAATTATAGCAATAGTACAAATAATTAATGCAAGTCATTTCATGCTAGAAAGATACGAATGTTTTCTGAAATAATTAGAATGTTCACTCAGTTTTTTAAAGTTAAGCATACCTTCTAATCAAGATTACTTTTTCTTTTAAAAATACTGCACTGTTTTAGCTCTCTGTTTTCCTGTTCCATTGAGGTTCCGCATAAATAGCTTGTTTAAACTGTGAATGTAGCTTAGAGTGAAAAATGCCTGCTGCGTGTGGCAAGCTATGAAAGGGGAGGAAAATTCTATAGCAACTGTTGTTGAAAGGACAGATATCTTGTTTGGGCATGGATTGTTTGGTCTGAGTATTAGCTGTCTGCTTTTCAGTATAGAGTCCCTACTGGGTTTTGATCGAACTTGTTTTGAAAGTACATTGTAGATCAATACGGAAAGGGCCATTTGATGGTGTTGTAGTTAAATATCAGTGGAGGATTCCTCCAAAACTCAGCGTTTCTAAAGGTATCCAGCTGTATTTGCAGAAACAAGAATGTTACAAGCTTTATGTCCAAAACCTATTTTTGTTTATTTGAATAGGTATTTTCATTTTAAAATAACACTCCAAAATCTCTGAAGTTTACAGTAATAATCTTGAAGATTTGTTCAAGTTTTATTTGGAAAGCAATTTTGTTGCTCAGAGTATGGAGCAAATTAAAGAGAGAAGTTAACTGTGTTATTTAATGGAATTTCAGTAGTTACAGCAGATACTCAGAAAACAGTCTGGAATTTCTACAGGTCAATGGTTTTTCTTACTTTCATGTGCTGAATAGGTGGAAGCTTTAAGCTCACTCAAATTTTTAAAGCAAACTTTCTATCAGTAGGTTAAAATAACACGGATGGCTTTGGGACGTGAACCCTTTATAGATCTAAATACATTCTCAGTTGCGGAATAGCTTTGGTTATTCTGTTTCTGAACTTTACTGATAAGGCAACAGATGCACCAATGCATGTGTACTTAGTAAATATCTGAAGCACCCAGTAATAAAGAAAAATATTTGGGAAAATAATACGGCCATGCACTACAAATGTGTGTTGAACTACCATTTCCTGGCATTCTGCTACACAGCTCAGGCAGGAGAGGTGCCATCAAGTAGAACTGTCTGATTGTGCTCTCTTCATAGGCTGTTGCGAAACGGAGAGCAAGAGTCTCTGTTCGCTCTTTTACTGGGAGACAAACTCTTCTTTCTGTCTTTAATCTTTCCCAAGACATTTGGGAAAGTGGCAGTGTAGACTTCTCTTGGTTTTTATTATTCTAAGGAGTGTATCTTGATAATGATATTATTTTTACTCTTTGCTCCTAAATTTAAGGTTTCATAGTGTGTTGTGAGCCATCATCTAGTCAGTTTTGCACTCCCACATAGCCTCTGTATTTTCAGAAATTGTTTGTCATGTAAAGAAATATATAAATATGGATTTTTTTTCTCATTTGCTGTCTTGAAATTTTTTGGAAGAACGACTGAACTGAGAAGAGAGTCTGCCCTCAGGAACACCACGTCTTGTACCACCATATTTCACTGGAGACTGTTTCATTTGTTTTGATGCACTTTGAATTTGCTAAGTAGCTTGAGGTCATCTTCTTAAGACAAGAGTCTTTAGGAGCTCAAGATCAGCTAATGCAAAGTGGGTCAGGAAGGCAGTGCTATTTAAAGTACCACAAACATTTCAAGCTCTTTGGCAGATGCAGCATGTCCTGCATGTGTACAGTGTTCACCAGTTATCTCTGGATAAGCAGTAAGTGGAAAAACTTGTATGCTTGTCCTGGAGACTTGATCCATATACTGTATTGAGATGGTTTTGCATATCACAGCATTCCAGCAACCCTGAGAAAGGGGAAGGATTGTGTTACGTAAATGTATAGCTTTTAACTCTTCCTTGGAGAATTCTTTTCTAAAACCAGGGATTCCATAAAGAAGTCAGACCATAAAACTTAAAAACAAGTTAAGCAGGAACCTAAGTGCTTTGCTGAGTAGGATTAGACTTCTATTTGCTTTTTAGGTACTTTGAATTTAGTATTGTGGTAAGATAGCTGAAATCAAATTTTTGATACATGGAGATGCCTATGAAAAATTAGAAAGAGTAAAGCTTTTGATAATATCAGAATAGGATTTTAAAATGACATGACAGTGGTTTTGCTTTGACATTTCATTGGATCTTACTTGAAGCAATTAAAAACACAATGCAAGGTGTAAAAAGCAGTGGAAAGTGATTTAGAGCTATCCCACCAAACTCACATAGGTCACATGCAGAAACTACGTAGTGATATTCTAGAAGCATAGAAGGGCACAGTAAGCCAGAAAGACAGGAACATGCATGATGTAGCATGTGCGGTTAAAGTTAACCAGGGTATAGAGTGGAAAGCAATGGTGGTCAATGGGCACTAATAAATTTGTCTTCAAAGTGGACAAGAGTTGGAGTCTGACAAGATTCCTGTTTTATTATCATGAAGATCAATATAGGAGGTATCTTTGATCTTTCTTTTGAGTGGCTGAGGTGTCTTACTCTGTTGTGGGTGTTTAGTTTTTGGGTAGTAAAATATCCTAGAGGTAGATTTAGATGTGGAGTTCAGTTGGATTCCAGTTTTTCTGTCTCAAAGACCTTTGGTAATTGTTTCTAACCTGATGACTCTGTTTTGTATACTTGGATGGGAGGCCTTTTGGCTTTATAATGGAATCAGTTAATGTATGTCATGAACTGCACAAACTTTTGAATGTACGTATTATTTATTCAGTTAAATCTAACAGCTTAAAATATTTATCACAAAGTAATAACAAGAATAACAATTTGAGAGAATGCCCATCAGTAATTTCCAGTGGTCTGTGCACACTGAATACAGCAAATTATAAAAGAAACTACTGGATAACATAGAATCCAATTTGATGATTTATAAATCTTTATTTTTTTTAAATGAGTCTTGTTTTCAAGTAAGATTTTCAACAAAGACTTAATTTTCAATTGTTTCATCTTGTTCATTTTTTTGTTCATTGTTCATCTTTCATATTTTCATCATCCAAATGTTTTGATGTGGCTTTTTGATAAACTATAAGCTGTGTGCTTTTGCCATGTTGGGCAAATATATTATTGTAATAAATGTTAATCTGATCTGTTCAGACTTTTTCCATAACAATGTTCCAAAAAGTTTGTAGTTTTTGGTGTTGTGGAAAAAAAAATATGTCAAAATGTATGTTTATTTCAATAATTTCTTGTTAAATCGTTAGCATATTTGTCAATCTTCTCGGGTTGTGGTAGAATTTAAAAATAATTTGACAGATTCCTATTTTTGATTGTATTAGATTTTTTGTTTAGTATTGATTATTTTGTGTGCCACTGAATCAGAGTAATGCATGTTGAATTATTTGAAGTAGAGGACCTGCTATCCCTTAAACTTTGAACCACTTCCTTGAAACATTTAATGAAGAGTGCTATAGAGGTAACATGAACCATCTGTAAACCACTTACTTTTTCCTTGCAAAGTGTTTTTTGTAGGCTGATGTTAAAGCTTGATAAACCAGAGGTTCAACTGTATCATGTATTTTGAGAACTATTTAAAATGTATGAAAATTTTGTTGTTATTGTCTGTGTTTATATTTGATGCACGTTTTTCAAGATTGCTCGAAAGGGAATTTTTTGTATGTATTGGCTATTGAGAAATTTATGATGGGGAATGTTAAATAAATTAACACTTTCATATACTGTAGTTAGTAACTAACTTTTTCAATTTAAATTGTTTTAGGGAGAACCTATAACTTTCTGTGAGAATAGTTTTGTGAAGCATCGTTCCAGTACTACTAAACAGTTCCTGGAAACTGCTGTTAATCTTCAACTATTTAAACAGGTATGAGAGGGTGAATGACCTATTTCTAATTAGTTTCTTTTGAAACATATCCATATTTAAATATGTTTTCCTTTCTGTCAGCTTATGAAACTCTGAGATAAAATACAAGTATTTGTGTACAGCCAGTCATCTGTCTGTTATTCTATTTTTAAAACTTCAGTTATAATGAAAAAGAGTTGGGGAAAAAAAAAAAAAAAAGAAAAAATAATGCCAGGGTGCAGAGCCAGTGCAACATCTCTGCAGTACCAGTCAGCAACTCATCTAAACAAGAAAAATCATGGATCTCCCAGCTTGATGGGGGAAATTCATTTTCATCTCTCTTGGATCATGATCAAAAAACCTAAACAACACAGTGCTTGCTTAAATTGGACTTCAGCGGCATTTTATTTAAAAACTGGATTCATACTGTAATAGTAGTTTTCATTGCTAGGACTTTTGAAGTATGCACACAGAGAATGTTACAAACCTGAGCCACAGGGGCAGCCTGAAGAATATTCTAGCTAATCTGTTAATACAGATTTTGAACTAACAGAGAACAAGTTGTTGAATGTCTTGCACAGCTCAGTAATAGTTTTATCACAGTCTTTGAAATCATTTTTTCTTTCATTTTATTCTGTAAATCTTTTTCCTCCTTTTCATTACATGACCTCATTGCATCAAAAAGGTATCAAGAAACCTATTATTAGGTTTGTGAAAAATCGAGGGAAATCTGAAAGACTCAATGTAGTTATTTACTTGCAAGTATCTGGAATGATTGAGGCATGGGAGTTTGTGTTTAACTAATCTGGTGGACTTCTTTGAAGAAGATATACTGCCATAATAGATAAGGGAAATTCATAGTATATAGAATCTTCTAATTTTCAAAAAACATTTGGTGTTAATCAGAGGCTAATGTCTAAAGTAAAGATTTATGTAAGGATGATAATTTGTAGAAGTCCTGTGAAAATGCTTTTTCTACTTGTATAAAAGTTAAGGAAATACAGATCATAGAAGTGGGCTCCTTTACTTTTACCGTGAAAAATCTGAAACTTTTTCTAATACTTAGTACATATGACTGAAATGGGAAGAAGTAGTAGAGTAAACTGTGTTTACACTTTGCATATCTTAGGCCTGTAAGCTAGTGTGAAACTTTCTTAACAGAAAGCTGCTTACAAGGGAAGTTTACAAATCATCGTCAAGCTGCTATAGCACTATCTTCAGCTGTAACAGAAAGGTTTAACACCAGTGAAATAAATGGGCTTGTCAGTATGGCTCTGAACTTACCCATTACATTTTAGTGTGTTCATTTAAAAAGAATCAGTTTATAGTTTGTTTATAGCTTGTTTTTAATTTTATTCCCACTAAAGGAAATAATATATTACAGAGGATTAGGAAATACTAACAATTTTGATGATGTGGTGGTTTGGTAGTAAACATTTTTTCATTTCTCTCGTTTGTTATGAAATGTTACTCCTACTTCTTCAGCTAATGCTCAGCCCAGCTGCACCTTTTCCAGCTCTTCCCAGTGACAAATGAGCTGTTTTCAAGGTTTTAGTCAACAGAATAAACTGTATTTTATTCTGTTCTTGAAAATGAGTAATTGTTTGAGTAAGAAATAGTTCTTAGAAGCAGAAAATGGGCATTTTAAATACAGTTTTATGCCATTTTATAAAATTTTTTGCTCTCTCCTCTTTTTTACTTTGTAGGTTTTTCATCTCTCCTCCCCAATTGCCTCCCCCCCCCCCCCCCCCCCCCCCCCCCCCCCCCCCAACTTGTTGGTTCCTCTTATTTAACCACTCTTTTTCATTTTGTATGTTGGGAGTATCTCTTCACCAAAATACTAGCAAATCACTGTGGGAATAAACTGTGGAATTACTTTGTGTGTTCTTCCCATTCAGGGTGTTTTCACCTTCAACATCATCCATTTTTACCTTCTATTATTATTTTGATGCGCTTTCTATCAAGGATGTCCATGCATTAGCACATACCAGTCTTTTGTATGAAAATCATTAACTAACCTGTAAATAGGATCAGTCCAACACTTGTCCTTAAATACCATTACTGGTGATGCTTCCAGTCTGATGCTTTCCCTTTTATTATAAGCTGTTATCTTCTTTTTGAGAAAGTCTTCATCTGGCTTAAAGTTCAGGTACTGTTCAAGTATTTAGCTTTTAATTGATCTTAACTAATATTTTAAGGTAGAGGCACAAAGCTTTTCTTTCATACAGATAATGTACATTTCCTTTATCTAGAAAATTAATTGTCAAAGAATCTGCGAGCACCTGTGTTTTGATAACTGATGTGCTGTAACATTCCATATTCCCATTTACCATTTTTCCACTTCCAAATCTGTTTGAAAGCCTAATCAAACTGTTAAGAGCAAACTGACAAACCAGCACTTACAATCTTTGTTTTTTAAGTAATGATAGTGTTGCTTCTACTGTGCTTCCTTTACCTTAATAGATTTATTAACACTTTTTGTTTTTTGTTGGTATCTTTATAATTATATGACAGATTTTTTTTTTTAACTTGAGTTTTATTTCTAAGTGTTAGAATGTCCAGTTCTATATCTCATTCTTATTAGCCCTTTTATATTTGTTTCCTTTTCCAGCATCATAGTTTTTACTGAATTGAAGCAGAGTATTTTGGCAGGGGGGCATGCCTAGCCTCTTTTATGAAGCTTAAATGAGATCTTTTTCTCAAACCATTCTCTGACTCATAATTTACAGAGATGTCTTTTAAATGATGTCGATGCGTTTGCATTGTTGGAAGCTGTAAAGGACTGTTTCATTGCTCTGAAACTGAACACACCAAAGTGTTTGTACAAAACATACATATGCCAGGAATCCATAGAAGTCATTTATAATAAATACCCTGATATGAATCAAAACTATAGGGACATCTGAATTTCTTTTTTATCACATTTTCCTGATAGTTTTTTAAGCTGTCTTCTGCCCTAGAAAGATTTCATTAAAAAAAAAAATAATAAAAAAGTGGTTATATTTATTCTTACATAAGGGATATTTAATCACAGTCTATTTTTTCATGTGAAGTAAATAACTATTTTTTGTAGAATAAATATTCTTAGTTCCTGATTTAACATTCTGTATACTTATGTTACATCTTTTCCCTCCACCCCCCATCTTTGATACTTACACTATTATATATGCTGTACATTTATTATCTGATTCTGAGCTTTAGGAAGGCTTCCCTTTAATTAGGGTAACATTGATGGTAGATGATCTTTATATCAAACTTCAAATATAAGCAATTAATACTAGCATCCCACGTGTCAAATACTTCTTTTGAATGTCCGGGGATAATATTAGTTAATTCTTAGAACTACAATGAAAACTGATGTTAAACTATTTCATTAATATAATTGTATTAATAAAATAATCCGCAACAGTTTTTGGCACTTGTTTCTAAGATGCCAGGGAATGTTGTCTAGAAAAATAAATGATTACATGATTAGGACGTGAAGAATCGCAAGCCTTTGCAAATTAATAACACTAGTAATTTCAATTTTCATTTGCAAGCTTCATGAGAGAGCTCTCTTTTTCCGAATGTGTTGAGCTGCTATTGTGTGGAAAGTAAGAAGTTTTCATTGCTTCTACCAAATTCTTGTCCTTAATAACTGGTGAATTTACTTGTAACTTTTACTGCTGCCTAAATGAAGGATTGGGTTTAGCTCACAAAACATCATCTCTCCTCCATCGCCCCCACTTTTTAGCAGCTATGCAACAAGATGTTCTTAATTGGATATAGTCTATATTTTATTTTCAGAATTCAAAATTATTTAGGTATGGTAGTTCTATCTTTAGTCAGCTAGAAACCAAGAGTAGCATTGGAGTTACTATTTTTTCAATAAAGTGGTAGTTAAGCGGGGGGTCTCTGGATCTAAAAATAAGAGAATGAATTACTTGAACTAAAAGGCCCTGATTTTCCAAGGGTGTATGGCTTTGAAAAATAGGAAGAGAAAACCATACAGTGTATGTATGACTCCAAGTGCTGTTGTTCGTTTCATGTAGTGATTAAAATGCAACTCATAACTGTAATTTACTGAAAAGTAATAATTACTAATACAGCTAGTACCACTATCGCTTTCTTTAAATAATTCAAGTATATTTTTGGTAGCAGATCTGTTTGTCAGTATTTACATTAAATACTCCATTGGATTAATCCTCTAAAAACTAAAATTCAGTCAGTGTCTCAGCCTGCTGTTGATAGAATTTTACCAAATGTTGAGTATCCATAAATCTTATGTTAGTTTATAGCATGGAATGAATTCATAACATTCCCCAAAGAAGTAACACCTTTCTGTTCCAAGGCTTTCTCTCCTTCTTTTCTCTCCTTCCCTCAGCAGTAGCTAAAGATGCTCTTATCTCTCTTCTTACTGTGAAATAATCCAGTGATCCCATAGTGTATGACCATGAACCCAGCATATTTGGAAAAAAGCCAACTTGGAAGAAAATGAAGAGAAAAAAAAAGGAATTTAGACAAGAAAGAGAAAGGACTGGTTATCTTTGTGCTTGCCTTATTATTCCTGTTGGAATTTTTGTATTCTTAGAATGTAATTTGTTTCATGTCACTAGTCTGCTCATTGACAAGCATCAGATTGTCACTGACATTGTTTGGATAATCTGTAGTAATATATGACATAACCAAATAATTAATTTTGGTCAGTTCCTATGTACTGTTTAGTACCAGTGAATAACTCATATTTCTTGCTACAAGATGAACTGTGTATAATTGGAAAAGTGCTTTCTCACTTATCTCTCAGACTTGAGTTAGCCTTTTCAAAATAAAAAAGGAGAGATTGCTTCTTGAAAGGTTTTTAAACCTTTAAAAATATGCTTGTAATTCTTTGAACCCTGTTAATTCTTGAAAAGAATGTTTGCATTTCTTCTGAGAGGTTTAATCATTAGTTATCTTATTTTGACTCTTTCTGGCATATCTGAATAATTTCAGTCTTTATATACTCACATTATGTGGATGTAAATCCACACACTCATGCAGCTGCAATCTGTGCATAAGCATGACTATTGCAATATGCACCTGTAGATGCAACTAAATTACTGTTACTGGTTAAAAAAAGGCAAACAGATGTGTTAGAACTTAAAAAATACAATGGAGGAAACCCTGAACTGTGCTCAGTTGGGTGGAGAGTATCTTAGGTGTCTGCCTTGGCATCATGCCTTACTTTGTTTTGACATTTTGTGTGTCATATTCCCATACACAGGAGTGAAAGGTCCTTCAAGTTAGCTTACGTGCTGGCAATCAAAATCAAGTCGCTGCTACCACCATTTCTGAAACCAAGCCATAGCAATCCTCTGGTGTTCAGTATAGACTGTTTTGCTCTAATTTCCCCTCACTTAACTGTCCTTATAGGGTCACTTCTAACGTAAAACATATATATTGAACTTTTAATGGGAATTGATTAGACATCGTAGCCTATTGTGTCTTTGAACCGCACGGGGTGAAATGTTTCTAGCTGTTCTGGAACTGTTCTGTGTACTTCAACAAGTTTTACTTTGGACCCATTGATGTGTACACAGAAAAGGAGGTCTGTTACTAGCTTTTTGTTTATGATAAGGAGTAACCTTAGGACTTTGGAGCAGAACATCAAGGATTTCTCAGCTGTCTTTTATTGATTATGATTATGCAGAGCTAGCATTTGCAAGGAAATAAAATATTTTTGTGCAATGAGAAAATCAAGAAAAACTTGAAAGCCATCAAAAGTACTTCTGAACAAACTGATTTGAAAGTTCATTGGCTATAAAATTTTACAAATTTATTATTAAATTTTGCACAATACATATAATTTACTCAATATGCATAAAAAGTGCAGAAACTCTGAAAGGAAGTGCCAGTGATATTTTTGTCTGATATTCAGATATTTCTGATGCTTGTAGCCGCAAAATCCATCTAAAAGCAATGTATTATCCTGAAGCCATACATTATCTTGAACATACAAATTCCATTGTAACATATACACTTAAACTTATAACACTCTAAAGAAATAGAAGGGCCAACAAAGTCTGACTTTTTTTTGCAGTTTATTGATGGTCGACTATCAAAATTAAATGCAGGAAGGGGATTCTCCGATGTTTTTGAAGAAGAAATTACAGCAGGAGGCTTTTGTGGAGGTACAGTTCTAATTTGCTTGTACTCATTGATTCTTTTTCTCTGAGAACTGTTCAACATGGTGATATCCTTATGGTATCCTGTACATTTTAGAAGTCATCTTTTTACTGTTTCAGTGTTTCCATTCATTCTTGGAAAGGTTTTAGCCTTCAACAAATCACTGCTAGGGCATGTATTAGTATGAATATAGTTATGTCAGTATATTAAATGAAGATATGTTATTTTAATCCAGTAAAATAATACTTCGATTTCAAGAAGTGATGAAATGTCACTATGTTAATTGTATGTTATCTGCATGTTTATATTGCTTGATAAATTCTATACAAACTATTTAAAAATAATCTTGAAATTTGTGCTGCTGATTTTTTTCTAGATAGTTAACATTTTCAAAAACACTCGTAACTTTTTTTTTACATCTAATTATTTCTGCAGTGCAGAAAATAGTGATTTCCTGACTGTTTAGATGAATACTAACTCTAGCAAGTGCATTAATCATAAATAAATAAATTGAACATTTGTCTATCATCTTAGGAGGAACGTTGAAAATTACACCCTCTACATTAAAAATATTGTTCCTTGTGCTGTTTCCCTCAGTTGTATTCGGTGACAGTTGTTTTAACACTTCTTATGCTGGTTAGCTTAAAAGTTAACCCATATAGAAGAGTGTGTACTGAATCCATTTCTGATTACAGGATTATTGAATAGTTTCCTGTTAAACATTTATATGCTCTATCTGCTATATTGCTTTTTAAGGTACCATATTTGCTATCGAAGTGTTAGATCGCAACATGCGTGACACAGCACAAGTACTATTTTATGGTCAATCTTGATAGTAGAGTAAAAGCCTCCTTAACAAATGGAGGTTCTGTGATTTGAACAAATCCACCAAGTTGCACATGGCAGGTTTGGATGGACATCCTTCCCAAGGCTGCCCTTATGTGGGCATATTCACAGAGGAGAGAACTTGGCCCACACAGAGGAATCGTGGAGTGGTACAGTGTCATCTTTACCTTCTGCAGAATACCTTTGTTATAATCAGAGTACATCAGTCCTTCTGTTAAAGATTTTCAGTGCCTTCTCCTGCCCTCTGTGTCTTGTGCTATGATCTGGCACATAATGGCACGTAATTTGTTTTTTTTTTTTCTTGATTAAAGTGTGGTTATGTTAAACAGAGATTTTCCTCTTTTCTGCCATTATGGTGTAACTTATGCTGCTCTGTAAACAGATTTTAGGCATTGAGCATCCATTACTCAGATAGGCGATGTCAGTATTTGGAGTCCGTTCGCTCACTGCAGTTAGGGGGTCAAGAGGCTGCAATAAAACTGCATTAGAACTGAGATAAAGTTTGCTTTTGGGCCATGCACTGGCAGCTTGTGAACCACATCTCACCTGGCCATGCTTGCAAGGGGGTGCTTGGCTTCAGGAGCCATTCTTGCTTAGATTGCACTGTGTGCTTACTTTTCAAGTCAGACAAGCTGTATATTGCCAGGTTGTGGACAAATTGC
This sequence comes from Anser brachyrhynchus, assembly GCF_964034855.1. Taxonomy (NCBI): domain Eukaryota; kingdom Metazoa; phylum Chordata; class Aves; order Anseriformes; family Anatidae; genus Anser; species Anser brachyrhynchus. The sequence continues at coordinate 25,925,861 of NC_137702.1, read as the reverse complement.
TTAGAGCACATATTCAATATTTACATAACTGCCTTCTCATTATCGTTATGAAATGCAGGGCTAACAATATGCATGCAATGGAAGGTGGTGTTTTGTGACACTAAAGAAGTAGAACTGTGATCTCTGCAGAGTGAAATCCCATCCACTTGATTGGATGGTCCAAAGTTTAAAAAAATAAAAAGTAAAAAAATAAAAAATAAAAAAATAAAAGTAGGTGGAACCTAGCATTCAGAAACATCACAGAAAGTGAGCTGTAAGCTGTGAAATGAACAAGTGAATGTATTCTATGGTATAGAGAGTATAATTTAAAAGGTACAAAATCAAATGGAAAATGTTTAAGTAATCTCTTTTTAAATTCACGTTTTCCCACATATGCAATCATAACTAAACCAGTTGAGAAAATCAAATTGGAAATTGGAAAATAAAATATTGATTCCATTATTTTTTATAAATCTTTTTTTTTTTTTTTTTCAGTTAGCTGGTCAAGATTTATTTCCCTAAATGGTACTAGTGTCATTGCTAGTAGTACAAGAAAACAGTGAAAAAGTGAAAGCCTTTGAACCTCAGTTCTCATAATTGTTCATTGCAAGGAGTCTGCATTTTCTTGTCAGGAGTTTCAACTTTAGCTCAGGGTATGCAATGTTAGCATTGCCTTTCTGTAAATGAATATATACTGATCTTTTGTTGTTGTTGTTTTGTTTTTATTGGCTTCTCTTAAGTCTCTACCCAAGTACTAGACAGTTAAAACTTGGTGATTTTCTGTGGTCTCTTGTACTATCTCAAGTAATTGTTTAAGTCATGGGCCATGAAAGATACAGCTCAGATATGGAAAGAGTGACAGCATGGGCCAGATGATATGTGAATATTGAATAAAAAAAAGGAAAGTAGGTACAGTAAACGTTTTACAATAATTTCTCCTACACGAGGACACAGTGATGCCATAATCCCCGGGCTTTTCTCCAGTTCTTTTTCCTTGGGATGGTACCATCTGCAGTCCATATCATGGTCTTACTTGAAAGTTTACCCAGGGGGATCATTATGCTTGAATGAAGTTCATTTATATGTTCTTTCCTTCATGCTGGTGTATCTTATTTTTTTTTTGAATTTTTAGCATTATGTTACTGTACTTTTAATTTTGCTTGGTACCTCAATTGGAATTAAAAAAAAAAAATGCGTGTGGTGAAGAGATAAACTTTTACGAATAAAACAGAAAATATTAAGTAAGAGAACCATTTTTTTCTTAGTGTACATATGTTCTTATCTTTAAATATCATGTCTATCTGTGAAGAATCAAATTAATGAATAATCCTCTAACAGAACTTTTTATGCAGATTGTAAAGAGAGTTGAAACTGTTAAAATACTGAAAGTGTGTTTGATTTTGTTTTATGTTCCATTTTAATTTCAGGAAATTCAAGATCTTATCAGCAGTGGATGCATACAGTGAAGGTATATATGTTTTGTTGGTTAAGTAATTGATTTTTGAGGAAAAAGAAAACAAACAAAAAAAAACAACCTATATCCTGGACTGCCTTTTCTTTAAGTCTTTGTCCTCTTCATTATATGTATGTATGTAATGGTAAGTGTTTGTTCATTTGAAAACAAAAGTATAAGAATATTCTATAGTAAACAACATATCTTTGGTATATGCAAGAATTATGTGTTGTTTTTTTTCTTGGTGAAAAAAAGTCCCATCCTCAAAACAAATGCCAAAACACACAAGGTACTTCTGTAAACATACAGAAGTAAAGAGTTTCAATGCATTCCCTATCATATTGGGTTCTGTAACTGTGAATTAATTGTAACAGCACAATTTGATATGAAGTTTATCACTTCTAGTAAACAGCAATATAGTTAATACGGATTTGTATAGTTTGACTAGCGAAGACCCTTGGAGTAACCTTGTTATTCTGCAGGATTAGTAAAATATATTATTTTAGATTAACAGAATTCTTGTGTGATTAGTTATTTCTTTCAGGTCAAAGTATTTCGGAGTTACATAATATAAGATAGGAGCACATGAAAAATAGCCAGAACTTCTGAATTGATTTTGAAACGGTAACAGTGAATGAAGAATGAAGATACATCATTCTGTTAGAATGCATTGATAAATGTGTCAGCTATGATAATGACATACTGTAACCCTTGTGTATCTGCAGAAAGTAGGTTGTGGAGGAAACACAGCTGTGGTTATTCTTACCAATTTAAGATTGTTATTTCTTTATGGCACACTGTTGATTTCCTTGCTGTTGTCTTAACTTTTGACTTATGTTATAAATCTTACTAATATACAATGTTTTATACATTGCAGAAAGGTGGTGCGCTGATCAACACGGCAATGACCAAAGCCACTCCGGCTGTGAAAACAGCATATAAATTTGTAAGATATCTATATCAAATAAATATTACGTAAAAATGTCATAACTACCTACCACCTCTGATTCTTCCTGAATACTGAAAAACCTAACTATTTTACAAAAGTGTTGCAGAAAAACACTTCCGCCTGCAGAATGCTTTTAGCTTCATTTGTTTTCTCATAGAGCACTAGGGTATAGAATTGGTAACAGTGTCTTCCAGATAGCTTGTATATAACAACAGATATTTTCAAAGTGTCAATGCACTGTTACTGTTTCAATCATAATACACACTGGAAGCTTATTTGAATATCATTTAGGTGGTTGATACACGGCTGTAAATTAATCCTAACATGATGACGACATGATCAAAATATGGACTCTGAAAATAGAAATTCTCATTTACACTAAGGTCCGGTAGCAACTCATGCGTTGCAAAGTTAACATGAATCTAAAACATTTTGTAAATTTACATTTAATTATAAATATAGTGTTACAGTATGTAGTTATATATAGTATTAACATGATGCAGAGAATATTCTCTATTCAGAAGATCATGCAGGAAAAATGGAGTCCTGGCTTACATGGATGGAATTTCTCTTTGGCAGTAAGTGCTGCTCTACTGTAAAGAGGTGGTAGAGCATCAAAAATGCATGCAGCAGTCTTTTTTGTCATTTTCTGTTTAAAAAAATTATATCAGAATACTCATGTTTATCTAGATTTAATGCTTATACCTTTGAACTTTAAATATCTTGTTTTAAAACACTGCCTAACCAATAAAGCATGTTAAATTAAAAGGTACTATCTGGTACAGAAAGAAAAAAAAAAGGCAAGAGATTAAAATGAAATGGGAAGTATTTTAAGGTTAGATTTTTAAATATATGAGAAAAGACTTTCAGCTTCCTTTTTGCTTTTCCAACTGTTTCAATAGTTGGATGCATAATAAGTAGTCCTGAATAAATCAGAACATCAGTCTAAGCTAGTATACTTCAAGTAAAGTTTTCAAAGAGAATTTTTAATTTTACATCAATTGAAAAACACAGCAGTCATGAAGAGAAAAACAGGTAAATAAATTAAATATACTTCATATTCATGTACTCATTTATAATTCAAGAAATTATTCATTAACCGGTTATTTGGAAATTATTATTCTTTGGTTTATATTAGCTTAGGCAGTGGTTACATGATCTCCCAGCACTCAGTATTGGTAATAGTCTTTGATAATCAAGATTCTTCTAAGTGAACTGCTGTTTATACTAAGGAACACTGGTAAATTTTTTAAGGATCTGTCTGTTTACGGTATTCTCATTTAATGTCTCATACTGTTGCCCTTCTCTAGACTACTACTAGAGAACTGAAATATGCATTTCATAGTTGCTACATAACTATTTGGTAGCCTTGAGTAAATAATGTGATTGATACCATCCCTCAGTGTTAGAACAAAGTACTCCTAAGTGCATCCAAATGCAGTGAGTGTGAACTGCAAAGTTAAAAGTGGCTCTCAGTTTAGCATCTGCTACATGGCACCCCATTGTGCTGTTATTGAGCTTATAGATGTATGATTTAAGGATCAAAAAGGCTCTCTGACCTCTTGAATCAAGAAAATGATTTTCTTTTTCTGAATTTCCAGGTACAGAAAAACGTACAAAAATAGGTGGTTTCCACGGATTTATGCCCCCAACCATATTTTAAAAGGTCCTATTTTCAAGGCAACCTTGAAAACTTTTCTAGCTCTTTGCTATATGAACCATATTCATATAGGAAAAATACCCCTTCTATTAGGCTTAGGGTTTTTTTTGTTTGTTTTTGTTCCCTTCACCACAATATATCCTTTCTTGTTTTTTCCTCTTCATCTCCCTCTCTTCCTCCTTCATTCTTTCTTTTTTCACATAAGTACATGATATCCTGTATTGATAATTCATTTCTCTATTGAAGAACGTTCTTGGCTCTGTTTTCTATGCAACAGTGATCCTTAGCTGACTATTTTAATACATACAGAATTCTCCCCTAAATAGCAGCACTATTCTGTTCAGCAACACTGGGCAAAATCTCCATCTGCATATGAAATCACTTCATTTCTCTTAAGATTGATGTTGCCCTGCAAGTTGCCAGACTGGAACACTGTAGCAGTCATCTTGAAAATCTTAACATTTTTCCAACATGCCTTGCTGCTAAAATAGCCTTTCAAATTTAAAGGACCACTTGCAATAAAGAACTGATGTTAAAGACCATTTTTAGCTCATCTTCAGTAATATCAGAGATTTTTTGAGCATATATGTTTTTACAACATTGGCATGCATGTACTGAAAAAACATCTTAGGTATACTGATAAAGCATGAATATATAAAACATACTGACAAAGCACATATGAAATTTGTGATAGATTCTTGTCCTTTTTATAGCACCTGGTGTGAAAAAAAAAAGAAAAATAAATAAGTATGGTATCATAAAGCATGCTCCATGACTACAGCCAATATCTTACAGAGCTACTTAAGTATTTTTTAATTTTCTAGGCAAAAAATCACGCAAGGCAAGGAATAAAAGAAGTAAGGAGTAAGTTGAAACACAAGGTACGTAGTACATTTTTTACTTTCTTACCTTGCTTCATGTATGTTTGAAGCTTATACTTTACAAATCACATGAGATTTGTGTTTTTAATGACTTTTGAAATGTGCTTAGCCCTTTGTTCAACAATACATTTTTCATAACGAGCCCTCTGGCAACTATCTGTCATTCTATGCATCCACTGAATAATCTCTTTATTGTTTGCATATTTTATCATAAAACAACAGAGGTCTTCAAAGATACATTAACAGCATGTATGTTTTCATAAAGTTGATTGCTTTGATATCACAATTGAAGCCTTTGCTTCAAGCTGAGAATTTGAGATGGAAATCTTACAGTGCAATGTATTTCAGAAGGTGTAGTTGTCTGGTTTGGTTTTGTAAGGTATGTGAACAATTGCAGTGTTCAAAAATGAAGACAGTTTCATTTTGCAAAAGGAACATTGCAGAAATATCAGAAAAGGTATTTTACGCATTTTGTAGCTGCATCTCCTGAACATTGTGTTTCCACTCAAGATTTTTCTTTAGGAAGAAAGAAGCAGTTTTAAAATATTTTTATGCTATTTTAAGAAAGCTTTCAAAAATACTTCCTAGACATTTGAACAATTCATCTTTTAAATGACAATGTTGATAATTTGGCTTCTTGAAAGGCTAAATTTGATTTTCTTACTACAGATGGTATTTTCATGACAGTAATGGGTTGTGGCAAGATAATTTTGAATGCTTTCTGCATGCATAATATAAAGGGTACATTTGCAGATAACGATTATAAATAAAGAAATTTAAAGCTGTTTTGTTGCATAGGAGAGTGAGGAAGAGTATGGAACTTGCAGCACTGGTGCAGTACAGAGTGCTTCAGTCTACACATCACATAATGAGAAAAGAGGAAACTCAGAAAAACGAAGACTTGCACAGGTAATGTCCCAGAAACTTCTGTCCTTATGATTATGAGTAATTTTTTTCCAGCTATAGTAACGCATCAGTGAATCTGTTTAAGATTATTGTACTGTCTGTGTTTAAATAGTGTGATTGAAAGGCTATGTTTATAGCAATACTTCTGTCATAGTATACTGCTCAAAAGTAGAAAAAAATGCTATTCATACTTCATCCCTGTTGAGAGGGGGGGGAAAAAGAGATTTATCAGTATAGATCTGAGATTTAATTTAGGCTTAAATGCTGTTTTTGATAAAGGCTTCTCACAAAAAAAATACCTTCTGCTCTATTCACAGATCTGTGTTAAGCTTTTTTTTATAAGTTTCTTATAGTTGGACCCATCAATATTGCATTTATAATAAATTGATTTGGCAGTTGCATGGCTGTTAGCCTTTTTCAGATAGTTACAACTTATTAGTTTACTAAGTCATCTAGTTAATACAGTGTCAATCTGTTACCCTTTTGTTCTCTAATCCTTTCTAGTCTTGAATTGCAGTAACAGGTGTAATGTTTCAACTTCGGAAAGTGTTTTAATATCTCTGCATTTATTTTGACAGTTTTATCTCGAAGATATCTGTAAAATAGGTTTTGTAATACTTTTTTTACTCAACAAATGTCTGCATATGTGCGTATTTTAATGTGTGGGTATAGATTTTATGTTATATTGTTATTACATATTTTTAATGCATGTAATGAATTTTTATATATGGATTTTACTGCATATATTTTCATCAGATACAAAATATAGAAACGCAGTCCAGCTGATGTAGTAGCATTTTTTTTTAACTTTAGATAGTGCAATAACACTGAATTGTGCATGTAATCAATTTAGTTTTGAATTAGTTCAGTTTTATCCCTAAAGTTTTTGAAATGTAGTGTAGAGTTGATACAGATTATCGTGAAATAATGTTGAAATTTTACATTAGGGTTAAGTCACTATTTTTTGTAGTATTATAAATAACAAAAGGATTTTCTGCTTTAATTATTTAGGCAGTGTTTAGTTTGTACATGTTTTCATGATCCCTTTAAAGCCAGTGATAAAGTGTTAAACTATGTGCCCGCAGTGTATTTTTATGTATAGGCAACTGTGGTGCCTCCGTTCTTTCAGGAACTTCTGTACAGCACGCTTTCTTCACTGAGTATCAGAACAGAAGATATCCTTTGCTTTATGCATGACTCTAGAACTGTAATGTTAATAACAGGAATGGGTTCTTAAAATATTACTTCTAATGGATAACTTATTTTAATATATAGCACACCACACCAAAATATGCAGATTAGTGTAGGTCAATCTACAATTGTATGTATCTGTGTAAACGTGTAACACAAATGTACTCTTACAGTCAGTGAATTTCTATAGGCTGCTTTTATTAAGGAAATCTGCAGTAATTTACTAGTATGGTAGTAGTCCTGCCTGCTGCTAAGTACAGGAGTCTAGGGATACAAAAGAATATGATTTACCTCCATGCAATTTAGCATTTCTCTTGAAGGCTTGTTCTGGCACAACAATTAAACTTCTGTATGCTTGTTTGTTTGTATAGTGCTAAATCCCTCAATATTATTCTTGCTGTTTGTATCAGTCATTTTGAAAACAAGACAGAAAGAGTGCATATAATTCCATAGTTCTGTATGGGTTTATACGTATTACACATGCATGTATGTATACACACACATACAGGTATGTACATATATAGCGTCTGTTTACAGGCAAAGCTGCGTAACTAATGGCCCACAATCTAGCCGTGCTGCATCCAGCATGTCCCAGGTCTTCTAAGCTCTCTACCCAGATGCCACCTGAGCCCAGGCTGGGGGAAGGAGCAGGGTGGTCTCTCCCAGGAACTCTGGTCTTACACCATTTCCTTCCCCTCTCGTTTACACTGTTTTCCTCCTCCCCAAAAGCAAACAAAGCAAAGATTTCTCCCAAATAAGTCTGCTGTTGCTTCTCTTATGTTTTTTTTTTTTTTCCCGTTTAAGTGTTTGAATAAAATAAAATAAATGCAATTTCTTTTATAGTTAGGTGCTGATTTTAAACTTTATGCCCAGATAAAAAATATACGTAGGTATTCACAAGTGCGTAAGAGAGACTGTTTGATTTAGTTCTGAATCTATAGCATAAAACAAGTGAACCTCATTGTTTGCTACTATTCTAAGATTTAATATTTTTTCTGTGACTGTCTGTTGCTGCAGATGAACCTTTCCCCCCAGATTTCTAAAATGGTACCCTTGAGCGTCAGTAGCAGTAGTAGTGCTAACCTGGCAATTCATGCACTTTGATAGATATCTAAAATAGGGACTGAGTATTGATTAAATTGCAACATCAATGTATTTGAATATCCCCTCAAAACCTAAACAAACAACAAACGAAAGAGAGTGCTTTTTAATAATCTTATTGTTCCAATCTAGAGGCACCTCTGCTCTTTCTCTCTTCCATATTATTTTAAAACTTGTAAATATAGAGAATTTGTTACTACATTTTGTGTCATGTTAGATGCATATGTTGAGCTATTCATTCTCCAGTGCTTGGAAACAATTAAATACTAACTAATAGTTATCTGAGATACTGTAAAATGTATTTCATTTGAAACATTGTGATTGTGTATGATACAAAAGTTTCCTTCACTCTAAAACACCATTTTAAAGGTTGGTTTATAAGGGGATTTTGGGGACTGGGGATGTTTGCTTTACAATAGAAAGTGAATCTGCTTTTACCCCAATAAATAGTAGTTTGTATGTGGGTCTGCTAATTAGTACGGTTATTTCCTGTTTTGTTGATGAGGCTTTAATAAATGTCAAGGGTACAGCCATGAAGATCTCCCAATTAGGCTTTGCGTTTGTAAAACCCAGCCCCTTTGCTTTTGTGTGAAGATGACAGTTCCAACTGCAGCCTCAGCCTAACAGGGCTCAAGGGAAAGGATACTTCTCTGGTTTTATTGAAAACAAGGCCAGTTTGGCCCAGGGAGAATACCAGCACTGGTCACAGTGCAGAGCGGTTTTTAACAATGAATATTTACTAAGCTTTATCACTTCTGTCATAGTGGTTTTATTATATTTTCTTTTGCCAGATTGGCAATAGACTTTAAAAAACAAAACAAAACAAAAAAAAACAACAGTAAAGCAAAACAAATCGTAGCATGTAAAATAGCTGTCAAAATCTAATTGGAGGATAAATAATTCAATGTGTTATTGCAAACTGTAGTGGTCAGCTTGCCCTCCTATAATTTGCATTTTGAAAATCTTTCCTAAAAAAAAAGTAAAAATAACATGAGCACACTCATGTGCCTGTGTGCACGCACACTCACATACACACAATTAATCTTTACCTAAGATGAATTGTTCTATCTCTGTAATATTCATTTGAGCTTACTCTTGCTTAGGTTAGCTGTTCTAGGCTTTTTATATGTGTGTGAGCTTAACTATATTGCAAGTCAACATTAACAGATGGATTGCCCTAAGCAAGGGAAAACCACAACAACAAAATCTAGTGAAAGTGGAGGATTGAAGCTTTTTATTGTTAAGCCTTATTAAAACCTTGGCATGTGCACTGCTGTTAACTGTTTCATGTCTAGATCTAATAACAAGTCTGATATATTTTATCTTCTACTTTAATTAGATAGAGAGGATATGGTATATAAGAAATTACCGGCTATACATTTTTGAAATAAAAATTAATGCAAGCATGAGGTTGGTTCAACTCTTTTAGCAATATCTTGCCAACAATATTGCTGAGTTCCTTTAACTATTGATGAGAGAGGTATGGTAGTGCATGTATTAGACTACTGAGCATTCAGTTTTTGCATAATCCATTTTAATTCTGTTTTGTTACATACACCCAGGTAATGATTTCTAGGTAGACAAGGACCTAAATGCAGCAGGAGCTCTACAAAATTGCTCAAAATAAATAATTGAAAAGAGAATGTGTCTATTATGAACCTGGTTAGAATGCTGGGAAGATCTGTTTGATTTCATGAATAAGATCTTTGTAATTTTACTGTTACATCGGGTGATAGGGTAGCTTATTAAAAATGGAGCATTTAGGGATGTAGATAGTACTAATGTATTTAGTGGCTAATAAAATATCCTTGCAGATTTGCAGAATGCCAAGTAACAAGTACAAGTTCATTTTATAATGAGTAAGTTAGCAATGCTCCCTTGTCTCTAAGGAAAGGTATGTAATACCTGTACCTTTAGGCATGCACTAGTCTGCAGACGTAGTGGAAACCTGGGCATTTGGATTTGAAGTGTGGATTTACCAGGAATCTCTGTGTGTCACTGCTACTTTTAATGCTTGTATATTGAAGAAGCCAAGTGAGCTACTTTCCATGACTCTGCAGGATTTAAATATAGTGTCTAAAAAGGTTTTAAAAACACTTTTGCATAAAGTAATAAAAGACAAGTTTGTCTGAACTTTTTCCTTAGTATTCCTGAACAGAATTACCTTTCTTAAACAAACAAACAAACCCACACAAATACAGCTCTTACAGTTTTATTGTAGTATGTCATTAACTAGAAAGTATGTAATTCTGCTTGCAGTAGGTGTACTTGGCTTCTCTTCAACAAAGAGAGCAAGTGTCAGGGAGGAAGATGTTCTCAGAATAACCTTACCTTCAGGAGTGCCACATTTATCAATACCCCTACAATGACCAGCAAAATAAGTGACATAATCATTAGCTACAGAGGGCTTCGAGTAACTGATTACTTCCTAACCTGAAAAAAGATAGCGAGAGGGAGCTATTCTGAAGATATTTTTTTCCCGCAAACATAAAAGAGGAGAGAAAATGCTTGTGATAATGCAGTACTGAATATACATATTTTATATCAGGAGACTGAACGCCTTTAAGAAAGTAAGAAAAAAAAAAAAGGAAAAAACCACACAGAAACCCACAATAATTTCAGAAATATAATAGCTCTGGTTAAGGACCTGTATCTATATTTGGATTCAGACAATGTGCTTGAGATCATATTTATACATGAAGTCCATAGAAAATACTGGTTACATAGCTGGAGGTAACTTTGGCTCTCATTGACTACAATTCTAGAAATTGACATTTCATAAATAGGAACAGCTATTTTTCATGTAATATACATTTTATATGAAATATAGATTTGAAGTAAGCTTCGGTTGATCAGTACATTCTGTTTCTTCAGCTAATATTATATAATTTGAAAATACTGTAAATATCATTTAGCTTCCTTTAAGTTGGAGAAAAATCTTTTGTCTTGGTGTGTCAAGTGAGATCTCTTCATTCTGCAAAACAGTCAGATTTCCTTTTAATTAAAAATGAAAAACCTAGGCAGCAAAAATTCAAATTGTAGATTACGAGAGTGCCCTCTCGTGGCTCTAACGCCTTTCCTCGGTGGTACATGCATACATGTATCCTCTGCCATGTATAAACCTTGCTTTTTATGACAGCAGACCATTTAGAAATCAAGCACTACATCCTCACATTATTGTTGCTTTTTTTTTTTTTTTTTAAACTAGAAGATTAGCAGGATTTAATGTAACCTAACTATTTAGGTGCTTTCATGTATCATGCATAATTTTATTTTCAGGAATGCACCCTGCCAAGTAGAGCTATAATTACCATGTTGCTCAAAGCTTCCCCCTCGCAAGATGATAGTAGATACTGCCTCTGAGCAGTGACAGTGACTGATTTTCAGTTAGTCAGTGAGCACATTTAAATGAAAAAGAAGCAATAGAGCTTTGTAAAGTGTATTTTGGTGTTTTTGTTAGTATGAGTTTTTTCCTATTCTCTGCCCCAATCTCTCCATGGGTTTAAGTGAAGAAGTATTGCAAGTCTCTGGCAGGATCCTGCCATTCATTTTACACCTGCAAAGTGAAGTAAACCTTGCCTGTCCTTCTTCAAGTTTTGCAATAAGCATCACCTGAGATCTCTTTCCACTAATTACTGATTCCTTGTTTGTTTGTTTGTTTGTTTTTGTTTTTTCCTTTTAAAGAAGTGAGGAAAGATAGGGTAATGGTCAGGAAATGGGTCTGGATTTTTTTGTTGCCCTTTGTGGTATTTAATGCAACACTTGCTTTTTTCAGGGCAAAATCACCGGCACATCTACCTATGATCTATCCAAGAGAGATATTTAGACCATCAAAAAGTTTGCAGATGCTTTTTCTGGTTATTAGATCTGGTTATTAGATTTTAGTTCTTTAACTAACAGAAGGGCAGCCTTTCTGAGGGCCTTTCTTCTACAAGCGAGAGGGTCTGACAGAAAAAGGCTGCTTCACAAACAGGAGAATTTATAGACATCCTCATGTAACAGTGCTATCTTCTGCTTAGTTTGCTGTGTTCCTTCTATATTCCTGAAGAGCAATCATGGGTAGCATTCCGGCTCCACCTAGCAAAGCAGGGAACCAAAGGGTCAGTCCACCTGTGTCCATTCCATTTTGCTTTTGTTTTCTGGCCTCAAAGTTTGGAGAGCACAACCTTATGTCTAAAGCTTCAGCTCTGGTACTGTCTGTTCCCTAACCTTTTCTTTCCCTCTCTCTAATCCTGTAACTGAGTAGGAAGAAAAAAAAAAAAGAATAAAGAAGTTCAATTAAAAAATAAAGTTTGCCCTGGGGGCAAAAAGAGGAAGAAGTGGAAGGAACAGAAAGAGCCTTTCCTGCAGGGATCTCAGTGTCCCTGAATATGAAAGCTCAGATTAAACCCATCTAATTTTAGACACTGAAATGCCAAAGTTAGTAGCGATGCTTTTTCCACAGTAAGTAGAAAGACAGAGGCATGACCAAAGGGCATTTCAGCCCACCTAGCATCTGGATTGAATCCCAATGCTTCCCTTACCCGATGCTTATTATCTCATTTGTCAATAAAGCATCTGAAATTAGTGAAGAGTATGCATATCTGAGTCCCATCCGTGTTCCCAGGTGCCTTGCAGAGAAAGGCCCACTTTGTCAAACAGAATACCCCTAGTGGCGTCAAACAGGTGGAGGGACTCCTCTTCACTGCCCGATTCCTCTGGCTGCGAGCCTTGGACAGAAATTTATTTAGAGGCAATCTTTCTGTTCCTAAGGCACAATCAGTTTTTCCTTGCAAATGTGATTAGTCTGTCGTCATGCTTCGTACAGAGCTTCCTTCCATAGGCTCGTCTGTAGTTTTGATGGACAGAGTTCAGCACTGCTCAGGTTTTACCTTCTATAAATTTTGTGATATTTGGTCTTCCGATTAAATTTTGAAGTTCGAAGATATATGATGTTTGTGTTTATGATCACGTCTGCTTCCTACATTTTACCTTCAGTCACTTGTATTGTTCATTTAACATGTTTGTGTTTTGTTAGTTCTTCCTTTCAGAAAAGTCGCATGTGATCTGTCATCAGCAATTCCAGCAGGGATCTTGCCATGTGATACTTCTGCTGGTGCAAGGATACGATGCACATTTTAATGGAAATATTGATTTAACCAGTAATCTTGTTTTTTACCTGCTTAAGAATGGTATCAAATAGATAGCATATTCCAGCCATGTAAGCTGGGTTTACAACTCTTCTGAATCACTGAAGTCGCTCTGTGCTCCCAAGCTACATCCCGGTCTCTGGACTTGCATGTTACCTCAGAAACATGCTCCCTTTCCTGTCTTCCACATGCCTTTGTGCATATGGACATCGATTAGTTTTTCCTTTCTTTTTGTGCTCCTCTTATCTTCATCTTCTTACACTGGAAATCTCAGGTGTCATGTTTTAAAGGTCTAATGCTTCTGCTTGTCGCCAATAAAAAGAAAGCCAGGCAGCCTTTGGATGCTGCACTCTCCACAGCAAGGATGCTGCGTGGCATGATGCCATAGCGTGTCAGCTGAAAATGACCATTTTTGCTAAGAATAGCCGCTGTGCCATGGAGAAGAATGAGACCAAGCTGGCTACTTGGGAGTGAGACCCAGCTTTAGGCAGAGTGGGGCCTCGGTCTATTTCAGAGGGGTAGGAGATGGTGCAGGCTTCCTGAGAAAAACAGCTCTGTGATTCTTCAGAGAAAATGAAACTTTATTTGTTGTTTTGGGGAAAAGGAACTATTTCTGAAATAAACATGAGCAGAAGCATGATTAATCCATAAAAATCAAAAGCAGTATTACAATATCCTCAAGTATCATCTGTGTTCAGGAGTATAAATGTAGAAGGTTTAGAGTCTGTTAATTTTTCACCACACTAATTCAGAAAAGAAAGAATTAGAATATGCTTTCCATGACAAGGTACCTCAACAGATTTATCACTCCTATAACAAATCCTACCTCAGCACTGATACTAATGTTTCATTTAACTTTATAGAAGCAGTGGAGGTCTCTATTATGTCGCAGCTTACTTGTAACTTCAGTATGTAAGAGTATGTAACCCATACTCTTATCTATAAATTTCTGGTTGACTGTGGCTTTAAACAGATTTGAGGGATTTCATGCTCTTATAGGCTCTTTATTGCCACAGAAAAGGATTTCTTTCTCTCATTGGGGACCTACTTCGTGGATTTATTTTTCTGCATCATTTTAGTTATCAGGATCTCAGAATCAATGATGCTTTTGTCTCATGGCATATAGTTGTGCATATTTCCAGCTGCTCCGTGCTTTTTCAAATGTACCATGTGCATCTAACTTTGTTAAAGCAGGGAAGGCTTCTGTACTAGGAAGGATGGAAGTTGTTTAGTTTGTGCCATATCCTTGAAAAAGGAAAGGCATTGAAGAAGAGAAAGTTTGGTAACTGTACTTCTGTGTTATCTCTGTTTTTCCTCTCTTTCCCCCATCAGTCTTGTCTCTTGTGGAGTGTTAGGTGAAGTGCTTTTCCTGTGATCTCATTATCCATGGCTTTAGTTTTCAGTCCTTAACCGGAAGGAAAGGCAGTGGGTTGTGGTTAACTAGAAAGTTTGATAGTCTGAGATCTTTTGCCTCCCTGCTGGAGGTGAAATTGTAATTATGTCTGTGATTGCGTTGCAGAGGATAGATGAAATAAAATACCGAAACGTAAGTAATAGTGGATTTGTGTTTATTTTTTTTCTCATACTGAATGAATTATCTTTAAATTATTAAGAAAAGGCAAGCAGTACTTCATATATTTAAACCATAGTAGATATTTTTCTTTACTCGAAACTCTATATGTGTTGATATATTGAGTAGCCAGTAAATGTGAAATTATATACGTGCTGCCATTTATCAAAAGATTATTTGTTTCTCACATTGAGGACAATTAATGGCAGCAGCCTTATTAAACTTCCTGCCTTACTGCTGATCAATAAGCACTCATTCCAGGAAGTTATGCTTCTGAAAGGTCTGGTGTTAAATAAAAAGCTGACATTTCAAAGATTGACTTTCATGCCCAATCAAGAGTGTAACCATCTTACATTTAAATCCTTTAGTATTCATGTAATTTGTCTGCATTTTTATGCCAAAGAAGCACATTTTGTGAGGCTACCAATAAGCAGAAAAGAGCAGTTTCAGGACTTATTCTCACTTTGTTTGGTTCTACCCATATTTATACTGTCAGTACCTTTTTTTTTTCTTCCTGGTTTCAGTGATCAGAATTTTGCCACAATTTTAACAGACGAGTTGCAGAAAGATTTTGGAGTCAGGCAGAAACCAAAGAGGACAGATATGACTTCTCAGTCAAATGCATCACCTTTATTATTGAAATAACATTCAGGATTCAAGGCAGGTTGCCTGCAACCAGTGGAAAACGGAAGATTGCAGTAACAATGCAGTAAGTCATGAGCTTATCAGCTGCAGCCATACAATTCCCCCAGAACATATGAGTGTCGCTTCCAAAGCAAAACAGTACCAACAAGAACCCTCACACTCTGGGGAGCTGGGATGTCTGAATACATCCTTGCTCTGACTGTGGTTGTTCGTCTGCTGTGTTTTACACGACAGCGTAAAACAGTGGTTCAACAGTGGTGTGTGCTGAGCATAAGCTCATTGTGTGGTAAATATGTTGAACTCTTCAATATTCTGAGCAAGATGAGAGATGGGTTCTTGTGGTGCCGTGTGCCTGAAGATAGGAAAAATGCGAAATGCCTGATTTTGAAATGCCTGTATTATGTAAGCCAGACTAGTTGAAAGAAGCAAAACAGTTAAGTAGTTTTTAAGAAGTTTGTTGCTTTAGTTTATAGAAAAAAACATGACAGCAGTCTGTTAAGACTTTATAAAGTTCTGGTGCAACAAGAAAGAAGTATTACAATATCATTTCTCACAGTAATAAATGGTCTGGTTGTTGTTAGAATGTTGATCAGGAAGGAAGCAGAAATCTGTCCTTTTTTCATAAAATGGTATAAAAGAAGGTTACACACTTCAAAATGCAGAAAAGACAGAAATTAAAAGCTTAAATAACTGCAAACAGCAGGATACGTCAGTAATGGAAGGACTTCTTAAATGACTTTGACAGCTTTTGCAGGTGCATGTACTATGTCACTTTGCCTGGTGGAGCATTGAAAAAGATTTATGGTTCTCCTTTTGCAATTTATTAAGAGTTTCTTTCTTTGTTTTTCTTTCTTTGCAAAGTAGTCTGGACATACCCCTCCCTTGCAGTCATTTTTATTACAGCTCCTAGAGGAAAGTCATCTATTCAAAAACATGTGTTGCTTGTTGTCTCAGTGGCTAACTTGCAGAGCTGTAAACTCTGAAGAATGTTGTTATTTACAGCCAGATATTTTCCTTCCCCTCCCACCCCCTTTTTTTTGGTATAAAAATCCCATTTTATTTGATTTAGCTCTTGAAATTTGTCTTGTGTAATTTTGCACCCCTAAACATTTAAATTGGTAGTAAAAATAGTTTCTCAAAGAGAAGATTCTGACCATCAGCAACTAGAGGTTTTGTGGTGTTTTTTTTTTTATGACATGTGCTAAGTTATACTCCTTTGTATGATGTTATTCTTGCTTTCACTAACATGCTTGCATAATACTGTCTGTAGGTGCTCCAAGGGGCCACATATGGGGGCCAAAAACTGTTATGCCTGTGGTGTTTACTGACTTTAATTTTATTCAGTTTCTGTTTCTCACAAACCCACTTTTCTGTCTATGCTCTTTGAAACATTATTTATTATGTTAAAAAATCATGGAGTTACCTTGTGAGAATTTATTCCATTGACAGTGTTAACCCATCTGCAGATAAACAAGCCTCTCTTTTGTTTTTGTTTTCTGAAATTTCTCCATATTTTTAAAGAACATTCTGTCCTGCAAAATCTTGTCTTTACATTAATAGAAGTAAAAGTGATGGCAGCATCTAATTCAGATGCATATTCCAAAAAAGTGAGACAGAGTTTTGCCCTCCAAGAGTCAGTCAGGATTAGAGCTTTAACGTAAATGAATGTCGCGTCAGTCAGAATTTTCCAGAGGAGGTAGTGTATTACCAGTCTTACAGAAATAAAGTATTTTAATTGCCTAGTGAAGACAAATACTAAAATTTAAATACTGCCCTGGTGGCAGTAATCTCTAAGATAACCGATTAATAGTATCAATTAAGGCAAAATGGTTAACCTTCCCTTTAGTTACATGCAGTGGTGTGATTGATTACAATAATGATGGGAATCACTCAAAGAACTCACAAAACTGGGAAAGAGATGGAATTTGCAAAGGAAATTTAACTTGACTACAGCTACTGAAAGGAATAACTAAAATGCTTTTACTTATCTTGGTGTGGTCTGATTACCAGATAACTATCCTGGCATGAGAGGTGTGGCCACCAAAATGGACAGTGAGCCATCTTCTAATAATTTATTTTCTTCTTGACAGTTTATGTTGTATTTAATATACCTGTATTATATTCACTAACAGTCTCCTAATAATTGGATCAGTGTGTTTGAGGTCAGTCTTTTTAACGTCGTTTGTTCTTTTCATAATATTATGGTTTTATGATTTTTACTGTTACTTGCACCTGGGATTTAAGTCCTGCGTTTTTGGTGCTTGATTCCATTAAACATTTCTAAATGTTTATTACATAAGTTGATTCTTTGCAATAAAGTAATCATAGTCAAACCATTTCTGTTCAAAGGTTAAAAGTTATTCTTGTTTGGTGCTAACAAATTACAAAATGTTATTTTGTTACATGTCAAGTAAGTCATATGTTGTGATGACATATTTATTCAAAGTTGTTTTACTTCATTTGTCTGTAATATTTCCTAAACCTTCCTAGTTTCATATTCAATGAATAGTGCTTCATAAATCGGTCCAAACTACTCCAATTCCATTGGGTACTATTTGTTTATTCCACTAAGATCAGCCAATGCAGGAAGTACGTTCTAAAAGGTATTTCTCTCTAAAATACATGAGAAGTATCAATAGTATATTTGTTTCTCTGTGTTCTATCCTATAACTTTTGCTCAGTGTGAAGCTTTGTTTTTTTTTCCTAGTTTTTAATACTGTAATAATTCTCTTGCTTTCTGTTTTTTTATTATTATTTTTATTTTTAGCAGTTTTTATTTGGTTTAACACATTAAGAACCATGTTTCATCTTTGTCAACAAAAGATACAGAAAGTGTTATCAAAACTTTGTGCTTTAATTAAAACCTCTCTTGTTGAATGAGAATAATGTGTCAACCTATAAAAAATGTATATTAGGACATTCCTGATTGTAATGGGGAAAAAAGGACAGTGTGTGTCCTGGTACATATAGAACACTGACAACATCTGTAACAGGTGGCATATTGAAATCCTCACAATACAAGATTTCAAAGCTTCTTGTAGTCTGAAGTTAAGGTCATATTTCTCCCCCATCAGGGGCTTGTTATAGGCTTAAGCATTTGGTGAACTGCATGATGAGATGTGGGCAGTAACACTTTATATTTACATACGATTTTCTTTAAAGTTAGCTAACGCTGTTTTCCCTTTGCACAAATTCTATCCACGTCTTTAAATTACGGCCAGTTTTCCATGGCGCAAAATCACTTACGTGGATTAATTGCATCTATAGTTTTTTGTTGCTGTTGTTTTTTAATTAATATTATTTTATTTTTATTTTGTTTTTGGGTGGGGTATTGTTGATACAAAACAAGGGTAAGAGATGCATAGACCTTGAGACAGTCATTTGTGAAGCACAAATGGCTAAATTCCTGACTTAAGTGTTCTGGTTGAGGCCGAGCAGTTGGTGTGCTGCAAATTCGCATGCTATCGCAATGAGTACTCACTAACCTGTTTGATCAAATTGTTATTTAGCAAACAAAACCAGGCTGAAGACTTTTACTATACTTGAAAAAGAATCTCTATGCAAGCTCCCTTGGGAAGCTCTGAACGTATGCTAACGTTGAGTTAACTGTAATTTACAGTAAATTATCCTGCGCAAAGGCATTCTTAGTGCACAGTTATCAAGCTGGCATACTATTTACTCTGCCCTTCTGTTTAACAGCCTAATATAAATGCAGCTATGTAAAGAGACTCTAGGCTTCTTTTGTATTTACCACTTCAAAAATCCATACTGTGCTTAGTAAACCACATTAACCTCAGAACTTTGCAAATATTTCTATCAGAAAATAGTAAAACATAGTGTTTTGTCATTGCAGGAAAGGGTAGGCAGTAGACTTGAGTGATGCTTTACCTCATATAGCCAGCCTTCTGCTAACCAAGGCTTTGCATAAATAATAATGCACTCTATAGGCCATGAGGAAAAATGGTTTTCTAGCCCTAATTGGTGATGCTTGAGGATTTCATGTCCTTTTCTAACAACCTTTAGAAGACTTGATCGATATGTGGCATTCCTCATCAGGTGCTCAGAAAGTCTTAATGAGTATAGTAGCAGCTAGGTTCCAAATAATTAATGTTGAAATAGTTTTTGTTGTTGTTGTTGTTCTTTTTTGTTTGTTGGTTGGCTTTTTTAAAAACAAAACAAAACCAAATAATAATGTGAGTTTTCTATCCTCCAGACACGTTTCAACCAGCGTCTCAGTAACCAGGATTTTGCCTTGGATGAAGATGATGATGATGAAATGGAGAGAACAAGCAAGTAAGAAGTCTGTTAGGATATATGTGTATGTATGGGAGAAAGGGAAAATAACCAGCATTATTTAGCAAACTTGAGTTCAAGTGACAAATCTTTCTCCTGTCCAGGCTGCTAGCTTGATTCTGAATCTGTAAGATGTCAAGTAGTGTAGGATTAAATCCTCTTTTAAAAGCGGGGCAGGCTATTATGTGTTTTAATTACTTTTAGTGGCTAGGAGAGTTTGATGTAATCCTCAGTCTTCACAGACTCGAGATAAAATGATAAGCTACATATACAAAGAAGCAATGAAATAATATTCATCAACATGGTGGGCAGCGACCTCAGCTAATCTGGTCTTTAGTCTGCTGTTGTGGTCATCACAATAGAAAGTTTTCTCAAGGGTCTAAAAAGAATGATTGCCTTGTGAATTTTATGTGAAGGTCTTACTATGTGTGGATTAAAAGAAAATCTGAAATTGAAACTTAACTTTTGTTGAGGCATTCTCTGAATTCAGAAGATGATATTCGATAATGAATATATGGCTACAAAGCATGAAGGCCATTGAAAGCGAAGTCAAGCAGCCTGATGCAGGAGGAAAATGGGGGCTACAGAAGAGTTCAAAGGATGTGATCAAAACAGTGAGCTATCGAAACAGACTTTATGGTAGTATTCTGATCAGATATAGATAGACTGTTGTAGTGTGGGGGCCAGAGGTAAGATTATTGCAATGAGTGAAAGAGAAAATGATGCGAGACAAAAGCACCCATTCTCTTTGTAGACAGGCAGTACTCGGGTAAATCTGCTCATGTGACAGAGGAAGAGTTGCAGTATGAGAAAAAAATATATGGCTAGGTCTGCTGGAAAGTTCTATAAATGCTGACCTAAATAGAGGGTGTAGACAAGGGAAAAGAGGAGCCAAGTTTGGAATGACTAAAATTTGGAGGGAAGATATGGGAAGTTGTATTAAGGGTGACTTGAAATAATAGTTGTAGTGGTTGGGGAAGAGCAAAGAAGCAGGAATATTAGCTAATAGCTGCTACATCTGCATTGGTACTGTACATTTACCTTCAGGTAAAATTGTTGAGCAAAAAGAAAAATGGGGTTCATTTTTAAGTCTTCAAGTGTGTTCTGCTACTTACTTTCAGAAGTATCTGTAATAAAATGGCTTTTATGTTCCCATCTGATGCAAAAGTTTTTGTCTTCAGGTTATCATCAGAAGACAGTGAGGAAGCTTCTGCTTATTTTTATGACAGTGATGATTCTGGTGAAACTGGAGTAACTTCACAGCATCAAGGAGAAATGGATTTGCTTGGAGAGATTCTGGACACACTGAGCACACACAGTTCAGATCAAGGAAAACTCTCAGGAGCAAAAAGCCTCGATTTCTTTAGGTCAATGGACGACATTGATTACAAGACTACGGTTAGTCTCCTGCTTTCATTTGAAAAACAGTCCCATTCCCTTTATAGTGGAATCCTGCACTTGTGGAATCAACAGCATAAGGACAGTTACTACGGAATAGTCTTTAGAATTGCAAGTGTGTCATTCTACTGCTACAAAACAGCACAACCATGCTGGCAACTTCATGATGTATTTTCACCAGTCAAGGGATTGATTACACTTGTGTCACACAAGTCATCTGGGGCACAGTATTTTTCCCTTACAGCATTAACCACATACAGAGTTGTGAATAAAGTAATAATATACTTAATCAGATAGTTTAATACTATATTTAGCTGCTCAGTCTTGTATTCCCTGATCTAATTATAGTGTTTGTGATATAGTTTACAAGGTACTTCAGTTTTTACCTTGCATCATTAAAGTAGTCACAGTGATACAGTGATGTTTCCGTCTTAAATTATGACATCCACTGCACCTGAAACACTGCTAGAATAGTAATCTAAAGATTTGTAAAAGGGTACGTTGGTCCTGTGCAACTTTAGATAGAGTTGCTTGGGACCCAGAGTGTAAGCAAACTTCTTTATGGGTCAGAGCTCTTGCCTACAACTTCAAAAACCCTCACCTGCTGTGACATGAGCTAAAAAGAAGTTGGTGTTTTTGAATTCAGGCGTATATCAGCTGTCCAACATTTACTGTTGCTGAAAGGAATCCTATGGTCAAAGATTTGTCACTGGAACAACGATTCTGACGCAAATGTTTAAAAAGCTTGTAAAATTTGATATTATGAATGTCACATAGCGGTCACATTAATAAACTGCCCATTTTTGTTTGTTGTTGGCTAAAAGATTTAATATTGAAAGTTGGTATAATTAATTACTGAAGCAAAGAGGAAATGCCATCTGGTTTCAGTTTTAGTCCAACTCCTTCTCATATTATGGTACAAAGTAGCAAAGTATGTCTTTGTTCACTGTCAAAAGTGCTTGTGCAAAGACTAAATGGACAGGGGAGCCAGACTCTTTCCTTTGTGCAAAAGGTGGTCCCCATGATAAGAGACAAAATCTTCTGGCAAGGAAGTAGAAACAAAACAAAACAAAAACAAAAACAACAACAACAAAAAAAAACTTGATTTGTAACATTGAAACCCAAAGGGTATATCCATGATTTAGGAACACGCAAAATCCATTACAGTATTCTTGTTTCCAAACTGCCATTTTTTCTTGTGACATTAAACATAAACATATTCTTTCTTTCAGAACAAGTCAAATGCACCTAGTGAGAGCAACCTTACCCTGCTCTGCAGCAATGCTAATGATCAAGCAGACTGGAATCTCGGTCAGGATGATAGTGTCCTCCATGGGAAGCAGCTCCCTCCATCGCCAAGGAAGCAGGTTTCTTCTGTTGGACATAGAGAATCTCTCTCAAGACTGGAAGAAGAAAGTAGTGAGAAAACCTTTATTACTGACAAGATGGACACCTCTGGTGGTTGCATAACATCCTCATCTCCCGTACAATCAAGTGCCCAGTTTGCTTCTCTAGAAAGTTTCAAGGAAGGCTATTCTTCCTATAAGTATGCAAAGCAGAATGAAACACTAAGCAATACCTCAGAAGATCAGCTCCCAGCAAGTCTTGCTCAACATCCATCCATTCTGGTCCCTTGGGAGAAAGATAGGAAAGAAGGAAATGAAACTCCAGATGAGGGTGGGCTTCTTCAAGAAGTGGTATCTTTATGTAAACTGAGTTCTGCTTTTCACTATGGTTTAAATATTTCAAAGGATAGCTTATCCAGCAATAGCAGTGGAAATAAAACGTAAGAAAACTATTAGAA
This sequence comes from Anser brachyrhynchus, assembly GCF_964034855.1. Classification (NCBI taxonomy): domain Eukaryota; kingdom Metazoa; phylum Chordata; class Aves; order Anseriformes; family Anatidae; genus Anser; species Anser brachyrhynchus. The sequence goes on along the minus strand of NC_137702.1, from coordinate 25,902,902 downwards.
GATAAACTTGACTCCCAGAAGAAGTTTGAAGGGAGGCTACTCAGGACTCCATATAACTCCATGTAACATTTTAACCAAAATATTAAAAAGGAATAAGAGATTTCAATTACAAAAAAAAATAATAATTCTCTTCAGCTGAATATGCATTTTCTGCTACTGGAACATTTGCTTCTATGTTTACCCAGTTCATTTGTTGGCTGTAGTTAGGTCCACAAACTGGAACTAAATATATAAATGCACTCTTAAATCAGGTACTAGTTAGTCTCTGTGCTAAAAATACAGCAGGTGGATGGTGCTTCGTAGCATTTACTTCCTCTAAGCAGCAGGAAAGGTATCACCTAATAGGTAACCAAGTTTTGAAGGTACTGTATTAATCCCATTAAGCAGGAAATGAACCAAACAATCTAGATTTGTTTGAAATGTACAAATGTTAATGCTTTTAACAAGTAATAATTGCCTTAATCTTTTGAGAAAAGATTTATCTTAGAAGATGAATGCAAACATACAAAACAGCAATAATGATTTTCCACGGCAAGAATTTGCTTCAGCAAAGGCAGGGGATGGGGGGGAGGAAGTCTTTTTAGATTAAGGAATAGCTTGTGAATATTACTTGGAATTTACTGCAAACTAAAACGTGGCCCTGTCTTCCAGACTTCAAAAAGGTAGTGCATGCTTTTCTCTCTTCTGCAAAGTACATGAAGTGCTGAATTATAATGTGAAGTTTATGAACTTCTGTTTACAACTAAGACACTTTAAAGACATGTTATCCAGTTTCTCTAGGTAGACTATTTCATCTAAAAAATTTCAGAAAGGAACGTGTAAGTGGAATTTATAGATTTCTATTTTTTATTTTTATTTTCTACAGTCTAATAGTATTTGAAAAATTATTTGTGCCTGTTTGGAACTATTTTCTTTTGATTCTTAGAAGCTACCTTTTGAAGGTAGTATGAATTACTGTTACTTAGAAGTCATATTTAGTTAAATTATTAAAGATTAATGACTGGGAATTACTTGTAACACTAGAAAACTGAAATTACTGATTGAGCTTAAGACAGTATATATCCAACTCTCATTTTAGCCAAGTTGAGCTTCTAAAAATCTCTTTCCAAAGGCAGTGAAGGAGAATATATGGACTTGTACATTGTATTTAGAACAAGCATTTGTCCTCCTTCTGGCAGCATTCCTGAACAGTTTGCATATACAGAGCAATGCTTTCTGTTCCCCTGCCTTTTTTTTTTTTTTTTTTAATTTCCCCACACACTTTTCCTTTTTCTGTATCTCCACCTTACCATACATACATTCCTTTCTCCAAAATAGCTCAGGGTAGTAAAGGTGTGAAGTAAGTTTCAGTAGATTATAGTTGTCAGCTTTGAAGGATCTTCTGTGATGCAGTTAGTAAAAGTAACAAATGGGTATAAAATGAACTGTGCCTGAGAATAATGTAATGCTCTTCTAAACTGATGCCAGATTTTATTTTATTTTTTCATTTTCTTTCCCCTTTTGGCATGAATGTTGTGTCTTAGCCTCAGTGTTGGCCTGAGTGAGCAAATTAACGAGGTCAGGAGTTGGATCAGATTGTGCTTTAGTATCTTTATTTTTGGTTGTTTGTAGCAAATTTTAATATCAGTTTCCATGATGAGGTTTATGAATGATTTTTCCTCCTAGCTAGCAAAAATGGAAAGGGTTTTTCTGTTGTTGTTTCCTGGTTTTGGATTGTTTTGGGTTTTTTTTTGGTGCTTTCTTACAAGGCAGCTGACTTAAGGGAAAGGATTGATATCATTAGGCAATGTTTGATACTTTACTAAAGGGATGCAAAGACATCTCTGCAAAAAGGTTCAGCTCTGCATTCCAAAATATTGGTATATCTGCAGACAAGGGAAGAGCCAGTACTTGTCATTGAGGGTAAGCCTCCAGAATTAACTTTTTTAATCAGTGCATTGAAAGTTAAAGTTGTAAAAGTGGAAATCTTAGGGAAGTGTCTGTGTCTGATTAGAGCATGAACGTTCCTGAGGGCATCTGCAATCTACTGCTGGAGAATCTTAGCATTCCTAAGTCAGAGATTTTATGTCCTGAGGTCTGTACTTTATCCCGTGTTTCCCTGTAATGTGTATCAACATGCTATGTAAGGTGGAAGGGGATTTTTTTATTAATATAAAAATGTTATTTGGCAAAATATTTTACACTATCAAAAATCAAAAATAACATAAAAATTATTAAAATCTTAGCTGTAACCTTTCCACGTGGGTCAAACTGGATGTCTCAGGTGCTGTTATGAGAAAGTGGCAGGGCAACTTCACAGATGCTTGTCAGGAGGTGGTATTAATGTCACAGTGGAGTGCATTCTTCTCTTTTGCTGGTACTAAATATTACCAAATGTAATTCTTTGAAGTGTGTCTAAGGGAAGATAGAAGACACAAAGGACTGTGTTCTTGTAGCACTTCTCACTTGTTCTCATTCATGTCCTTGCAAAAGCTGACAGGAATTTCAAAGTTTGCTTCTTCTTTTCATCTACATCTGACACTGTTTCTGGCCACAGTTCTATCTAAGATCATGTTGTTGTCTTGATTTATTAAAGATAATAAGCAGTATTGATGTCTTATCCAGAAAATAGAATAATTTCAGAAATTATGGCCATCATGCCTTTCAAATCTATCAAACATATAAGTCCAGGAATGCTGCCAGAAAATGGTTTTAAAAATATCCATCTGATAGAATAAATCCTACTGCCTTTACATGAGACTTAGACACTGAATTCCTGTTTTCACATAGGTTGTCCCATTCTCACTTCTGTGCAAAAAATATGGAAGCCTTATGAGGCTGCTAATATTCATATAGTTATTATAAGGAGCATGAAATTGAAAGTTTAATACCGAAATCTCTCAAAATTGATGCATCGTGGTAATAATTCACTGTTTCATTAAGTGAAAATGCAGGCTGAATAAAAAGTAAATAGCTGAGTTAAAGATGAGAGATAAAATTCAGCTTACAGTTTTTCTTTAATTCAGTTGCCATTAAAATGTTATTTACTGTGCTTCTGCCGCATTTTCCTTACTATTTATAAAGCCCATAGTGTGTTTACAGTCATTAAATAGTATGTCTTTTTGGTTTTGAGCCTTGTATATGTTCAAAAATAACTTGGTCTTATACCTGTGTTGAATTTAAATGTAGGTACCTTTTAAGCATGTAATTTTACAGAATCTTTTCCACTTACTATCAGTGATCCTTTAAAAAGGCTAATATTTGTGCCTTACTTAAACATCAGTACCAGTTACCAAATAGATAAAAGTCCAAAATGGTATTTCTGGTTCAACACTGTTCTCCTCTGTCCTCTGATAATGTAAAACTGTCTATTGGCTACATATGCAGTATTTTTATTACTACATTGGATTCTATATTAAGATAAATTGTCCAGGTCCAGTATTTTTTCTGAGTTTTATACTTGTATCTCTCTTATTTGTGGAAATTCTTCTAATGTCTTTGAAAATCATCAGCATTTGTCACCAGCTATGGGTGAGAACTGATTTCTGCTCAGTCAGAGCTCCTGTGGTGGTCTTCAGAGGCATCTCTTTTTTTCTATCGCATCAAGATCTCAAAAATCTTCCTATTCCTCCTGTTTAAGGGAGAGATATCAGGTTATTCAATTAAGCTTTGGAATCTCTTACTTGCATTTAGGAACAGATTTCTGACATAGACAAACTAGGACTTGAATTTAGTATCAAGTTCATTTCACATACGTCTGCCTGAAATGAGCTGCAGTTCTCATTTGATTTGCAGGAAAAAATAGGGGCAGTAGAAAGATTCCTGGGTTATTCCAATGAGGCGGTGAAGAAGAGCCTGAGAGTCCCCAAGAAGGATGATAACTTTGAGGAAATCCAGATTTTAGAATATTGTTTAATATTCTAGCTTGGTCGTAGTGATTCCAACCCAATCATATAGGTAAAAGGAATATTGTCTGTGTGATTAATCTCCTGTGGGATGCCTGGAATGGATACGTTGTCCCAGTCAAAGCCTTCCCATCCATCCGTATGGAGTTGCACCATTGTGAAAAATGGCACAGATATTCAGGGAAGAACAAAAGAAGGAAGGACCTGGGACACAAAGGTGATCCCTACCCTCTATGCATGCAGAGGGCAGTCTTTGTAGTGAAGGCAATGGTTTGCTCTTCCATCCTGCATATTTGGGGGGTCATGTAACTCCTAAAAATAGACTTGTTCTGAGGGAAAAATGTAGTCGTAGAAGTTCTTATGTACCATTTTGACTGAAACCTTCATTGTCATTTAGCATTTCAGTGATATTGCTGCTGTATGGTGAGGGGTGGGATCATCAGAAATACCCGGCACTAGCTGAAGTCCCCTCTCAGGCACTGTAATGCAGACTTCAGTGGGAGTTTTAGACGTGTGCTGGGTGCTTTTCAAAATCCCACCCAATCTGTTAGAGAACTGTTTTGTAGATGTCTTTTCGAGTTTTAGAATGAGCTTGTTATAACTTGTGTTCTTGTAAACTATGTAAAGTTTTAGGCAAAAGAAAAGGTAAGCCAGGTTTTTCGAACAGCTTCTGTTTTTCCACCTACAATCAGTTATATTCAGTCCTACTGAACAATCTTTCTTTGCAGCTGTCTAATCAAATTGCTAGGAGCATCTCAAATCTTTTCTCTATGCATGTAATTCGAAGGAACATTTCATGCAATAAACAAAGTGCCAGCATGAGGCCCTTTTAAATGCATCCCCTGTGAAATACTGCCTGTAATACCCTGTCCAGCAGCAAGGAGCCTCGTAATGCTGACCTCCCTGGCTCTGCAGGGGGAGATCAAGGGTGGTCTTCATTTCCAAGGGAGTTAGTACCTTGTCTCTTGGTGCCAGGCCTCAGTCCAGGTGCTGTGAGACTCCAGTCGGTTTGCTCCCAACAGACTGGAATTTCAGCCTAAGCAAATGTGGCTACTAAAAACTGTGTCCAAGGCAGGCAGCTTCTTTATTGCAAAACTTGGTTTGGTAAAGGCTATCTGTTCCCACAGTGAATCTTTGGAGCGTGAATGTAGAAATGCACCAGCAAAAGCCGTGTGGATGGATATGTGACTTGTATTCAGTAACCTCTTCTTTGCTGCTATTAGATGTGTGTGTCTTTGCCAAGCGTTGTTTACCTGCTAACAGAGTCTGGGCTGAACAGAATGTGTCCTTGTTCTCAGCCCAAGGGCATGGGCCACATCTGGTCTAGAATATGTCGTTGTCCCCACATAGGGGGGTGAGCCATGTCGTGGTCTTTGGGCTGGATGAGAATAAAGGAACAAAAAAGGGATGGTATGGTTTTGTACAAGTTAAACCTGCCTCAATTACCTTTGTGTTGTCTGTTTCATGGTTACAGTTGGTGGCCAGATGAAAGTACTTGATACAACTTTCCTGGAGGCTGCTAAACTTCTAAGTAGAGATGTCTGAAGAGGCCACAGCCGGCTTAGTCTGAGGGCCACCCACTGCCAGTGTAGGGCTGTCAGCATTTTTCCTGAGTTGGAGTATGAAGCAGGTAGCACAGTTGGAAGTTATTCCCAGGTTTACTGTAGTAAAGGGTACTCAAATTTATTTGTACTATTCCTTAGGTCAATACTAACAACATTAGTATTTGGAATCCAGTAACAGTATTAGCATTTGAAAACTAAGTTGAGTGCAAGTTTTTTATGGTTCTCTGTGAATTGACATTCTGTTTCTGTTAAAAATAAGGGAGCTACTTGTTTTAGGAGGGGAATGTGTTGACTTTCAAATCTTCAGTGAATTTTGTGCAATATTTCTCTTTGTTTCAAAGTAATTTAGTAGTTATAAATGTGCACATCTGCTTTTCAAGCAAATCTTTGAAATGGTATTTTTCAAAAATGTGTAAAATTACATGTAGCATTGAAATATGCTTGTATGATAAAAACACGAAGAATATATTCTAATGAGGCAAATGTATATTTCCAATGACCAGGCATGATTATGGATGTCACATTCTACAGAAATAATAAAGCCTAAGCCAATGTTCACATACAAGTAAGTGATTTTAAATTGAAGATTAAATACTAGAATTTATAATGTTTAATTTATCATTTGATCATTTGTTTAACATTGGTAAAAATAGGCAAGGAGTTAAGCATCACTTTTCATTACCACCACCGGGGTGACTGTTCAGGGTGATGACCGTATTGTTAAAAAGAATTTAGTTTGTGACATCCCTAATTATCATAAGTCGTTACTTAAAAGATCTACTAATGTTGCCAGTATACTTTTAATTTTTCATAAATTAATTTCTTTGTATATTGATGTACATTTTGTTTTTACCTTTGGTTTTCCTTGAGAACTTCTTTAAATTAATTTACTTGAATGAGGCAATAAAGCACTGTGGAACAGCTAGTTTTTGTGCAGCCTATGCACAAGCACATCATGTCTGTTAATTCATGATATTTGAGTAGGAAGAAAAATTTAAAATGCTTACATGGTTAGCAAACTGACAATTTGTTTTCTTTAGATATGTGTCAGATATGATGAGAAATGCCTCAACATGGAACAGACACATTACATATCTCAAAACTTCTATTTTTTTTTTCACAACATTTCATTAGTGGCCTTTGAAAACAATCTGTTAATATTCTTGTATCCTTTAACACCTGTGGGAAAGGCATAAAATACAGGACACTTTGAGATTTTATTGATCATTTTATTAATTTTGGAAACAAAGTAACCTAACCAGCACTGTGCTATAACAGGTTTAGAAAATTAGAAATTTAGTTAATTACTGACCTGTAATAAACTGGAACCAAATCTCAAAATTTAATCCATCCTTTTGCACCCTCTGGACTACTGTTCAAAGTCATCTTAAGAATTGTAATTCAGACCTTAGACTACTATTGGTAGTGCACTGTGTATACGTAGTAAATAAGCAGAGTTTTTTGTTTTGTTTTATTTCCAAGTTTGTGGTGTCCATAGAAGTTCTTGGTGAACTCCGCATTACCATAAAGTGCCCAACACTGTATTATAAAATAAAACTTAATATCAAAACTCCTTGGGTGATGTAGGTTCTTGTTTGATGGGTTGACATGAATTTTCATACATGTCAGGCATATGGATTAAAATAATATAAAAATACTGTCGTAATTGGAAGTTTTTATCCATTGAATGTTCATTTCAGTTTCTCAAATACAGAGAAAACTGACTGTTTGCTTATTAATTGCAGTTTATACAATACAAAAGTTAAATACTGATGTCCTTTGTAATTCCAACAGTATATTAGCATCTTTTAAAAATCTGGTCTGTGATTCGCTCTTCTGAATTAAAAGCATTTTGATATCTTATGCAGGCAAACTATGGAGGCTGTGATTTTAGTATTGGTATACTCAATCCACGACTGATGAAAGAATTACAAATTACATTCATAGAAAACAATGTGGGGTGTGATATTAACACCTGCTAATAGACCCATACTAGCTTACTCCAGCTAGCAGAATGATACCAGCTGTGAATGCTGGTAGCACAGGGATCTTCGCTGCTTGATAAAGCATCTTTCAGTCATTTTTTCCTGTTGCCAGTAGATGTGCCCACATATTTATTCAGCTCTGAAAACAGATGGCTGTGACAATGAATTTCTTGTTGTAGGTCCAGCTTATGAGCCGATGGAGGACATTAGGAACAAGGAGAAGCCTTCAATCTTTCTCGAGAAAAATAAGTAAGCAGAACGAGTGAGCATGTATAAAGACAATAAATCATTATGTTTCAGGTTAAGTTTGCCCAGTTTCCTCAGTTTGCTATCTCAGTGCACTGAGAATGCACTTGCAACTTGCTGTCTACAGGCATTTCAGTTCATTAAATTCTTCCAAACTTGAGCACAGCAAAGGATCGAAAAAGAGCAGGTAATAAGACAAGTTAGTCTAACTTAAGTTGGCAAATTTTACACAGGTGGTACAGCAGGACTCTGTTCCTGTCAATAAAATGATAGCAAATGTCTGTCTATGAAAAATGAATTATTTCAGAGGGCTTTGCTCTAACAGTCACAGTAAGACCCTGAGTACGAACACTGGCACATTATGAAGAGTTGTGGCCATTTGGGGGAAAAAGGCAGCTCCCAAGTACTGTCACGTTTGGGGCTTGTTTAGGACGAGAAATCATAAATGTTCCTCTTCATTAGTGTTCATCAGCTGCTTGTGCTGCAAAAGCAGCTGAGAATGTTGCTTTTGCAAGATACTTTTACACAATACAGCTGCAACCATACCTGGATGTTAGACAAAGCATTTCATTTTCTTTCCAGAACTCATTGTGTGTTAACTCATGTTTGTAAAAGGAAAAATAACTTTATCAAATTCATGGATTTAGATTTTTATTTGATGTGACAAGTGATAACAACAACAAAAACCTAAGCAATGCCTGAAGTTATGTTGGGGGGTTGCTGGTATTCCGATAAAACAAAGTAGAGTCAGTCTGCAGATTTTCATCAATCAAAAAATAAAAAAAATGCTAGCAGCTTCTTAAGCTTTAAAACCCCAGAGGTTGTCAATCCTGCTACAAATTCTGTATGAAATATAAACAAGTACTAGTTCTAAAAGCAAAGTTTGTGAACTGCATTTGGAATATGCTATGGGCCATATATCATTTCCTTTCCATTGCTCCTATTTCACGTTTCTTCTGAAAGTTGAAGGGCCGAGTCCTGATGGCATACTGCTCCACACATTCTCTTTTTCAGGTCTACTTCTTCCCGCAGATAATTGTCACTGAAGTGCTGCAAACAACACAACAGCACAACAGCAAAACCTACCAAGCAGTACTGAAAACCAAAGGAAAGACATGAGCTACAATGAATCCATTAAACTCAGACCTTTTCCTTCCAGTCTCTATTTTTAATTGTTAAGCCCTGCAAAGTATTCAGTATCATGGATGAGATATAATGGAAAATGTGCTCTGCTGTGTAAAGCACAAATACCAATGCATTTGTCTACAGAAGTTTGTTTTTCAGGTGTGTCCAGTTCCATGAATAGCTCAACTAATGCGCTTTCCAAGGTGAGTTTTTTTTTTTTTTATAGTGGTATAAAATCACTTCATTTAGTTTGTCTTTATGCACTTCCTGAATGGTAAAGAGGAACGTTTGTCTGTGTTCATATGTATCTGTGGGTACAAGCGTATTGATTTAAATTCACACATTCATTTATTAAAACAAAACAAAACTTACGTAGACAAGTTGAGTAACGATCAGAGAGGCCAGTTGGCTTCTTCAGTCTCTTAAACAGCAGAAGAGAAGATGTGAGGTGGATAGGACTGAGGAATGAGTGTGGAGTACCAGAGCGAGCAGCTGCTCCAGCGGAGGCAGTGCCAAGAATAGACATCAGCACAGAAAGGGAGTGGAGAGAAGATGGTGAGGAGGAGTAGGGCAACATGTGCTGAGATCTGCAATGCCAGGTGAGGCAGTCCACTGCAGGGCCGTGAACGTGGGCAAACACTATGAAGGGAGGAGGAAGAGGAACGTGTGTTGTACGTGTTCCAGCCGGATGCTCTGCAGGGCAGAGTGTGATCCCGACTGAGCGGGTAGGGAATTGTGCTGATGAGGGCAATGTTAGAGAAATTAAAAAGTGATGGCACTGCATATTTAAACTCTCCTGGGTTATGAACATGAGAGGTACAATGCTGAAGTTTGGTTGCGTGCATCACAATGGGCAGGGGGTGCTTTTGTCAAGCTGGATGGTTCAAAGGCCAAGAAATTAAATGTTTGACATTCTGGTTTTAGCTTGGACATGCCCTTATTAAAACCTCCAGAGCCCAGCTCTTTTAGAGAGCATTTCAGGTTTGGTGACTTAATTTAAATTGTGGTAGGTGACTGCTGAGTCTCTGAGTAGAAGTTACTTGGAATGTGCCTTAAAAATCATAGATACAGCAGAAAATTGTGGCTTGCTGTTCTCCCTGTTCTTCCTGCAACCCTTTGTTCAGTTCTGTGCTAGCCCTGGCTCCACATTTATTAATGCAACATTTTATAGTATTGCTAATTTTCTATTCACTGCTCTTTTTAAGAAAATAACCTGTTAATATAATACCACCTGTTTAGCAATGAGAAGGATTATGTACTTAAAATGTTCAGCTGAATAATACATACAAACATCTGACATTTGGCCTGATCTGAGAATAGGCGACATGCTTATTTAACGATTTTGAAAATGTTAAAATGGCGAGGTAGAAATTAAAATGTCATTTTAAAATATTTGTATTTAACTTATCTGATTCAGTCCCTTTCTACATTTCCCCTTGGCATATTTGAACTGGGGGTCATGGTAGCAGTCTGACACTGTGGATACTTTGAACGATATCTTGAACACTGTTGGCATTTCAGCCTAATTAGTTGCATCCTATTTTGTGATTTGTCTTTGGTCCTTTGGGTTGCTGGCCAAGGATTTTTTTTTAACTATTTTTTTATGCTCATCAGTGTCTCTTTTTAAATGTCAACAGACCAGTACTTGTGTAATTGTGTTTAGTTTTTTTTTTCCCTCTTATTTCTTTTCTCCCCAGTGTCAGAAAATTTGACAAACAATTTCTACATCTCAAGCAGCCTACACGAGAAAAATCTATCTCAGGACTGAGTGACAAACAAGGTCTGATCTAGTCAGTGCAGGTCTTGGGCGCAGCCACGCATTTTCCTGGCCAGTAGTCACCATTGCTGACAGTTTTGAACTGGGAAGATCTTCCCATGAGCTGGTTTAATCATTTTTGCCAGCAATAGGCCACAACACAGAGAGTGCAATCTAGCCACAGGGCAGAGCTGCATCTCTCTTGGGCTGACTTCTGAAGGAAAAACTGATAGAGCCTCCTTCTCGCTGGGATCATGTTGAACGTTTTGTAGGTAGTCCTTGGGCAGCTCGCTCTGAAAGAAAATGCTTGGGCACCCGATGAGTTCAAGCTGTACATCGAGGCCTTGTACTTTTAGGAACCAAAGTGTCAACCTGGCAATTTACTTTAAAGAGTCCTCACCGGACCTAATCGTGTGCCCAGTGAAGCATTTTAGCATCTGGAGTTGCTGGGGTCAACAAGACATGGGGGTGCACTACCAGAAACTGAGGAAGAAAAGACATGTATCTGTTTGCTTTTCTATTTTGTGGTAAGTTTTTTTTTTTTCTGCTGTCACTTGGCTCTGAGTGGAGATGACTCACTCTGGGGGTCTCCCGTGGGCATTGCTTCAAGAAGCAGCACTGGGCAGTGGTACTGCAGGCAGCCTGAAAGAGGGGCTTGTGCCTTTTGCTCTGAACCCCGCAGCGGTCTGCAGGAGCTCCTGGCTGCTCTCACACTGGCTCGCGGCACAGGCAGGGTGACCTGTCACCGCTGGATGCACACCCACTTTCATTTCCCCATGTTTTCCTGCTTCTTGAGGAGATGATTAGAAGAGGCTAAAACTGCATTACTTCTTCAAGCTGTTTTACACTTGGAGCAAAAAATACTACGTACAACTTCCCCAGAGATTTAGGCCTTTCTAAGATTGTGCATTTAAGATTGTGAAATTGCTTAGGTGTGGCACATGAAATGCTGTTAATGCGGTGTGCCAGTTGCATGGAAGACTATTTTGTGGGATGGAAAGCAGCTATTTAACCCGAGGCTGCTCTGTGCTGCGACTGCCTGCGTGTTGCAAACGTGCTGCGGTGCAAATAACAGCTGGCACAGGTGAGAAAAGCTCAGCCCCAGCGGCTGCGTGGGATTAGGATTGCTGTGCAGAGCTGCCCTGTCGGTTTGCTCTCACTCCTCCGATGCCTACCTTGCTGTCACTGGTTTTGAATCTCTGCTGCAAAGTGAAGCTGAGCACAGGTGCCAAATGAAACTAAGTGGCTTTAAATTGGAAACACACATTTTTGTCATCGCTATTTATTACAATACATGCCAATGAAAATTGCAGTTTTGCTGAAACTACAGGGGAAATCGGAAAGGTCATGCACAATATTGAGCTCAGAAAAATGTCATGCTTTAAACCACACCACGAAGAGCATAAAAACAGATGAAGGCCTGTGAAGTTTTTCTCTGATCAAAAAAGATGATTTTAAGTCCTGATTTGGACATCGCAGTCTTGCTGGTGTTTTACACCATTAGATGAATTGCTGATAAATTGCTTTACCAAACAACTTTGGGGAAAGAAAAATCTCAGCCTAATGAAAGCAGAACTGAAAAGCAACTTTTGTGAAACCAAATGAAAGTATTAACAAAAGTTGCTCAAGCTGGTTAGAGCATGAAATCTCAATACATTTTTATTTCATAAATATAGGAGCCTAAAACCAGAAGGAGCCTAAACCCAGAAAAAACACCAATGAAATGAGAACTCTGTTTGGCCTTCAGGACTCCACCTGTGCCTTGATTCATAATTTATACTCTGACTTTTCGATGTGCAAGAGGCCTTCACACCTCACGGCATGCATTATAGATGGAGGCAGTTTAGGTTAAAACATGCTTTTACCGTGAGGCATAGGGTATCGCCCGTTCTCCACATCAAATTCATGTGTGCAATTTAAACAAGACCTTACTCTGCTCTCCATAAATATGCACCAGATGTATCTTTTATAAATGTTAGGTTTTGCAGCATCTTGACACATGCCAGTAGTTTGAAGCCTGTGCGTGCTTCATTGGGGCATGAAAGCCCATCCACTCATTCAACTGTGACGTTTTGCAATAGGCAAAATTTTAGTGCTGTCAGCTACTCCCCGTTCAACTTTATTGACTTACAATGTCTAATCTGATGCTCAGGCTTTGAATTGTTTTCAGAGGTGTCAGTTTTCTTCATCTGTGAGGTGACTGAACAGAATAGGAAAAGGAGCTTTGCCAAAATTCTCCAATCGGTGATTACTGACATTGTGTGACATTACAAATGTGAGGTTTGTCCTGCAATGAGACTTGCAGGAGACTCAGGGCTTAAGTTGTATGAAACAGCTCAGACAATTTTGGCTGGAAAAAAGAATTCGCTGTCTCCTATTAGGGGACAAGCTTTCTGTTATGGCCCTGTATTTATTATGGTTGTTTTTAGAAGTGTATCAGCTGTGTTCTTTATTTAAAGTTGTGACACGGGGGATGTTCATTATCGATTAGCATCTTCTTGAACAATAATCACTAGCCAGGCTTCACCGCCGCCGTGTTCATCTACTGGAGAAGACAGAAAAGCAATGCTTTCCATTTCAAACCCTCAAGGCTAGGTTATGATGACAGTGTTAATTGCTTGGCAGAGAAAAGTCTTTTAGTGTCCAGTTACTAAAATAATGGCAAAGCATGTTCTTTTATGTGTTGTTTTTTTTTTTTTGAGATGTTCTTTAAGGGTTGCTACTGATTTCAATTTCCTAGAGACCCTTGGCAAACTCGAATACTCCCACAATAACTCGTGCACTTGAACAATAAATGCACCTTCATTTAAACTTCTGAAAAATACAAAATTGTTCAGTCATTTATAGTTAGGAGCAACTAGTAGTGCTTAATGTAGCCCTGGAACAGAATGGAGGGATTGCAGCCATCACCAGCCTGGCTGGAGGGGAGCTTGCAGTGCAACAAGAAGCATTACTGCCGCTGGATATGTCCAAGGGGATCCTTTCAGTTGCAGCTAGCTGCTGTCTTTGTGGCAGTAATAACCTTGGTTTCTGAGGTTATTGATCTTTATTGAAAAAGTCGCAGAGAAACTGTTGGAGTGAGCAGAATGCACCTTGTGAAAATGGGACTTGCATTAAGTCAAGAAAATTCTTGCTGCTCTGCCATTTTTCTGTCTACACTTGTCCGCAGTGCTGGAAAGTGTGCAGTAATGTGAAAAGCAGAGCATGAGATTCTTGGATTGTATTAATTAGCTGCACCAAAGCTGTATTGATTTATGCCACTGTGGGATGTGGCACAGGACCTCTCCCTTGGATGAGCACAGTACTATCGATGGGTGCAGACATCAGAGGATGCAGCAGGTTACTGTGCAGGTTGCTGTGCACAAAGCGCTTCCATCTTATTTCCACATATGGAAAATGTTCCTCCATCACTCGATTCTAAACAGCAAATCTGACTTTTTAAACTGCATATATAGTTCTGGCATGAGGATAATTTCCTTTGTAAAGGAAATAATGAAACAGTCTCATAAAGCAACAAATATAAGTTCCATGTGGCTCAATATAATCCTTATTTATTGGTCATTTTGATATTTACACAGCAAAATAGTAACATGAATACACCAACTAAGCTATAAACATACCATGTATATACAGGGAAGGAGCGGTTAATTTTACATAAGGTGGAGAAGGCACATTATGCAATGATACACCATGATCACTTTGAGCTGGCAGAATTCTGGCCACAATATTTATATTCTGGCTAATGTAAATTGTCCTGTAGCTGTCAGAAGGCTCTCTTTGCTGCTTTGCAGGCTGGATATCACCTCTTTCCATGGGAAAAGGGAGTGGACAGTGAAAGGGGAGTAAGGTGCTTCATCCTTCCCATGCTTCTGTGCATCTTCAGAGGGGTCAGACACAGGGCAGGTTGTGTGCTCTACCTTAGCACCTTCTCCTTTGTACAAGAGTGTTAGAAGTGAAGAGGAAGTTCAAATGTGTAAGGCTTGGGAGCATATTACGTGTTTGTTCCTTGAATGGGTAGGCTGCAAGTGATTGTGAACAAATTATTTTACTTTTGGCTTTAAAGTCAAATGAGGAGATAGCAAATATATTTTCAAATATATTCAAATATATTTTCAAAATATTTTAGGTCTTCTGTGTGGAGACACACATTCTCTCCCCAACTGTTATGTTATTGCTCTTCTCTGAATGCCCGTGCTTCTCTACATACTCTGTTATATCCCTGGGCTGAGAAGCAGTAAACGGCTTGGCATTTGCTCTATCAGTCCTAATCCTTGGCTTAAATTTTAGTAAAGATGGTATTTCACTCTGTATAATGTATTCCCCTTGTTTTAACTGTTGTTCCTTGGCTGAGATGTGGCCTGAAAGGGTCAGGCTTCCTCACCATGGTTGCTACAGCATGTTAAATAGCCACAGCTTTGGGCTTTTTTATGCTTCTCCAGGCTGCAGTTGAGCTTTTTCAGCTGCAGAGTCTGACTCCCTGCCTTCTTTGGATGTTGTTTCGTTAATTCAGCTTTGGTCCTTTTCTTGTTTGTTTCTTACAAGATTGTAAGTAGGGTTTTAAATACTTCACATTTTAATCTCTATTTGCAATAAAACTCCCTCCCTCTAAGTTACCCTACACTGACCTGCCTCAGTAGGCAATTCCCATGCCCTGACTCACCACTGTCCTCTTTTCCATGGCCTCGCTGTTATGAACACCCCGCTTCACCCTCACTGCATTTGAAAGATTGCAATCCAGCTTTTACCTCCACCTTCCTCAAGTGTCGTCTGCTTTCATTTCCTTTTCTCCCCTTACTTTTGTGTGAATTTTCACCACTCCTATTTTCATCATTTCCTCTCTGCTGAGACAGACAGCAGTCACTTCTGATTTATTCTAATCCTAGTTTAAAGGCTTTTCCCCTGCCTTCTGTCTCCCTGACTTACCTTCTACAAACCACAGTCATGTTTCACCATGAGAATTTTCCCTTTCCTGTGCTTTTATGGGTGTCTTTTTAATACTTTAGTAGCATGTTCCTCCAGAGCTCTATTTGGTCTGTATGAAAACTCTTCAGGCTTTCATCTCCTGTCTCTTCCTTTCTCTGTACCCATTGCTGGGTATCTTTCTCAGCCCTATAGATTCTCTGTGTGACAACACTTTCTTGGATGTTTTATTACAGATTGTTTTCCCACTGTCTCCAAAATTTCATCCAGAAAGTCAAACCACTGAGCAGAACAGAAAATGAGTTTCCAGCCACTTCCTTATTCTTGCTGTGTCTTTCACTGTGAACAATAACGCTTTCCTTCAGGTTACTTCTCCATGCAAACTGACCTCCATCTTCAAGTGCTTTCTCTCTTTTGTCCTTTTTCTTTGAATCATATAACAATTTAGGCTGGAAGGAACCTCTTGAGGTCATCTACTCCAACCTCCTGCTCAAAGAAGGGTTGACTTCAAAGTTAGATCTTTATTACCTCCTTCTGCTGCTTTCTCTGAATTTATTTCTATTTTTCTTTCTCCTTCTACATTATTCACTGGGATCTTAACTTTTTTTTTTCTTTTCTTTCCTCTTTCTTCTCCTTTTAGCTTATACAACCATTATCATTGAGCAGAAATGCAGGAGCATAAAGCAGGTATGTGGAAGCATCTTCTCTGCATCTGCTTTACTAGTTCAAAGCCACTGCTGCTCCTTGCTCCCAGTTCCAATTCCTGCTTCTAGATTCCCCCTCATTTTCAAAGCTCTCTGTCCCCAAGTCCTTCCCCGCCTGCAGCCTTTCAGCTCTTCTTGTCCACTTACCTCTTGCTTGCCCTCTTGTTCTCACACATTACCATCTTTGCCATCTCTGCCTCATCTTTGGGTCTCAGTTTTTTCAGTGAGCCGTAAGTGACGTGTGTAGGAATCTGCACAAAGCACACCTCTGTCATGGCTCACCCTCACACACTGTTCTTTGCAGTCTCATTTGCTGAGCATTATCTACCTCAAATTGTACATGCTGAAAATCAACCTCTTATTTTCTTCAAATATGCATGTGTTTCAAGGAGTGATCGTGCCAAACAAACGTTATAGTATTCTTTATTATGACTTGGCAATGTCTCACAGGGCAAGTGCTGGGCTGAAGTAAGAGTTTCAATTATTACATAATGCCATGATTCAAAAAGATCTCTAAATCTCTATCTCTTACTGCCATATTTTTGGTAACTTTTTTCTTTCTTTCCTTATTGCCATTTGAACTCTGGATTTAAACTGCAGCTTTGCAATGATTGCATTTAAATTCATAAGCTTCAGTAGTAAAGCTGCAAACTGGGCTGGAATAAAATCTGTCGTGCATTTGTGTTGTTACTGCATTATGCTCATCTAAAATTCTGCTCTTTTAACTCAGTTTGAATTCTACCATCCACTCCCATCTACTGTAGTGCCTTGTTTTGAAAAATATCGGTAAGGACTTCAAAAATAAAGAGAATGTGCTTGCTATCAGAATTACTGCTAATCATTTAACACGGAAATAAGTGTGAGTGACATGAGTGACATCGATCTTCAGTAATCCCTTAAGGGAATCATTGAAAATAAATTATGTATTGATCATTAGTTAAAATGATCACTTAAACACTTGGATACTGAGTGTGTGTGCTCTATAATACAACTCCTGGAATAACCATGGGAAGTTGGATGTGCATATCTGGGATATTTCACAACCACAGGAACAGATCATCTGAGCTGCGAGAAAAAGAAAACACCACCATGAACTTTCCATTCTGTTGCCTCTTTATTGTAGGTTCAATTTGTATGGGAACAATGAGTTTGTGCTTTAATTTCTTCACTACGTGTGAAAATCAGCTGGATGAGTTAGTGCTAAAATTTGCCTCAACAGTTCAAAAAAAAAAAACCCTTGATCTGGGTCTATTTTTGAAATATCTTTTCCTTCTGTAGGAAAGATCATTAAATGGACTTGAAGATTTTCAAATGTCTCTTTCATTACGATAGTTTTCCAAACTTTTCCAGTTATTCCATTCCCTTCTACACATTTGTGGCTTTTTTTTTTTTTTCGACAAATAGTTGCAATAATTTTGCTACTGAGGAATACGGTGATATTATCCCTGTTTCAAAACAGGAAAATGCGGATACAAAAAAAAAATTGCCTGTGCCTATATGGATGTCTGAACTCCAGGACTGTGGAGACGCTCTTTCATTATTTCCAAGCCAGTGCTTCTGCCTTCCTGGTATTTTCCATGAGCACTGAGAAACATTTTTAAGCATGCTTGCCTTTTTGGCAGCCAGTATATGTTGGCAATGGGAAAGGCAATAGTTTGGACCATCGGGTAAAATCATAATGAGAAAATGGTGGTAGTATGGATGTGCAGAATTTGCTTAGAATGTATTATTTTCATGTCTGCTAAAAGGTCAGGTTGTGTCTGCTGGATATTTCAGGACATAGTCGTTTATATTCAGAGAAATGCATGCATTTGTTGGACGTGGAAAGTGAAATTCTTTTTGGTAGAAAATGGAGAGGATTCAGAGAAAATGAGAGAACTGGAGGAAATAAAACCAATTACGTTTGAAACATTTATTTTGGAGAGTTTTTGCATGGCTTCCTTTTAATCCCTGATTAACAGATGAAAGTAGATATGCTGAGACTCAGCTCTAGTACTAAACCCTTTGATAACAGAATTAGAAGTCTATGGTGCAGGGTTATTTGATTTGTCTGCATTGCCTTCTGCAGCAGTGATTGCTAGGCAGGCAAAGGAAAACACGAACGAGATGTGTTTTTTTACTCGTGTTGTGTCTGAGACAGGCACTTAGAAGTATCCCAGAAACCATTACTGTCTGTAATGCCTACAGCTGATTACCAAGGCTGAAGTTTCCAGTGCAATAAAAATTGTCCTTGGACAGGTTGGTCCAAAACGGTGATAAATAGCAGTGGTTCACGTAAATGCTAGGAGATGTTTAGTATTATTGAAATTAAAAGGAAAATATTGAAAATATTGAAAGCCCAAAGTCATTGTAATCTTTGTAGCAGGTGTTCCCGGTATCAGAATGCAAATGAACATCTCTAACATATGTATACTGTCCCCATTCAGCCGTCTTCCAGGATGGAGGAGAGCCTTCCTCTAAATCAGTCTTTCCATCGGCGGTGGCTGCACCATATTCCACATCTCTACGCGGGAGCCCTCCTTCTCCTGCCGGCTGGGGCTGTAGGTCCCTTGTGTCGCCCGTTTATTGGCAGCAATGACTGAAACCACAACTGCCAAGAAGAGGATCAATAACAAGGCCAGCATTACTGAGCCAATGGAGGTGAATACGTTCGAGATCAAGTCAGTTGTCAACTGGAAGGATTGAAATAATTGCAATATAATTTATGTCAAGAGAATACAGAGATACACTTGAGCTACCATGGAAGGAAAACAAAAAATCCTTCTATGGACAGGACTTTGCAGAAAGGACGTACTGCTGAAGCACCATTATTTTGGAAGAGAAGTAAATTGCCCCCTCCAGAGTTTGTTCATTGGACTCTTTAGAAAATTGCACACTCACTGCTGGGTATTAACACACAAGGCAGAGCTGGATGAATTTCATGTAATGACCCTTTTAATTTGGCAACTTCCTTTCTGCTTGAAAATAGTCTGTCAGCTAATGCTTCTTGGACTGTAGTGGTAATTCAGCAATTATTTGCTTAATCACTTTAATAATAATTCATTTTCTTTAATTTTGTTGTGAACATGTTATTGCTAGTCTTTGCTACTGTGAGTTAAACGCGAGCTATTTTGACTGGCTATATAGTCAGTCACATTTCTGTTTCTCTTGCTGGAGAAGTCAAGTTTCCGTGAATACTTGCATATAGAAAATTTGCTTACTGTAAATATTTGTAACTATTCTACAGAAATTCCTGCCAGTATTTTTTTTTTACCAGCATGTTTGCATGAAATAAGCATAGAGACTGCACATGAACATATCTGACATCTATTCAGTGAGAAATGAGTATCAGTATATCTCATAAATGCTTTAAAATACTCATCCATCTCTTCTTCTACACATAAGCTTTGCAGCTTAATCTATAGAAACACAACCAGTACAGTATGGGATGAATGTAAGGATGCTATGACTTTCTTTCTGTTTTCATGCAGCAGTAGAAAACGTGATAATGTCAGAAGGCACAGTGCGCATAAACAAATCTGCCAGTTAAGAAGCTTTAGACCAGGGAAATTTTAGAGTAGTTGGATGTTTTAGACACATCTACATATGTGTTTTTTGTATTTAAGGTTTTTTTTAAATGTTGTGAGGGTAGCCGATGAAGTGATGTGGATGCAGCGGAAAAGTGGTCACTGCGGACAGAATGACCCTGGAAGGAACTGAACTTCTGGGCAGATTCTGCCATCCATCATTTTTTGATTTATATTACGAGTGGCAGCTGAACTGCCATAGATGAGTGTGTGCTCGAGGCTGAACTTTCAAATCCCAAAATATTTTGAAATGGAAAATAGCAGGTCAAAGCTAGGTTTCCCAGTTAGATACTGCATGTTACAGGATATTTTAGTGACCTGCTTACTCGTCATTTCTAAGGAAGTGCAGTTATGGTTCTGAGAATGACTGTGCGTTCAGCAATGGATCCAGTGTGTTGTTTCTGTGGCAATGCCCTGTGTGCCATGCTTGGACTCACACTGCTCAGGTTGACAGTGCCAGGGAAAGAATGATAAAACAATCCTGCCTCTTTTTTCTCTGCACCTCCATGCTGATGTAAAAGGTCCTGCTATAACAATAAAAGCAAGTTGGTCTCAGGCATTCTCTCTAGGGGATGCATAACGTGCTGGGGTATTATTTTCCTCTGTCTTTGATGCCTGTGTATGATTCCTATGATTTTTAAAAGCATTTTTTTTTTCCAATAGAAATAATTCAGTGCAAGTGACAGGCCATATGAGTCCAACCCTAAAATAAGGTGACATGAAACATGTTGGTCTTTTAAATTGTAGGATTGGGAAGGTCATTTCAACTGGAGATGTGTTACAGATATGTTTGAGATCTGAGTTTTTCTCTGCACTCTTAGACTCAACGAGAGTCTATGGAAGGACCTGATGTCTCAGAAGGACTGCAAATTTTTAATGCAATTTTTGTTCTCAAAAGCTGTTTATTATTTTCATTTTCTGCTCTGGGAAATTGAGGAACAAGATAGTTTAGGCCAACTCTCATCCTGGGGTTGAACCTGATGGTGGTGAAAGAAACGTACTACCATAAGCTGATGGATGGTATTATGTTGTATTCAATATGTGAACTTTCTGAAATTATTTTTCCATTTTCTTGTCCATACTTTTTTAATTTCTGCTGTAAGTGTGTCTATATCTATGGAGACATTCTTTTAATGATATCTTTCAAATTGCACTTTCTTAAGGGTAAGTTTAATGCAGAGGAGTTAGGGAGAAAAAACAACTGTAAATTGTTAAAATGCAATCAAATATCTAAACCTCATTCTCAGGTTGAAATCTTTATAAACGGATTTTTTTTTTTCCCAGTAGCTGCCTATTAGAGAAACCTTATTCATAGCACATTGCAGGAATCCACTAGACATTTTGCTGCAATTCTAATTTTTGTTTAATAACATTTATGGTGAAAGAAGATCATTGCATTTGGTTTGGTCTACCAGTGACCTGAACTTCAAAAAATACTGAAAATTGCACATATTGCCTGTATCTGGGTTGGACAAAATACTTCCTCTTGAGCCAGTAAGTTTAAAAAAAATAAGTTACCTCACTGATTAAAGTCAATTGAGCTCTTTTTTCTTTTTTTTCCCCATGATCAGATGATACACAGTCTAACTTTAATTCTGCTTTTATATCGCTTCTAATTTCTAAATATGAAAAAACTGGTCTTTATGCATTCATTTGGGTGAATTTCCTATTAACCCAAAAAACCTGCTGTCCCTAGTACTGTCCCTTGCTTCATCAGCCCACAGATCACTGCCCAAGTTTTACGATGTAGGTAGCCCCCTTAGCAGAAGCAGTGAATTGAAATCAGAATTGCCAGAAGGCTCTGCAGTCTGGTCCCATCAAAATCAACTGCTTCTTTTGTAACTGATGGCTGAACAGTCCAATTAATTTGGAAAATGAACTGGCTGGTCTGGAAAAAGCATCAGAAAAGTTCTGCCTCTGATCATCTCTGTGTCTTTTCCTCACAGTATTTGGTGGTGATGATACTGAACTAATCGTAACTGGTGATCCCAAAGAGAAAAAAGCATTGAGCAGTATTTTCAGAGGCATATTGCTGCCAAAACAAGACCACCTGAGGGCTCTTCTGCCCTGAATGAACCTACAAGCCTTGCTAGAAGGTAACCAGTATGGTACCAGTTGTGAGAGTTCCCCTGCCCCTAAAACACAGTAGCTGTTGTTAAAAGCTGTATCTTTACTGGTAATGGGTGCTGATGGCGAGATGATGTCGTGTGTCATGGTAATACAAACAAAATGAAGTTGGCTAAAATTAGAAGGTCAAACTGCTTCTCTCTAAGATGTTTTACATACCATGTTCTATTTACGTGTCTTTGGATGTCAGCCAGAGCAAGGTTATTTGGTTGTATTGCCCAAACTTATTTGGGCAAAATTAAAATAAAAAATAAAAATTAGTAATAATTAAAAGGAAAATATTTTTGAACTAAATTTTCATGTAGTGAATAGTTTTATCTGCAAAGACAGAAGTAAATGCAGGATTTAAATTTTTTTTTTGAAACAAGGTCTTTCGACTTTTCACTTTTGATTTTATTTTAAAGTTGATTCTTTTTTAAGTTTTTAGACTGTTAAGTAAAAAATATTTCAAATATTTAGATAAAATTATGAATAGAAGTTTTTCTTTTCATTTGGTTATTTCATTTGGTTGTAGACTAACTGTTCAGCCTTGGTTCCTTGATTTGCTCTGTAGATGAACAGTTTGGGTCATGAATGCCCAGGTCACGAGGTAGCATATAGCAGTCTCCTATATGTACGGTTATCTTTAAACAAGATGTCTTCCAAACAGTTATTTTATGAGGAGAACATTAGAGATTTGCTATCTATGAATGTTTCCATGTGTGCCAAATGTCAAAGTCAAGTGGAACAGCACAAAGGAGCCGGCAAAATACAGAGGGCCTCTTCCTCTTGTGTGTTTTACATCAGCATGACTTAGCTGATCTAATCCTGCTTTATGTCAGTACGGGGGATGAGAATTACGGCCCCAGACACCAAGTGCTGAGCCGGAGCCAGAGAGGAGAGAGCTGTGGTGCCAGAGCAGCGATTGCTGCATGCGTGAGAGAGAAGTAGCACGAGCTGCTTGGGACACTGCTACCTGCGTATGAGCTTTGCATGGGAAGCATGGCTTGGGCCACAGTCTTTAGGATGTGAAAGCAGTGGCATAACACGCTCTGAAAGCAGATGCATGCCTCTATTGCTGGGCATTAAGATTTAATCATCCTTCATTTCAGCACTCACATAGAAACATGCTGGATTCTGGATGCTTTGCAAGACAGAGACATCAACATAAGCTTTAAGATACAGGAATTGCCCAGCCCTGGAGAATTCCCTTCTCTGTCATGTGCGGTGCTTTCTGGGATTTCTGCAGCTGCTCGTGTGCACTAGAGCTTTCGCTGGTGAAGTCCCCAGATCTGGAGTCCTGACACCACTCACGAGGTTATCACTTCATTCCCGGTAAGAAAGTCTGATCCATGCCATCCAGATTTACTGCTCCCAAATCAAAACCATTTGCTAAAGTAATGAGGGATGATTGGCTTGAGTGGTACTAATCCACGTCAGAATTACTTTGAAAGGTTTGGGGGCATATAGGGATAATAATGAGCAGCCAAAGAAAAGCCGTTAGCATGATTAGAAGGCCCATAGATATGCTGAGTTTATTTCATTGAGGATTTATAACCATCTTATCAGCAAATTATCCCATTAAAAGTTGATTTCAAGTAAGAATCCCAGTGGTTCTAGAAGAAATTCAGTAAGTAATACGCAAATCAGTTCTAATGAGATGCACTGATAACCCCAGCTTGTGGGACTACAGTTTATTTTCAACAGCAGCAAAGTGGCCATAAATCTATGGACTGACTTTGTTCCAATATAAGTACTTTAAATGAGTGGCACATGATTTTTTTTCTACCTTCACAACCAAGCACCTACTGCTCTGCCTTGCACCATCTGTAAAAAGTAGCTGCTCAGCCTGTGCTAAACACCAGCCACCAGGTTCCAGGAGCTGTGTGACCGAGTTGTTAGGCTGCAGATTTGAACCACTTTTGAACTATTTAGGACTCTTAAACAGAGCAGATTCATGTCCAGTTGAGACAAACCCCGCCCTGGCAATTGGAAATGACAACTTATTTTTTAGATAAAAAAGAGAGGAATCTTCTCCCTCTGACACCATGTCCCTTGAGAGGAGGCTGTCCTGTCATCCCACACCTCTCTCTTTAGTCCTCTGAAAATCTATCTGTACTGCATATAGAGTTGTAAATAGTCTTGAATTTTCATTGATTGCCATTGTTGTTTCTTCCATCAGCCTCTGAGATATCTTCCTGCCATCCGCAGGAAGAGGCAATCCCATTGCTGGAGTACCTGAATGAGACCCCCCCACGGCTTGTTTGTAGCGGCACGGACATTGCTGAAGACAAAACCACTTTGATATGTGGAGAACAGCCACAGTACAGACAGCACACCTTGAAGAAGAATGTTCGTAGGTAAGTAACCTTTTTTTTTTTTTGTCTGAATGTTTTCTTAAAACAAAACAAAACAAAAACTTCATCTAGTATACATTTGTTTAAAAAATATAGTTTGAATAATTTGTCTTCATTGCAATATGACAGTTTGAGTGAATTCCTTCCTGGAAAATGTCAACTTTTAGTTGTCTGACAATTCTTCATGAAATCAAAGCAGAAATATAGAGAGAATTCATTTTAGCAGCTATAAATTGATCATCTGGATTGACCAGTTATAAATTAGAAAAATGCAATCTGTTTTATCACGGAAGAATTACGTCTTTAGTGCCCTGTGAGAAAATGAAGAAGTCAGAAACAATGGATATTTATGATTTAGCTGGGCTTGCAAGGATTTAAGTTCATTGTAAGAAATTCTGACAGCCTCCCTCCTGTCTTGTGAAGTCTCACTGTTGTGACACTTCAGAAGGGAGCGAGGAAGTTTGTTCTACAGTTTGTTTTATAGTGGAGCAAGAAATTGGAAAGTAAAGGCGGTAGGTGGCTCTCCAAAATGTTCCAGCTAATTCCAGAGCAGCCTTTGGTTAAAGCAAGGGTGTTATCCACATTGGCCTTGATCTTAGGTAGCCTTCTATTTACAATATTAGCTTTTTAGATGTAGCTTTCAAACTCAAAAGCCTACTTTTATGAACTCATCTCTAACGAACAGACTATATACGATAATTATTATGTCTTTAATACTTGGAGTATTGATGCCTGGTGTATATTAACTATTTAATGGAAGTGTCCCAGTCAAAAATAATGATGGTATTTAATAGGTCTGGAATGGTCTGCCTTAGGTAGAAGAAATAATACTTCTTTTTTCAGTAGTATACTTTGTGAGCTGAGCTATGGACTCAAGAAAACCCTTAAGTGCCTAAGTAGTGCCTTAAAATCTCCATTACATATTTTGGTGGATCAGCGTCTTGCAGAACAGAGTATTAAATGCCTTTTCTCCCAGGCAGCTGAGTGTTGGTTACACACAGAGAAATGATTTGGCTGGCAGTTTGGGAGGTAAGCTGTCGTTAAGCTGCGAGCTTTCTGAAAACTCCTTGATAGCATTTCTGCAGCAACTGCCAGTACTAATTTTTGTAAGAGTGCTCCAGCTCTTTTTAAGATCATCTTGCTGGTGCGGCACAGATTAAATGTGCAGCTCCAATGTGTTGTTATGAGATGCCTTTTAAAATTCTATTGACAGCCTCTGGTGTAGAAACTTAACCATCTGCTGCAATTTGAAAGGGTAAGAGAGAAAATCTATAGCTGGTTTAAATCCAGGTAAATCATGCTGAGGAGTTTGTCCCATAGCTGCGAAATCGCAGACTAGACAAATAGTATGACAGTGTTTTAGTAAAGGTGTCAGTCTCTGGGGTGCAACATCCCTTTCCAGCTTGGTAAATGCTTTGGGGTATCATATATAATTATTTTTGTACATGGCAACAGAGCAGTACATCGGGTGTTGTTTCTATGTAGGGGATATTTGCATTACAGCTTTGAGACAGCAGATTCTATATGAATAAATCTTGGTGATGGATTAAAGCCTTGCCAGGCAAGCTTCTCACAGGAAGGAATGGATAATATTTAAAATCAAAAGACTATTGCTGAAAACAGTAACTTTCTGTCAGTCTGGCATCTAGCTGGTTTGAGTTTACTGCATCCACATAGTTGCCACAGTAAAAATTACTCCTGAAAAGGGTTTTAGAAGAATGCACAGTAGTGGCCTTTTGAGGACATCTGTGTCTGTTGTCATAGGAGAGTAAAGTAGGTGGAGGAGGTCAGTAGGTTAAACCCAAAAGCAGGAGGAGAAGAATAGGAGAAGATGCTTCAGCGCTGAAGATGAGGGCAGGACAGTTCCTGAAGAAAAGAGGTGAAGAGAGATTCAGCAGACAGAATGGATGAAGTGAAATGATGAGAAAGAGGAACAAATTTCACAGTGGTTTTCTTCATTGATTGTGTAGGTGTGGAGCAGACCAGCATGTGAAGGATGATATTGTAACATTGAAGATGGGGCTGATGAGAATGACAGTGTCTGGGTAAGAGAACAGGGCAGGAAATGACAACATATACTATCAGCAGCTATGCCAAGAGTGGAACTAGCCCATTGCTAATGAAAACTTACGATTTTCTGAAATTTGCATGTTTTTTCTCTCTTTCTCTTTGATTCTAGATTCTCTCTCTCTTTTTTTTTTTTTTTTTCTTCTGTATTAAGTAACATTACAAAATATTTTGCTTAGGTATTTTCAGTCTGGCAGCACAAACCCAATTTAAGTGAATACCTGGACATTGCTTCTCCACCCCAATATGTATCGATGCACATTGTTTTCACTATGCATGATTCAGTTGTGTTCTGTGTTATCAATAGCTATCAGCTAACTTTAATGGATTTGCAGAATCTGAACTGAGGGCACCGAACTGGTTGCTCAGAACTCCAATTTGCAGCTCACAGCAGCTGAGGTAAAAGATCTCTTCTTCAAAGAGCAAAGTTAGTGGTAGATGATCTTTTATTTCTGAAATCAGACCTTTGAGATCAGCAGTAAGCTGGGGGGGCAGTAAACAGGCGGGGCAGTAGTGTACGGTAAAGCAGAAACAGAATTAGGATTCCTGTTCTAGTCCATAATTGCCAAATACTATCCATCCCTACTCTGTGAAGCAACTAAGCCTACAATCTCCAAGACGTTCTACGAAATTCGTTGTCCTATTTGTAGTATCCCTGCCCATGGCGGCGGAGGGGGGGATGGTGGAAAGAGATGATCTTTAAGGTCCCTTCCAACATGAGCCATTCTATGATTCTATGATTTGGTGCTAAGCTTTTGCAAAACAGCCATGTGTTGCTACCTAGAATTAATATTATGCTGTCAAGTGGTGATGAAGTAAGTAGCTACTTGACTGTTTCACACTGTCAGACAACAAGGTATCAAGTCAACAGCGAGCCTTTGTTGGTGCAGCACTTAGATTGCAGCCATCTCCTGCTTCCAACTGTAAATATTAATGGTATAAGTTAGACCTTTATTGGCTATATAATACTTGCCTTAGCATGTTACATGACACTGTCACATTACTTAGCTAATTATATTCCTAGATAAAAATTTGGAGTATGTTTTTATCCTACTAGGGTGGTTTTTTGTTTGTTTGCTTCTCTAGTAGAACGCTGATTACAGAGAACTATCATCATTACATTTTAGATTCAAGAAAGACTTTGTAAGGGATGCACACAGGGAAAGTGTAAATTAAATTCTTATAAAAATCTATAGACGTCTACATCAACAACTACTCCTTGGAACCCTATTTTTATCTTGATTCAGATGTTGGATTTGTCAGTCAACTTGCTGCTTCTTGTAGCTTTTTTTTTTTTCAGTGTACTTCCATCTTGTTGATGGGAGTGTATGAGTCTGTCTCTACCCAAGAACCTTAACTCTGCTCTCGGGGATTCTTGGATCAATTACTGCACACCTAGTGTAATATCCAGCCATTTTACTAATAGTGTCAGCATTCAACAGGCTTGCATTTGAACAGGATTTGGGTAGGATAAAGCCAAATCTAATAATTGTTGTTGGTTTTTTTTTGATATTTGCTGAAGACGCAAGTGGTTTATGAAGTCTCTTTACATGTTATAGCCAGCACAGTACATGAGAAAAAGGTCTCAAGAAATACATCAGATTACTCTTAACTTTCTACTCCATGCTTTTACCTTACTGCCACCTAAAGATAACTAACAGAAAATACATTGGAGTTCAGATCAGAGAGATTTACTCTAACACTCTAGGAAGTAATGGGGGCCTTGTCAATGTCTGTCTTTTAAGACTTCCTACACTTTCAGAAGGTTTTCTTGAAGTTCATACTTCTTAGACCAAAAAATACCTGCTGGCTCAGCTAAATGAATTTATCTCTGCTCCTCCAAGGCAAGTCATTTTGAGTGTGAGTGCAACTCAGCTCTGTTTCTAGCCAGCTGATTATTTTGGATCTGTGGGCTCCTCAATACTGGCTGAAAGTAAGCATTTTGTACAGTCTGTAGAGTCAGGTCCAAAACCACCTTTACCTGCCACACGCTATGACCAGTGCAACAGCCCCTTGCTGTAGTAGTTGTACCAGGGCCGTCTCACCCTGCCCTGGCTCTAACGCGCCCGTCAAGAATGAGATCTAGGGAGGTCTCGCTTAGCACTTATCCCCAGCCTCCATCTTTGGCTGTCTGTCATTTGCTTGGTGCTTGTACAGCTGCTACAACATGGAGGCAAGAAGTCATGAGCAAGAAGAATTAAGTTTGATAGACCATATAATGGATATCATAGAGCTGTTGCAGAGCAGGCATTTTTCCTATATAAGATTTCTTTTTGGAGGGGCGTATGACATTCTCTGTTGCTTAAACTGCAAGCACATTGCACTTGCACTGGTAGTAAATAATTCATAAGTATATATTATGGGTTTAGAGGCTGAACCAAGTCTAAACTCCCATTTCCACGTGAGCTGACCTGTTATCTGTTGTCCAAGCACTGAGTTGTTGCTCCTTCCCAGGGGGGCCAGTCAGGCCCTCACTCCCTGTGCTGCTGCCTGCGGGCTCAGCTCCGCACCCTGGGGAGATATTGTGGAGAGCTGAAGGGTCTTGCTGAGACTTGAAATACTCAGAGAAACTGAAAGGTTTGGGCTTGATCTCTCTTGTTATCTGTAACTGCTTCAAAGCAATGATGACACGTTTCTTTTGAGTCAGCACGTGGCTATTTTCCGTTCCTCAGGCAGCAGGGACAGAGCAGGTGCCACTGTCCATCCTTATACACCTGAGTTTGTTCTGAATGCTCCAATATTTTTATTTTAAGGCAGGGAATTATCCATGCTCAGATATAAACAAAAGACATCTGACAGCTAGCAAGCTACAATTGTAGAATTAAACTAAGGACTTCCTCAGACTTCAGTACAGCTTGCTTATAGAGGTTATTGGTTTTGTCTTGAGTGTTAGAATAACCAGCAGTTTGTATAAACGGGATACTCAGGAGTCCATTCCTAAACATTGTGATGAATGCCAATAAGAAGCCTGTTAAGTACTCAAGCAACCATCTTAAGGGAATGATTTTTACGTGCTTTATTCAAACAGTGAAGTTACCTTTCCATGTTAAAATATTGCTTGAATAAAATCTGTTGTAATTTAATCTATACTCAGATAAAATGGGTGTCAAATTCTTTCTCATTTGCAGTTTAATGGTATAGAATTAGTTAATCTTTTAACTACAATTCATAGTTTATGAGGGCCAGGATGCTGAAACTAAGTTAAATTTAATAATGCTGAGTAGCTATAAAAAGATAATACAGTAATCTTATTTTAAAAATATATTTTACCTGAGAAAAGCAATTGCCAAACAGGCAATTGGTTATCTTTCTCATACAGTGCTTATGGGATCCTCATCTCAATGCTAGTATTTTCTCCCTATTATTTCACTATTCAGTACACGTTGTAAACTTAAGGACAGATTCCAGAACAAGAAAGGTAGCACTTCAGTCTGCTGTAGAGGATTTCTAGTAATTATAGATGTTTTCTTAATGGCTCCAACTTCAGTTAACTTTTTTTCCCATTTAAAATGATCTTTTTACTTATAAAGAGCCATATAGCCAGGAGCTGAATAAGGCACAAAAGGGCTGAGTGTGGAGAGCCATGGCCAACAGGACAAGGCAAGTAAGAACCGTGTGGTTCTTGGTGTGGGCCATGGGTTGAAACATATCTGTATGGAGAGCTCAGGTCACTTAAATTCCTTCTTCCTTGAGAATGCAACAGTCATCAGAATTGGAGATACCTGTGAGCTGTGAAATCAAGAAAGTTATATATAATTTTGGCAGAAGTGTCATACGTTATGCCCTGGTTTCAGTTAGGACAGAGTTAATTTTCCTCCTAGTAGCTGGTAGGGTGCTATGTTTTGGATTAGGATGAGAAGAGCGCTCATAACATGCTGATGTTTTAATTGTTGCAGAGCAGTGCTTACACCAGGCCAAGGACTTTTCGGCTTCTCGCTCTGTCCTGCCAGCGAGCAGGCTGGGGGTGCAGCAGGAGCTGGGAGCGGCCAGACCCAGGACAGCTGACCCAAACTGGCCAAAGGGGTATTCCATACCATCTGGCGTCATGCTAAACAATATATAGGGGTGGCTGGCCGGGGTGGGGGGCCGGCTGCTCGGGGATAGGCTGGGCATCGGTCAGCGGGTGGTGAGCAATTGCATTGTGCATCACTTGTTTGTACACATTATTATTAGTAATACTATTATAATTATTATTGTTATTATTATTTTCCTGTCTTAATAAACTGTCTTTATCTCAACTCACTGGCTTCACTTTCCCGTTTCTCTCCCGCATCCCAGAGAGGGAGGGGGGAGGGTGAGCAAACGGCTGTGTGGTGTTTAGCTGCCAGCCGGGTTAAACCACAACACATTAGCATTTTCTTTTGGAAGAATACTTCTGTCTCCTTTTTTTTTTTTTTTTTTTTTTTTTTAATATATCAGTGATTTTGGGAGAGGATGAAAAATGTTATCATGAGCTAGGGATTTTCAACTCAAAACTTTCTCAAGCTGAAATACGTTGTTCCAGGGTGCTGGGTCCAGGCTAGATGTGCTCTGGCCAGCGAGTGCATCAGGCCTGAATGTTTCTCCAGAGGAGTGGAGGTAGCTGGGTACTGAAGGGAAATATTTCCATGCTATTTCCATGTAGAGAAGTCCACCATTTCAGAGAGTATTGCTTCATAGCAGGTTATACAAATAACGGTTAGTTTATATTTTCATTTCACTAATAGATACAGTAGACTCCAGACTGCTTACATGCTTGAGAATCTCCAAAATCCCTACTGTAGCATTTCACAAGGTCTACCAATAACCAAAGCTGTCTGCAGCAGTGAAAAATCTGCTTAAGCTAAATAATTACAAAGGTTTGTAAAGGACACAGCTGCTGAGTCTGCTGTTCTTTGCACTGAATTACAGCAATATCATATTGGTGTTCTTGAGAATAATCTGTTTTACCAAATAGTGTTTGAATAAATTTGAGGACTGCTGTTTTTGCCGCACAGTTTGGTACAAAGAATCTCAGATATTTAAGTAACAAGCTCTGTCTCTTATGTAAGTGACTCTGGATCAAAACAGGTAAGTGTTTCTGATCATTTGAAACCCAAATATTTTTAAAGTCCTCAAGAACAAGGATTTGTTTTATTGCTTTTTAGTGGACAAATAATCTAGAAGCCTAGTCAAGTGTGCAAATATTTTTTCAGACACTTTTAGGAATGCAGTTTCATAACAAGAACTGAAAAGTACTCTGCACAAGAACATACTTCACAGGCAGCGCACCAAGAGATACATAGGCAGATGAACATGCCACCCCTGCTTTATCTGGAAGCATCATAATATCTAGAACATTTGATAGTAATTATAAGCATATGATTAGTTTCTGAGGCATTAAAAACATTCTACCAAAAGTATTTGTTATGCTGAGCTAGCATATAGATAGTATTGATGACTACAGGACTACCACTGTCTATATAAAGTAGTGGTTGGAGCCGAGGACCATGGTTCCCATTTAGGAACCTAAACAAAAGGAGATAGATTTTATTTTTTTTAAAGCATTTAATGTGTTGTACCTGAAAAATGTCCCTATTTATTCTTTAGCTGGCATCCTTTATATATAAATATGTCTTAGATGCAGGTATATTCTGGTCTTCCTAATTGTAATGGTGGTGAACATACTTCCTCTGAAGTCAACTTGTAATCCGGTAATAAATTTCATGTAGTGCCTTGCACACATTTCAATTCTGTTAATTTTAGTGAAGAGAACGAATATCCAATCCCAAGAGGTTTCTGCCATCATGAACTCAGTATGAGTAAGTTTTCTTTTCCATCATAAGCTCTTTGACTTCTGCCCAGTTTCTTTTTCATTTCAAAAGCATTCAGGGAAAAGTCAGGCTATATTTTTCAGCTTGAAGGTGAGGATGGATTTTTCTCTTCTTTAAAAACTTTTGGTCAGCTGTGCTATTTTGGGATTCATGGAATTAAAACAGATTTATGGTCTGATTTCTGTCAGTGTTTGGCCAATTTGCCTAGCAATATAAAGCATCTTATTGTGTAAAATAGCCCATAGGTGACTACTGCCTGCTCTTGGGGTATTTGTTCCTGCTTTAAAAATATATATATAAAATCTGTTTTTATATTTAATTGTTTTAAAGCCACTTCCAGTATGCCCTTGTTGCTAAGCTGCTTCATTACTGGAAGCCAGAAGAAATAGATAAAAGAAAAAAAGAACATTAATTCTCATGAACCACATGAGAAAAAACACGTAAAATTTAGTATCTGAACAATGCAGGCATGGAGTGCACGAATGTGTTATAAAGTGAGCAATGACTGAAGTAAATGCCCATGTGATGTGAATGTGAGTCTACAGGGAAAACATCAGAAGGTGAGAAAAAGGAAAACAATGCCATTGCAACGTAAGGATGGTGTACAGACAAAATGTGTTAGTCTGAATACTAAATGTGTTATGTGAATACCCTACTTGAGCTGATTCTTCCTATACTGCAGAGTGTTATGCTGTCATATGTCATCTGGGCTCCCTTTTCTGCTCATATTTACCATGCACATTAAATATTCAACTGCTTTTCACTGGTGCGTGCAGTAATCCTGGCCTTATGAGGAGCTCTCTTGTCTTTTCCAGCTAAGATGCATCAGATAACCTTACTGTCTTTGCATCCTAATGTTTTTGTACCTTATGTTATGACACATATTAAGTATGTTTCTTGCAATATCGTTTTAGAAAATTTAGTTAAATCCTGTGTTCTGAATACAGACTAATAGAAAAATAGCAAAGGATATTAAGGGGCTGTTCTGCTCTGAGAAACAATTGTAAAAACGGCATTGTGACATTTGCAATGACTTCCAGAGCAGAACTGCTCATTTTACAAATCTAAAGATGTTTCTTCTTACTGTGCATTTGACCTGGCACAGGAATAAAACTGGGTTCTCTCCGCTCATACCATCAACGGTAAAGAGTCTGCCATGATGGGTGATCTACAGCCATGCGAATGACATGAAAACAAATAAATTCCAGCTTTTTCCCCGCTCAGTTGCACTGACCCTGCTAGGCTAATAAAAATATGAAAAGCTTACTTCTGTCACAAACTAATATTATTTCAATAACCTGTCATCAGACTGCAATGAGTTTACCTGTACTGCCTGTGTTTTTCTCCAGAGCTGGCGTGCCGGAGCTTTTCTGTAAGTGAGGCACAGCAGGGAGTAACCCCGCAGTACTGGAGAAGGCCCCTCGTGCCTGCAGCC
Organism: Anser brachyrhynchus; assembly: GCF_964034855.1. NCBI lineage: Eukaryota > Metazoa > Chordata > Aves > Anseriformes > Anatidae > Anser > Anser brachyrhynchus. The sequence continues at coordinate 25,869,394 of NC_137702.1, read as the reverse complement.
ACCACCTGATGGAACCAGCAGCCTGCTCCAGTCTAGAGCTGAGAAGCATCAGGAAAGCTGACAGGTAAGAGGGGAATTCTGCTCCCTGGCTGTTCTCCTACCCCGTGGTTTGCTCCCAGCTTGGACAGACAGAGAGCAGGAGTGTGCCAGGGGCTGGATGTGCTGCTGTGGTCGCCGGAGGATGAGAGCATCCATTTTGAACAAGGGTTCAGTCCTCTGTGCTTTGGTCCTCACGTATCACTGGCTTCAGTAGGACTTTGGGACACGTAAACTAGAGTGGTTTTAGGCATCTCCAGTTTCATTAGGTTATTTTATTGAGAGGTAAGGACCTCAAATGCGATGGAGTTAGCTACGCATAATGTGATTTTCAGAAAAGTAGTCCTTATTTTGAAATATTTTACGTATATATTAGCCTTTCTCAGTAGGCTGCAAGAGCACCAGAGAAGACAAAAGGCACACAGCAGATACACAAGCTCGTTTGCTAAGCCCTCAGCCCAGTGCTCCGTGGCCTTCTTCCACCTTGCTGCTGGGGGTCACCGGATGTCCAGGACGGCGCTCCGGGGGAGCCTGGAGCTGAGCTGCACGTATGGCAAGACCCTCTGTTTGCTCCCTGCAGGGTACAACAGCTGGGATGAGCTTTTCAGTGAGCCAGGGAACCCCCAGCTCTGCAGCAGGTGCTGAGGAGGAACAGCAGGTGGGTGGCTTGTCTTAAGTCAGGGCAGTAGCACTTCTCAGTTTTGGTTGACTTACCCAGCTTTACTTCATCATTTTACTACACTCCCGGGGCTGGCTGCTGCTTAGTACTCTCTTAGTGTTGCCAACATTGAGCATTTAAACTTAGGCTAAGAAGAAAAACAATTACATTGCCTTAACATAACTGTATTTAAATATGTTTTAAAAAATAATAATCTGTGTTCTGTTTCTGACTTTCTGTGGCTCTTTGGACCTTCTTCCAGTTAGGAAGGCCTATCAGCTTATCTCATATCCCAGAGTCTGAAATCTGTGTGTTGGAGCATAAATGAGAGCCGTCTACAGCAGAATCATTTGTTCAGATTAAAGGTGTTGACAGTATTACTACCCTTGTTTCACAAATGAACAAACTCTGAAGTATGGAAATGCCCTAAACATCTGCAGTAGGAAAGAAAATCCAGGACAGGATCAAACCTACGATGATCACAAGGAGAAAAAAGTTGTTTCACCAAATACTTTTACACAAATGTGTAGATTTCTCCTTTGGGATTTTTTGTTTCTATTTCTCACATTTGAAGAAGTAGAACATAAATACTTCTCTTGCACTCCATCTCCTAAAATTTGAAAAGTTCTCTGCTGGAAAGAGAAGGTGAAATATTTTGTTTGTTTTGTTTCAAAGAATATAAAATTCTACATTTTTGTAACCTCAGGACATAAACTGATGAAAATACTGGCTTAGAACTGATGCAATGTGAAAAGTAACCAGCATGGCTGTATTTGTCACTGCATTGCTCTATAGTTCTTGAAAAGAAAACACTTTCCATCTTTTTGTATACTAGCAAGACAGATGTGTACAAGAGCAAGACAAACAAGTAAAGCTGTAGTGAGACTGGGTGTCATCGTTACATTCCTGTTGTCCACATCTTTTAGTTAAATGATCATTATGCATTAATAGCCTCAAAAGTATGAATATGTAAATAGGGAATGCATTATTCATGAATCGCCAGGCATTAATTATTGTAATTAAGTATCATTTGCTACGTTCATATTACTAACCCTTGCAGTTAATGAATACATTAGCTAATCGCTGTAGCGCATATTCAATCAAAATTCCATGTGCCTGTGCTATGGAAGCCTGAGAGAGTTTTACTGAATTTAGATTCAATATTGAACAAATCTTACATGCTTATCGGTGTATTTTTAATGACACTAAATGTGAATCGTAACCTCCAGTGCATGATGCTTGTCCTCGTGCCCAGGAGGACCGGATGGTACCAGCTGGAAGCAGGTATGAAAGCAACAGCCGTGCACATCAGAGAGCACAGCATTAGCTACCTTAAGCAGAACTTTAATTCTGGGGCGTGAAATCCACCACCACTTTCAAGTTTCATGTATATTCACGTGTACAATAGGAGAGGGTATGCTTTGTGAGGAAGTGCTGTCCCGAAGGTGTAGCTGATGATAACGCTCGAGAAACCGTTTCAAAGCACAGCCTGAGCTGTTTGCCAGTCAGCGCGGGGACCACGGTTGCCTTTTGCTATGCACAGCACGGGCAGAGTGGGCTCTGGAGCCTAATGGGGCCTTAGGGCACTCTTGAAACACAAAGTAAAAGGAACAACCAAATTCTGCATTTTTTTTTTATTCTCTGGAGGTGTACTTCAGGTAATAGTTGTCCAGCTATCACAGAGTGAACACTTGCTGGAGGTTTTTTGCTTGTTTGTTTGTTTCTGTGGCTGTTTTTTTAGGCTACTATATAGCCTACAGTTTTTGAGGTAGAAATTATGAAGAATTTTTCATTGCAACTAAAGGTTTTGTCATTTTTAGAGAAAATCACTGAATCGAGTTATAAAAATTCCAGTTCAAGTGCTAAAAGCTGATATACAAGTAGAGTGCCCTCCCAGCTGAACCTGTGGGTGTTAGGCCAGGAAAAATATTTGCAATGAAGAAAAAGAAACCTTGTTTAATCACTGTGAGTCTGAAACAGATTTTTTTTGCTATTTTTAGTTTCACCAACATACTGTAGTCACATGCATTTAGTAAACTGATTCTGGGATCTAGTTTCTTAAAAATTAAATGAACTGAGATTAAGAGAATTCAAATAACATTCAGCATTGAGGATACTTTCAAATTCACAAACACATGGGCTCTTTGTAGCTAAAACTGTGATAGGGTGCTGCTGGCAGAGCCTGAATTGCATTAGAGCAGCTGCAGAGGAGGGTCCCTCAGAACCTGGATTTTAAGGGTCAGAAGTAGGAGTTATCATCCAAAAATCACACAAAAACTAGTGCTTAGCATCCTTATTCATCCAACTATTTTTTCACTATTTCAACTATTATTTGTTTCTAAAACTTTTTTCTTTAAAACAGCCTAAACTTACCTTTCTTTTAAACAATATTGTTGATAACGTTATTTTAATTAATCTGGAATTTCTTTTTTTTTTTTTTCCCTTAACCTTTTAAACTAGACCTGTGAAGTCTGTTCTCCACTGGAGATCTGTGCACGGGCTGTGACAACTCAAAGGGAAAGGATGACCTGTCGCTGTCGGAATGCTAACAGAGACCTTCTAACACCCAACGGTTTGGTAAGTATTGATTTTTTTTTTTTGTAAGTATTGTAGGGAGGAACCAAGTAGTAAGAGTCACTTTGAGCCATGTGGGCCCTTTGTAAGCCCTTCCTCTCTGAGCTGTTGGTCTGGGGCTGATGAGTTGTTCAGCTGTGCTGCACGAGACACCGGGGGCTGCCCAGGAGAGCGACTGCCCTGGGTGCTGCCAGCGATCCCGAGAGCAACTGGGAGATGGAACCACTGCTGGTGGGCAAAGCATGGCACACCTGATGCAAATGGACAGAGCCGATAGCAGAAAATGAGGAGCAGACAGAGAGACAAAGGCAGAGGGTTTATTTTGTGCATAAAGGTAGGAAAGTCCTGTACACGTGCACAATGTAGTAGAGCATACAGAAGTACAGAGAGGAAAGGAGCAGCGTAGCTGAAGTGGAGAGATGCTTCGTGATGACAAGGCATGCGAGGAAGGAAAGAATTCGAGTGCAGGAATGGAGAACGTTTTCGCAGTGTGCACGCAGACAGACTGAACGACTGAACTGCTGCTCTGCAGGTAGTATATTCTAGATGAGTAACTTCCATATTCCTTTAAATCCATATAAAGCCCATATTTAATACAGCATGTACACTCACATCAAATTTCTAGTGTTGAAGAGAGTTTTGGAATTTCTATACAGATACATTTGTTAGTTTGCGTACTGTGCTTACAGCCACAGTATGTCAGACATACTGTATTAATACATGCGTTGGTTTCTAGATTTCTTCAATGTTAATACCAGGATGAAATTTTTGCTAACTGTAGTTTATCCATACTCTGTACATAACATCTCAATTTATTTATGTGGTATTTGAGATAAAACCAAAAAAATTCTTGTGATTTTTTATTTTGATTTTTTTTAAAAAGGTCGGTTTGGAAACCTTTGGTTAGAAGCATCATTTTCTTCGTAAGAATTTTCAGAATTCATATTTCCTTGCTTTTATTTAGCATTTGAAAATGGTATGATAGTTTTCATTTCAAATTATTTCTGGTGCCATCTAAATTTTTTGTTTCAATAATACTATACCAAGAAACATTTTAAGCCAGGATGAAATGATAACTATGGTCTGCAGTAAAATTTTCAGCATAATACATTGTTTTATTTTAACTCAGAACAAAGGGAATGTTTTCATTTTGGTTTGTTTTACCTTGGTATTTCAAACCAAAATGCAAACGTGACACTGAAGTATTGATTTCATTTAAAAAAATGTATATATTTTCCTCTGAAATTGTAAGATTGATCATATTACTATTTTCTGGAGAGAAAAAAAAAACAACCAGCCAAAAAAAAAACAGTTATCCAAAATTGTATTTTCATTGAAGAAAAAAAAAAAATCCAAAATACTGTTTGGTTTTGGTTTGTTGTCTTTGCCTGTGTTCTGTGTTACATTTTTCAAAATGTTATAAATCATTCCCACTAAGAAACGTAACTAAACCCTACAACTGATAGAAAACAGTTTTGGTTTTGACTCTGACACAGTAATTTCATCCCCAGTGATGGAAAATACATTCCCATCTCGTATTTATTGCTTGCTTACAGTGAGGAAAGGAACTTTTAGCTGAATAATACTTTTTTTTTTTATAAGAGATCAAAAATAAAATTACCCAAACCACTTTTCTGTTAAGATAAAGATAACAAAGAAGTTATCCTTGTGTAATACAATTGTTACAAGTAAATGTGCTTAAGTTTTCATGCTAAGGCAGGTCCTTGATACAGGGATTCGTGACATCACAGGGATGAATCATGGTATTTTCCACCAATGTGTAAAAGAATGTGGTGGGTTTTTTTCTGAAAATATGAGTCATCTTTTTAATAATACTCGTGTTGCTGAAATTATGCTCTGAATGGTGTTCAGAAAAAAATAACCAATCTGGGGACACTTTGGAAAGGTTGGAAATAAAAAGCAGAGGCTTGATTCTCAGGCAGTATCTTCTGCTGTATCCTGCTGTGGCAAAACAGGAACCTCAGTATCTCATTTAGGACTCAGTGGAGTCATAAAACCTCATTGTATAACATTAGTTAGTTCTTCCTGTAACTCTGCTACCTGCCACCATCACTCAAGGACACTATTTTAAATGACTAAAAGGAGTACAGAACCTATACAAATATAATGTGATCATGAATGCCTGAAGAAATGTTTGCACAGTTCATGAATGGCTTTTGCGTTAAAGCATTGTTTAGAAAAAGAAAAACTCACTTTTTACTGCTGTTTTTATACGTAACAATATATGCCAGTGTGTCTACTCTCCCAAAGGCATCTACAGATTCAGATATTTTACATTTTTTACAGTTTTTATATTTTTGCTAAACCTCTCAGTATTCATAATTTTCATGTCCCTAATTTTCATTGTTTAAAGAATCCATGTACAACCAATCAACTGTACTACCTTGATTTCTTCCTCAGAAGGAATAAAAGAATGATTTTTTGTCTGGTGACACTCATATCTATTGATGGATTACATAGACTTAGCTGAAGTTGTAGTAGTCTTTGGAAAAAAAAAAAGGCAAATGATTTTAAAACCTAATGTACATAGTGACTTTTTCTTGAAAGAGGAATCAAAATGAAGATGGAGACAGCTGCAGCTTATCTCATTACAATGCATTGGAGGTGTAGAGGCTACTGGAGCAGAGATGCAGGATTGGAGTTATCAGTGTAGGATTGCACTAATCCAAATGGATGTACAAGTGGGCTCAGTGCGTTGCCAACTGCTAATCCAAACCAGTATCTAATTAGCCAAAAATACTATACATGATTTCACAGGTAGGAGACTAAACTGTCAAAGAAACAGCAGTGAACATAGTATGTGATGCAGAGATAGTGGCATCAGTAAGATTTTATGGTAAAATTAGCCACGCTGAAGGCAGTGGATCTTTGCCACCCATTGCAGCAGGGCTTGACTGCCACCATCAGTGTATCTTTAGTTCCCTTTAGTGTGCATCGCTTCTTCGTGTGCCCCACTGCTCATGTTGGCCGTGTGCACATGGTGAAATGCTTGGGTGGAGGTGGGACGAGACACTTTCTAAGATCTGCTAGCATTTGATCTAAAATGAAGTGAAAGCACTAACACAGATCCAAAGTGGTTCATGAAATAGGCAAGAACTTGGTCCTGAGCATTTGCACCACAAAGTTCTCATCATTCACTTTGTTATATTATATTAAAAGGAACATGATGTCACCTAAGAGGTTTGTTTCCACGTTGCAACCAAAGTTGAAGAATGATTATATAAAACTGAATCTTTCACATAAGTTCAAAAAATATAAAATGATTTTTAAAATTCAGATGCTTGCATTGCTTTGCTATGCTGTCTGGTCAAGGCATCTTCTGTTGCACTAAACCAAGAGTTAAAAGGCTGCTAATAGTCTTCCTGGTCACCCCACTCGACTGCTGGATCATCATCCATTCGCAGAATGAGATAGGAGAGAAGCTGAAAGAGATTCTGCCACAAGAGTAAAGAGACAAAAAAGGAGAGGTCGCTTACATCGATCTCACAGCGGTCCCCAGCGTAGTTCACGTCGCAGAGGCAGTGGAATTTGTTGAGCAAATTCTGGCAGAGGCCCCCGTTTAGGCACGGGTCAGAGCTGCACTCATCAATGTCCTTTTCACACCTAGAGGTAAGAGAGAAAACAGTGAGCCTCTGAAATCACGTACAAAATGCATAAAACTGGCACATTTTTAATTCAGAAGCTTTTTGGTGGGAGGGTGCTCTTTCTGAAACACGTAGTATACTTCCACATGTGTTTATGCTCTTATTATTAGCCATGCTTAAATCTTGAACTTCCTGGGTTATTTTCAAATACAGATAGATAAGCTGGAAATGTCTTTTCTGTGGAGTATTTCCTGGTTAATGGTGCTTAGCAACATGAAATGTACATTGCTGTATGATTTTAGAGCTGGATCCAGCACAGCTCTGCTGAAAGCTTGCTTGTCCATTTTCATTGTTACTGCAAGATGAGGGCACATTTTCCTTATCAGTAATTAGGACCTAAGTCAAACGCATACTTTTTTTCACAAGAGTGCCTCTGGGAATACTAGCTTTTTTCTCAATTAGAAATGCCATTACGTGCCCTGCGCAATCTCCTACCCAGTCTCTCCGAGGACATGGGCACCGAAAATGGTAAGTAAAGGAGATGCAGAGTAATGTTTTAGAAGTTTAAATATGTATCATTGCATGCTTTTGAGTTAATTCTGATGAGAAAGGAAACCCGAGCTCTCAATTTCTTAAAGCAACCAATTGAACATTAATGAAAAGTGTGTGAGATTTTTTGGAAACAAGTAATGAGTTGGTGCCTTTCTGCTCTGGCAAAGCTTCCCCCTTAATTCCCTACCTCCTTTTCTTAAAATAATGCTACTGGTCACTCCTATTTTTTCCAGTTATGTTTAGCCTTGAAGTTGAATGTGTGAAATTATAAGGAATTGCTTTATTCAATCGTATCTATAACCACCCAATAAATTGTTACAGTAGAGAAGAGCTGTTCTTTATATTAAATGCTCTTAGCTGGTTTTCTTAATTAATACATGAAGAAGTTTCCACCACTTCTTCCAGTGACAAATTACATTCACATTCTTCAAAAAGCTGAAATTAAAGTATTAATTCAATATGTAAAAACTGTATGGCTATGAACTTAACCTATGCAAAACTGGAAAACAGCTAGAAAACAAAATAGTCCAGGGCATGAGATGCCTGAATTCAGCTGAACTTCTGGAAGATTTGAAGTAGGTAATTAGGTAATTTTGATAATCCCAGCCTGGATTCAAGGAATAAACTGTTTTCAAGAGACAGCAATATCTCCTTTAATAAAGAGTAATCTTTTCATGTTTCCCTTTCCACATATTATCAAGTTTATTCTTTTTTTCTTTTTTTTGGTTAGCTTGTGATCCCCAATCAATTGACATGGAAAGACACTGTGGCTTTCTTAGGGATGAAATATTGTCTTAAAGGACTACGCCTGCTTTATCAGTCTAATCAATAAATATACCAAAGGGTTTTGCTTTGAATTTTCTTATTAACTGATATATTTGAAGTTGTTCTGAAAAAAAGAAGTCTTGTGTTTGAGGTGAAATTTTCTCATTTGGTGTACTAACTTCTGCAAACGCAGAAATACTTCTGGTTTATGCTGCAGCAGCCTGGAGGAAAAGAGGACAAATAGTCGATTTTAGACATTGGAGAAGAATGCCTTGCTGTGATAGTCAGTTATAGTGCAGTGTGCTTGGTACAAGGCTGCTGCTCAATATGAGGAACATGGGAACCATAAAATAGAGATTATTGCCAGCCAGTGGGATGGATGTAAGCAAGGCTCATTCCCAAAGCTGTAGTTAGCACGTTGTCTGGCAGGGAAAGGAAGAAGGAAAAAACACTTTCCCTCTACCTCGAAGTCCTGAGAAAAATACACACCAAAGAATTGCCTGAGAATATGCTCTTTTTTTTTATTACTATTATTTTATTTTTTAACCTTTTTTTAACTGTTGTGGCATGGCACACAGACCTTCTGGCTGAGTTAAACAATACAGCACAGACGTGTCTGCAAACCACACAGAGCACTGAGAGGGTGGAAACTTTAATTTCAGCCGTCCTTTATGGCTTACTGTACTGTTTCCACAAAGTCCATGGATTAATAAGTTTTGAGAGAATTAAAACCTTTTGTTGAAAATTGCTTTGTGCTTTCAGAGCCAGCATAGCTTGGTGCTATTGAATTTTTGGATATTGTACTAAAATGTAATGCTAACGTCTAAGAGCGAAAGTCATTCATTTTCTGTTCTGCATTCCCTTTCTTTCTATGCAGAAAGGTGCCGTTACCTCAGGCTGTATTATGACTGGGACAATGTCCTCGTATGTTTTTACAGCACCTGATGCACTGAGGCCCTCAAGCTTCCCTATTCCCAAGCCTTTTGTAGACGACAAACAAGGGTTTAAGAGTGAATTGTGGCAATCTGCTACATGACACAAATTTTTCTGTGGGAAAGGATGATGGCCTCTTCTGTTTCAGACTATACTGTCAGGTGTAAAAAGTACTTCTCAGATTGACTTTTAAATAATAATTCTGTTTTCCTATTTCAGCGTTCAATAAAAAACCAAACTAAAAAAAAAAAAAACTGCAATACCAGCAAGTATTTCATGTCATGCCATCCCTGTAGAATAGATTGTATATTCACAGTGGATACGTGTGAAAAACAAACAGCTTTGCATATTCTCGTGTCAGTATACTGTAGCTGATTTTTATGTATGAGTAGGATATGTGCATTTATGTGTGTCCATACGTGAAAAGATAATATTCTTCCTTGCCATATACAAAATTGGCATGGAATCTGAAGAACAGGCATGTAGAAGAAAGTGTAAGATGCCGGCTAAGGAATAATGGATTGTCCTGGAATTGGTGGTGCTGTATTGGAATGACCCTCACTGCATTAATTTGTGATTCTTGTCTGAGTAAAAGTGCTATACTTGGGGGACCTCAAAGGCACTGAAGCAAGGAACTGCTGCATTTGAAAACCAACTTTGTCTGTATTTCTGCAGGAGGGTGATTCCCCTGTAGATGGTACGCTCTAGACCCTTCCGGAACAGTTTTTGGACGATTTGCTCCACACAGTGAAGCGTCTCACCGTTCTCCAGCAAATCCCGGCAGGCACACACACGCCAGCTCACCGCTGAGATCAGTACAGTTGCCGTAATTGAAACAGGTAAGATTTCTGTCGTCATTCCCACAAACTGTATGCGGTAATTTTCTGTACCTAGATAAATAAGAAGGCAATAGCAGTTGTTATTTGCTCTTTCCTTGTCCACTTCTGGATGTCTTGTGCTTTCTCCCCTTCTCCTTTGAGTCTAGTCCATTGCTTTAGTGGAAAATATTGAGATCTACCTTGCAGATTTGTTGTCTGAATGCAGAACCTAGCACTGCGAGTCTCCGAACAGAAGGCACAGTGCTCCTACTGGCAAATACTGCCCAATGCGAACGGGGTAGGTGTCACATTCTACCTGCAGGTGACCACCCAGCCCTGGAGCTGCACACACCTGGTGCCTCCTTGGTTCTCCCCCTGGCGAGGAAACCCCATGGCTGTGTGTTTGCAGGCTGGTGCTGCGGGTTGGCCGCTGACTGTGCTGCGAGGGGAGGGCTGGGGCGGGAGTAGAGCTGCACTGTCCGTGGACGGACAGCAGGAGCTGGAGCCTGAGGCTCACATAGCGTGCCGTGTTACTCATACTTAACCGCCTGAATTGGGGTTTGCCTTTTCAAGGATTTTCTGGCAAGTTAATGATTCATTGTTTTTTTAGGAAAAACAAAAAAAAGGGGCAGTGCTCTGCCTAGGTTAGTGGCTTGGATCTGTGTGACACCCAGATATCTTAGAAGATCTAAAAAGAGGGATCTAACATACAAGATAGAGCATGTTGGGCCAATATAAGGCATCTTCCAACTGATCCACATCTAACTGATCTCTAAAGCTTTCTGTACTGCAGATTTTTTTAGATGTCAATTCTGCAGCCACAATTAATGTGTAAATAGATGCATAGCATATAAAATACAGGTCTGTAATGTACAGAAAGATTATTAGATGTGCATTTAAATGGCAGCACCAGTGGTGTAGTAATCCCTCAGATGACACCTGAAAAAATCATATGGGTCAGAGGTTGGACTAGATGATCTCGGAGGTCTCTCCCAGCCTAGACAATTCTGTGATTCTGTGACCTGCCTTGTTTATATTACCTGCAGAGTTTTCCGGTGAAGTTGCTAGCACACAGGCACGAATATCCATTAACCCCGTCTATGCAAGTGGCCCCGTTAGCACACTGGTGGCCATGGCAGTTGTCTATGTCCTCTTCGCAGTTTAACCCTGTGTAGCCGGGCTCACAAATGCACTCGTATGAGGCAATCCTGTCCGTGCAGTTTCCATGAACGCAGGGGTTGGAAAAGCATTCATCGATGTTGGTCTCGCAGTGGGTGCCGGTCCATCCCTGAGCACACACACAGCGGTAGGAGGTGTAGAAGTCTTCACATATCCCCTCGTGCATACAGGGATCTGAGCTGCAGGCATCCACCTGCAAACAGCCAGTAAGAGCAGGGTTTGCAGATATTTTGAGAAATTGTTCCTCCTGAGGTTTTTTAGTGTGGACAGCAGCATTTTCAAAGTATGAGAGATAAATGCCACTGATTTCTATGGTGCTCATACATCCTCGCAGGCCATCCAGACTGTCAAAAGCCTTGTCAGCCACATAGATGTCTGTCTCTTCTCTTAAAAAGTTGAGGCTTCCTGTGGCAGTTGTGCTAGTTGCAGTGTCTTTCTTGTTATCTATATCAATGTGCCACCTCGAGAACTGGGACAGGGGCTCCACCATAGAGACCATCACCTGATGCCACTTCCCATCACTCACAGGCAGTGAACTAGCGAGGGTCAGCTTATAAAAGCTGTTGCCGCTTTGCAGCTGGAAGAGTAGTTTGGAGTTGTGAATACTGATGGTAACAAACTCTGGCTCCTTCTCTGCATACAGCAGTATCACATCTGTGTCCCTAGTTCGAAAGCCAAATATGATATTGGTGAGGTCTCTGCTGATTTTTCCATTGCTTCTGTAAAATATCGCACTGCTTCGGCCGCTAAACACTGCGTTAGCAAGACCTGTGCAAAGATAATAATTGAAAAACCAGGCCAGCTTTAAAACAGTATGTGCGGACAGTATCTCTTCAGCGCCCCCATGCTCCCTGTCATTTAATTCCTTTTGTATCTGCTGAAAAACAACCGAATTCCAGCAGTGTTTCAGTGATCCTTGCTTGCCTCTTACAGCTACAGAGGTTACAGGGCAGTGCCAGCACCAGCGTCCCTGGTGCCACGGGAGTTGCGTGGCTTTGTGTCACCTGAAGCTCTATTTCTGGAGCTTTGAGTGCATTTCTCTGTGACTTGAGAAGGGGGACAGTGACCAAACTCTGGCCTTATTTACTGTAATGTAAATCAGAAGTATCTGTAGTAGAAGAACCTATCTATGTAAGTACATAACCATAGGTAATAGTTGGTCCTGCTTCTTCTTACAAGGGGAGCCTATCTTGGGCACTTAGCAAAGAAACATTAGCAAAAGACCAGGTCAGCAAGGCTGATGGGGCTCAATAGCTTTTTATAGGCTTTTATAGACATAGCCAAATCTGACTGATGTAACCATACTGATATTATTTTAAATGGTATTTTGGGAAGTGGTTAAATGATTATGTTAGTTGCATGAGTATATTAAGACTGAAAAAGTATTTAGCTATTAGGTATTTCTTCTCATTGTAGTACTTGTCTACAATATCAGTTCCTGTATTCACATTTGTAATCAGTAGGTAGGAAATGATAGGTACTATTTCCTTGCACTTCTCTGCTTCGTTGGTGTTATCTCTTGTTCTTCCTTAGGCAGAGGAGTTGACCATGACTGTATACAGCTCAGACCTGAGGCTGAGAGTTTTTCCAAAGGAGACGTATTTGTCTGTGTTTGTTCCCTATGCATCAGCAACTAGTTTTTCCCCATGATAGACCAGTCCACCACTGGGTGAACCTTTGTTCTCAATTCCTCTTTTCTTAGATAAGGCATTAAGAAGTTTTAGAAAGTATTTGGTTGGATCCCAATTTACTCTCACTGATGCAAAAAGGATGACTCTCATTGAAGTCAGCTGGCAAAAAGCCACTTCAAAATCGATGTAGGAAGTCGTGCCTGTTGTGCTTAAAGCCAGCTTCTCCCGCTGCGTGCAGGCTGCCGCAGCCTCGCTGCCGGCACTGAGCCTGCGCTGGCGGGACTGGGAGGGCAGCGGAGGACTCAGTTTATACTGCTGTGAGTGGAAAGTGATGGGCAGCATTATGGCAGTTTTATGGACGTCTTCGCAAAGGTATTTGACATCTTTCATTAGCATGGTTTCTACTAAAATGCACTAACTCAGTGGACTGTAAATTTGCACATTCTGAGATTTATGAGAATTATAGACAGGGAGGAAAGACAGGAGGAATGTCTTCTGCTTGTACTTCAGACAAATTTAGCTCTGCAAGATCCCAGCACTGAGGTAAGGGGTAATTCTGAGCTTTCTCTGGGCTCAGTAAATCTCAGGAAAAAGAACCCCGGGGAACCCCAGTGCAAGCTTATGGCTGGGGAGCAGCAGCAGATGAGAACTTGCCGTTCACTGCAGAGTAAATGCTAAAGCAATTTACCTGAAACCTCCCAATGACGCAGGCAATAAGCACCGTGAATTATTGTATTGCTCAGTGACTGTCTATCCCAATACTAATGCAGTCTTTCTCACAGGAGAGGTTTCCTCCAAGGAAACCATACCAAAAATGAAACTCAGAGCTTTTCAAAAATTATTTCTTAAATTAATTCTAAATTATTCTTTAAACATTTCACAAAGCTGTTTTAGCTGTTTTTAAGCTTAAAAGCTAAAATACTCCTGCTGAAATCTTATTAAATCCTGACCACAGCTAGGCATCTGGATGTGCTTTTAGTCTTAGTTGTGCTGCTGGGCATAAGGTTTTGTGGTTACTTGATGCTCCCCACTTCAGCTTCTTCTACCTAGCTTCTCTCTCTCTCTTTTCTTCTCTCTCTCTCTTTTTTTTTTTTTTTCATAGTTGGAGTTCATGTTTTATTAAAATGCAGTAGTGAATTTTATGAGAGAACATATTTGGTGTTGTCATTAAATATGTCTGTTATAGAAGGTGCAATTATTTTAATTTCAGTAATTATTTTAATTTCAGTTGTAAATTTTAACAAGTGATGCAGTGCTGATTCTAACAATCTCAATGAAAATAGCATGATACTGATTTGCTTCTTAATTGGCTATGGTATAAATCTTTTGATGACCAACCTTCTCATTCCTAAGAGTCATGACATGAAGAATGTCAGACATTCTAACAGCTTCCATCAGATTTTGTGTATTTATCTTCCTTCACAGCGTCATTAAGACTTTCTTTAATAGAAAAAAAAAAGACAAAATATTTCTTCATAATCCTTCCTTGCCTTTTAAATTCTGCGAATAAAGACATTTCAGGATGGCTAATGTTCTTAAGACAGCCAATGGCCATCGCTTTTCAAACTAATAGACTGCCTGTAATGCGAGTGCTTCTTACGAAGATACTGGTTTAATAGCTGTACTGGTGACATTAAGGTGACTTTCCTCAAACATTTCTTTAACATCTTTCTTTAACATTAAAGAAAATCAAGTAATGCAATGTATGTCACATAGCTTGTGTTTTCAAGAGGGTAGAGAACATCCTAAGGTTAATCCAACACTAGCTATCCTCTTATCTCTTTGCAGTAGAGGGATGTGGGGTAAACTTGCACTCTGCAGAATACATCACTACACCACCAACCTTGACACGTTGTGTTGAAAAAGTCAAATGTGAAGGTCTTGCAAACATCAGTGTCTGTGTCATGGGGTCTGGCTGAAAATGCCTGTGTTTGGTAGGGCAGAATTTTCCAATTAACTTGACTCTACTTATAATTAACAGGATTATTATAATAATATAGAAATAGCATTTGAATGAACCTTGAAAAAAGTGAATATTGAGTTTTACGGAAATGCTGATGAAAATTTCAGTCGTTTCTAACCTCCAGTGATGACAGGAATAACTGAAATGTACCTACATTCAAATCCTTGGTGCACCAGCTGGCATTGTGCTTCATGAGGACAGGGCCCAAGCTCACACCACTTAACTTCCTCACATGCTTTCCCTGCTGTATTAGGGGGACATGTGCAAGTGAAGTCATCCCAGAGTGAATAGCATACGCCACCGTTATGGCAAGGGTTGGACTGTGGGGAAAGAGAAGAGACAACCTAAGTATGAACAAATCTTGGTGGACTCACAACTCTAAGGATATGGGACTGTTTGGCAAGAAGGATAATTCTGTTTATTTCAGATGGAAAGCAAATAAAGACCAGTGCTAAGACTGCATAGAGTAATTAATTGGTGAACAACAGTATTGTAACCTTAAAATATTTTCATTCTCTACTATGCTAATACATCTTGCTGCTGATATCCATCGTATGTAATGTAACAGAATCTGCTTTTTCTAGCATTTCTACACATTTTCCTAAGATATCATTATTATCAAATATTGTATGGAAAGGTAAGAAATATTATTTTTTAATTACCCATGATGAACTTGTGAAAATGTTACAAAAAATGTCCTTCTTACCTTGCAGAGGTTGTCACCCATGCAGCCTTGGGTGACATTGATCAGGGTTCGGTTGATAAAAGAATTCTGAGAATTGGTGACAGGGAAGAATTCCAGTGGCTGGTTATTCACTCTTACATCTTGGATGCAGCCTTTGAAATACCTGCCATTTCTATTAGTTTCTCTGTTATCTGGTAGGCCTCCGATGTAAAGAATTTTCTTACGCTGGGTGGATAGTACTGGAGTAGAAATAAAGCCTAGGTATTGAGAGGACTGGAACAGTTCAATCTTATTTGGTTCTATTTTTAACATTATTAAGTAGAAGTTTCCATCATTCATAGAGTGTTTCCCTAATAATTTTATGGAATTTAGAGCTAATACTGTGAGTTTCCCACCTTCTAAGTAGACTCTTATGTAGATGGACGTACTGTTTCTCAAAGCCAGTAACAAGCCAGAAGATTTGCGTGTTCGGACAAACATTGATATATTCAGATTTTCGTTCTGAGTGGCATCAACAGAAAAAGCAGCATAGCCTGAGGAGTCCTCAGATCCAAACCGGCCCGGAATATACTCTTGGGATTAACAACAGGGGAAAAAAGAGAGAGAGAAGGGAGAAAAATAAAATAGTTAGGGCTAAACGACAAAGACGCCAATACAATGATCAAATAGCTACTTCTGGTAATATTTACTTATGGTAGTAAGATGTGCTGGTATTAATGGATGTAAAAGGACTTGATCCAGCCATAAAGGGCTTCTATTCCAAAACTCCTGTTGGCTTCCATGGTTGTAACATTAGGCCACAGTACAGGACCAGATTTTATATTATTGTGCATATTTTTCCCCTTTGTCATGCTCTGTGTAATGCTGTGTTTTCAAACAGTTAAATAAGGAGAAATTTCTACATTTTCCTGGATTGGTCATCAGAAAGATAATTTTGAAAGAAACTAACTGCTTTGATCCTTTGATGACCATGGAAGTTAATATAATTCTGGATCTATGCGATTTTCTATTTTGCATTGATTTCAATCATAGAAATAGTCAAAAGCTGCTCACCAAAAACCTCTTGTGTACAACTTCCAAATAGCGCACCCATTTAGTCCTGCATAGGCTCCCCAGTTCTTCAACAGACTTTCAGTTGCTGGAGCTCAGTACGTGCTTATTTGAGTCCTGCTCATTCCTGAGTGCTCATAACACTACTGTGTCATGGGGAAAAACGATCCAGGATTGAGTAAGCCTTTTTATTTTTTTCTGCTTATCAATTAAAATGATTAAACCAAAACCATCTGTCTCTCTGCCTTACTCTCTATTTTCAGTAATGATTTTCAGACTTGTAAGGATACAAAATATGTAGTCCAAACCGTATTTTATTCTGATGAATCATCTCGTTAAAGCACAACAAAGTGTTTCTATTTTTACACTTCAAGTTTCATGATCTTGTCCTCAGCATTATAGACTTCCTGCCTAAACACATTCAAGAGCTATTTTTTAATATATCAAATTCATAGAAAGAACAAACCAAGCCTTTTTTTAAATGCTCACATAGCTGAACAGTCAGTCCCCTTTTGCGCAGCAAAACTCCTAGAGTGAGACCTCATAGGCCAAGTTCCTGCCTGCAGCACTACTCTTTTTTATGACTACATTAAAATAAGCAATGAAAATAGGGTACCGACTGTGAAGCCCCTAACAGACCCTTAATAATCACACTGCACGACTATGTGGCAAAGTAGTATTATCTAGCGACTGCAAAAAATCCCTTGCTTGTTCCTAAATGATTTCATAAATTAAATTAAAAAAAAATAGTCCTATGCATAAGATTACCTTTATTTTTAGATGACTGTTAAAAATCTGGTATGTAGAAATATGTACTTGTTGGAATGGGTTTTTTGAGGCATGATACCTCTTTAGCCGATACCTCTTCTGTAATATTGGTACTAGAGACTGAAATATTTTTTCATGTTGGTAAAAAGAAAATTTCTGCTAGAATTATGAATCATTAGTCTTCAAAGAGGTATTTCATGTTTACAATTACTTTGTTGTATTTCCCTCTATTTATAAATACATGCATATACATATATATATCATCAGTCTGATCTGTTTGATGAGATGGCTAGCATCACCTTGGTCAATATTAACCTCTTGGGTCACAACATGTGGATGTTGATCAAAATGAGTCAACATCTGTTTGTTATTTTGTGTATGTAGAGAAAATATTGCTTCTTGTCAATTAAATACTTGGCAGGAACTTTTCTTCAAAAAGACACTAGCATTTCTTATGTTATCCTTTACCGCAAGTCTCCCCCACTCTGCCTTTTAAGAAACCTGTCACAGCCTTTTAAATATGGCATATATCTAGAACCTATGTATCAAAATGGCATGGTGCCATGATTTGCAAGGAATATTGTGGTCAGCAGAAGAAAAAAAAAAGGCAAAAAAAAAAAAGCACACTTTCTAATCATTCTCAACAGTTCTAATGCCAGTATAAGCCTCTCCTGGCCTTGACTGGTTTTAATTTCGCTTCATATAAGGAGGCAAACGTATTTACCAGATGTTGTCCTATACTCCAAAGTTGCTTTCCAAACGTTTGGATAAATTACAGCTAGACTTCAAAGAAGTCTGTTACAATTACCTCTCAGACTTTGTCATTTTGCAATAAGGGAAAAAAACAATATTGAAAAGTATTGATAACTATTAAGTATAGCATACAAAATGAACTTGTATTTGAACATTTTGAAATGCATTTCAAGCTGCAGCTTTCTGCAGCAATACATTCAATAGGCCCCTGGGGCCAGTCATTCAGCTGGTGCAAGTCAGCGTGGCTTCCCTGGCCGCGGTGCGGCCCTGCCAGCCTACACCAGGTTAGTCTGTTCGTTCTCATCTGACCACAGCACTGCTGTGGCACTTCATTTTTTTGATTTCTTGGTAAATGTATATACATACATATATTTATTTATCTGTGTATCTACGTATTATTGTATGTATTCTTCTTCCCAAAACATTTGCTGTGGTTGAACACGTGTGCATGGTTAGTAAGGGGGCAGAAGGGGAAGCAGGGGCAAGGCACTACAGGGAGGACTCAGCCCTGTGCATTTTTCAAAATCCCTAAAATGTTTGCCGAGGAAGGATTGCAGAGGCCACCCCAAGACATTCCTGAGGGATGCTCATTTACAGCTCCAGAGTTACTCGCTGCCATTCCCACACCAGATGTGGTACAGAAGGGAGCTGTGCAGGGACCTGCTCGTGTCCTCCCCCTTGGCCTCGGACTGCACTTGGAAAGATCACTTGTAGCAGGGAACGTGCTACAGGCATTGCCAGCTTTTGAATCCCTGGTCGTCGCTGCCAAAGAGGCTGTTTTCTGAGATGTGCTCTTGTGTTCACTGAGACAGGGACACATCTTCCTCTGGTCACCAAACAGTTATCTGGCAGCAGCAGCCTCTGCCAGCCGCTGCCCAGAGCTATGTTGGACTCGGTTGAGATGAATGGGCCTCAGTCCCGGTCTCTGAAGCCCTGGCTTCTCCTCAGGCTAATCAGATTAAGTTAATACTATAATCCCATTCATTTTGTAAAATTGGAATCTCTCTCTCTTTTTTTTTTTTTTTTTTTTTTACTTGCAGTACTTTTGCTGGCTTTTTATTGCCTTAAATGAGTTTCTTTATAAAAGCCTAGAGAGCTTGAGGATAAAATTTTGAAAGAATGCTTTGAAAATAAGACTTCAACTCCAAGTGACTTGGTTGCTTTCTAAATTTTACTCCAGTGAACTACAGTTTTCCAGAGTTTATGGAGTGCTAAGAGTGCTAAGAAGATTTTAAAACTGGATGAGCAGAATCCACCAGTTTAGCCTGACTTTTTTGTCAGGCTGAAAAGCAGCCTTCCTGGGAAAGTAACTAGAAAATAATGAACATGTGCTACTACTAACCTCTTGTGCTTTCTTACCAGTGGGCAATAAGTTCCAGAGATCCTAAGGCACGTGCTGGTTCATCACTGAGGTAAGCAGGCCGGTATGTTTTGAACAACCACTGAAAACACTAATGCCAACAGCGTGATCTTACCTGCTGAGCAGCGGGGCCCTGTGTAAGGCCGGTAGCAATCACAGTGGTAACTCAGCCACAGGTTGGTGCAGCGTCCCCTATTCTGACAGGGGTGGTTTTCACACCAGTCCTTTTTAGTACATCCTGTCTTGACATTTAAAGACGATTCAGGTGATGCATTCTCTGGAGTAATAACATTCAAGTCTATTTCAATATCCTGAAGACAGCCTATAAATGAAGGTGTAGAATGTATATTACTGATGTTAAGTAGAGAGCTGCTGCTAACGTTCCCCACTGGTAAGCTGCCCAAAAATGTGCTCTGAAATGCAAGCCTCACGTGATCATTATCTATCATAGCAGAAGTTTTATTGACACATGATTCTGCACAAGAGCTGTCAAGTAAATTAAGAGTAACAGCTCTTGCCAAGGTTACCTCCACTGAATGCCATTCTCCATCACTGACATTATGTGAAATATGCAAAAGAGCCCGTGGCTGGTTTTTGACTTGCACAGACAAGTGTAAGTAGCCATTCAGTAACTCCAGTTTCACGAATGTGTCTTTCTCCCCTCGATGAAACAGAAAGGTTGTGGGTTGCACAGTCTGAAACCTCAGGTTTACATTATAGAAAGATTGCTTTTTAGGGGTCGTGGGATTCTTCAACCAAAGGAAACTGTTTCCTTGAAAAGAAAACGTAGTTATGGTTTCACAGTGTATTCCAGTATATCCAGGTGAGCATATGCAGCTGAATCCATGTTGGCCATTTTTTAAATGTGGGATACAAATTCCATTATTTTGGCATTGCTGATCAGTACAGCCATGGAGAATTTCTGTGCAGTTCCAGCCACCATAATAAATCCCTTCTTTGTCTGCAGGTGGGCAATGGCAAGTGTAATTCCCAGGAAAATTCTCACAAATTCCACCATTTTGGCAAGGGTTCATGTAACATTCATTGATGTCTTCATCACAGTGAATACCTGAAGAATAAACAAAGAATTAGACATTTTGGAGTGAACAACTAGAGCCCAGAATTGTGTTTTTAAGAACTTGTGCTTTCTTCAATTACCTTTAATTTAAGAATTAAATTCTCAGAGTGAACAGGGAGCTGTGTAGTGTTACAGTGAGAAATCCAAAGAGCATCCCTGAATCCTATCAAAATTGGGGTGAGATGCAGTGAGATGCACCTTGTCCACAATAAATGTGCAGTTGCACATTTCAGGAGCAGTTGCATACTGCAGTTGTTCACGGATGGAAGCAGAGGTGATGTCTGGTCCATCAGCTATGATCTTGTACTGAGAGGAGAATTCACTTGGGACATGAGGATGTGAGAAAAGCTGTTGGAAGCGTTTGAACCCATGTGGCCCAGAAAAATATTCTTGGTACTGTGTATCTACAGGGAAACATCCTTTACTTGTCCTATTTGCAAACTATAAAGTAAGAAAAGAGGAACAGAATATCTTCCCAAACATCCCAGAGCTTGATGATTAAAGCATGGGTGATAGTGAGTCATAGTTCCTTTTCTTCCACGTAGTGCATGGCTTCTTGTTTATTGTGTAAAAGGAGAGCTCCTCATCTCAACTTGACTGGAATTTGATAGATGTAAACCAAGTATGCATAGTGGGTCAGGCTGCACAAAGACAAATCTGTTTGCCTTGTAAAACTAATCTGCTTATCCCTCTGCACTGTTGTTTATCTATAAAATTGTAATTATAGTAATTCTCCCTTGAACATTCAAGTGACTGATAAGTATGAAATGGATCAGGGAAAATCTGTTTCTTATCTCCCTTGGAAGCATTCAAAATATCCAAATGTTTTCTGAAGACTCATGCAAAATACAGCTCTTAGTATTTCCCCTGTTCTGGAGAAGAATATGAAATGCTAGTTTGGAACTAACTGCAAAGTATTGTCTGCACAGAGTAATTAATAGACATAATTATGCCTGTCCCTGCAGCAGAATTGCCTCAAGCAGCTCGTCACTGGCTTATCATGTTAGGTGCCTGTAAATTAGATCCTGAGGTATGCTGGGACTCTCAGAGTTGCAGCGAGGTACAAGGCACCACACCTAGTTTTACATGCAAATTCACATAGAGCTTTATAGCAAAATGCAGTCGTTTTTCATGGAAAATCACAGAGCAGCATTCAGCCACAACAAATAGCTTCAAATAGCAGCAGATAAATGTATTTACTCAGGCTAATTCCCCGCCTGCCCACTTTATTCAATCATAATTGTAACTAGACCTATCTCAGGGAGCGGTTAAGTTCTGAGAGCCAGAAGGGACCTGGGAGTTGGCCGAGATTTGTTTTAAAGATTGGACAGAATGAAGTGGTCATAGCATGTATGCAAAAGGCCCTCTTAGCAGTGATCTTCCTCACTACAGTCCCCTCCTTCAATTACAGCACATGATCTGAAGCTTCAAGCAGAAACTATCCAGCACCGTAGTGCTCTTTCTGGTCTGACAGTGGGGTTTTACCGCAGCAGCCTCTGTTTTCCAGCCAGACTTATATTTATTCTGATGTGAGATGTCTGTGTATACCTTAATGTGTAGTGGCATCTGGCAGAAATACGAATCATTAGGCCTGACTTTCTCAAAGTGACATGCACTTCCCAAACCTTTACTGACTGGGGGCCAGAACAATGCCTGCTTTACCCAGTTTGTGGCAATTTCTGTGTTAGTGACTTGTCCTGCTTTTACTGTTCTGGTATATGAAAAGTGAAGTTACCGTGAGCTGTTTCCTGTTTCAGTCAATGTTTTAGTACATCTCCTGCTTTGACATACAGAGCAATGTGA
The DNA here is from genome assembly GCF_964034855.1 of Anser brachyrhynchus. Taxonomy (NCBI): domain Eukaryota; kingdom Metazoa; phylum Chordata; class Aves; order Anseriformes; family Anatidae; genus Anser; species Anser brachyrhynchus. The sequence continues at coordinate 25,847,183 of NC_137702.1, read as the reverse complement.
CCACGGGTCTTGTGTACTACTCAGTTTTACTATGACAGCTGTAGAAATATCGGTCTCATTAGATTTTTGTGTCAGAGAGAAAAATTAGTACAGCCTAAAAGCAGTAGGATAGGGTATGTATGCCTTGCCATAAAGCCTCAGAGTGGTCAGGGCGAACATAAGGATTTACAGACCAGGAGCTCCTATTAAACCTTTCATAGAAAACATCAGACAAGTGAATGGCATGCTATGGAGTCTGTCTAGATGCTTAGCTGCTGCATGTTCAGCTCTGAGTATATTTGTTTATTATCCCACAGCACCTGCAAGGCATCATCTTTGCCTTGCAGCTTGTGGTCAGTGGCACGTTGCAATAGTGACTTGTCCTCTGAAAGGGTGAAATAGATGCGTGAACTGAACCCAACTTCACAGTAACGTTCAGTGTCTGTGTTGTTTTCTACCTCATAAAATTGGAAGGAAAATTAATGAAATGGTTTCATGAACATCCTAAACTTGTTTGAAAATCATATATGTTTCTGCCTGTAAATTTAGATCACACACTAATAACACAAGCATCTGTGTCTAACAAAGAAATTAAATTTGTTTTATGAGAAGAGACATATTGGTAGTGCATTCTTTGCCCATGGTGAATAATATCAGTTACTAAATGCAAAGTGACTATCACAGAGAGACCTCAATATATATAATTTCATAAGCATTTCAGTGACTGAATACAAATGCTTATTTTCTAAGTAATGGTATTAATATGTTGAAAAATAATGGTTTTGGGGGATACCTCTATAAATATTTGTTTATGTATACATATAAATATAGATTCAAATGTCTGCTATTTCATAATAAGATTAGCACAAACATAAATATAGGTCACACCAAAAGACAAGTAATAAACCATTTTTCTTCATAGAAGGAATAAATAAATCAGCTGTTCTTACAAGTGGTGGTTGATATTGCTTGTTATCTGCCAACTGCTATGCAAGCAAAGACCACTGTCACTCAAGATAAAAGCACTCTAGATAAAAGGATTAGTCAATATTTATAGAACTGTATAAGCAGTTCAAATAGCTCAGGTTGGAAGAGAAGTTAGCATTAAAAAAAAAAAAAAGGATTCTGAAAAGATATACCAAAAGCAAGTGCAAGGGGAACTATTTTTCTTCAGTGGTTACATGTATTAGCTCAGCTAAACATGTTTCTGTTTTGGAATTGAAAACATTTTCTCTTCTAAATATATTATATGCCTACCTAAAATTTCAGATAAAGGTATTGTATTTTTTATTATATTTTGATAGATAATAGTTAATTTTTCCTCCTGTGAATTTTTATTCAAAACAGAGATGAAACAGCTCCTTTGACTCTGTTTGACAACACCACTCATACCTTTGTCTCCTTTTTTTCACTTACTACCGTTATAGCGTAGCTGTTTTCTACCCATTAACCTCTTAACTGAACTATGTTTCATATTTAGCAGAAAAGCTTTTCTTACAGAAGCAGAATGACAAAAGCATTTATTCAAGCATACTTCTGCTAAATGCCACTAATTTTCATTTTGATTAAACAAATATATGCGTTACCCAAATTACACTTTTTATGCACACCTTTGGTTAGAAATCTCTATACAGCCTTTCCCGTTCCTTGACACTTTATAAATCATCATGCAAGTATAAGCAAGCAGTCTGGATAGACGTGACAGACTCAATGCTACCTAAGTGCACGTAACATTTCACAAAAATAAAATATTTACCTGTAAACATTGTCATTAAAATGGTGTAAACCTGTATCCTAGTTGCAACCATCTTTTTCTGAAGTAAAAAAATTGTTTAGCATTTACGCAGTCCACAAAGTAAATTTCTGCAAAATTCAAAACAGTTCTTGGTATAAAGGCTTCTTTTCCAGGATTAGCTTGCTCTGCTTCTGTACCTGCTGATGTAGTCTGATGGTGTATTTTGTCCAAGGCAGATCAACAAGGCTTAAAGTAAGACTCATTAAACTGCTTACGTAATAGATATGTATTCTACTTACATGCTTTTTCAGAATGTTCAGTCCCAGTGTGCTCACACTGAACTCTGGCGATGTTTGACAAAAAGGCATATTTCTAGGATCTCTTCAAAACTGATTTGTCACTTTTTACTGTTTTATATTATTTTTCTTTTAAGAACCGCATATATTGTTTTAATTTTCAAGAGGTTTATTTACCAAGATCAACCTTTTTACAGTCACTGTCATTCAGAAAACTGTATATGTCAATAAGCATAAAGAAAAGACCTACAGTTGTGTCTGGCTTTGTTTATTTTTGTTCCACTGGCATTCATTGTTCTGCATGCTGGAAATTTATGTCTGTAGATTTTTGAGTGTGCTGAAGACAGAAAAAAATAATTTATTGAAACATTTCTCTTCTTCAGCTCTTAAGCAAGGCATTTTTGATTTGGCCCTAATTTAATGAAAAAGTATAATTATAGCGTTCCATAGACTGAAGTATTTATGTCTGTGACAATGCAAACAGCACTTTTTTTCCTTTCACTATACTTTATTTACCTGGTGAACTGATGATTTGCATAAAATATTGCTAGAACAGTATCTCTGTGATATCTCTGAAATACTTATAAAGCGAGAGCGTCTTTCCCTGGGTTGCTATTTATACCATAACTCCGGTGTATGACAAACTACGCATTCAGATCTTTCAGATCTTTTTTTTTTTTTTGGTAGTTTCCCATTTTAAAACTTTAACCATGGATCCTGAAGTCTCTCTCAACCTATCTTGTTTTATTTCCTCCACATTATAAACATTATATAAATAGTTTTATCACTGAATGGGAAATTATCTCTGTAGTCCAGTAGTCAGGACTATGTGAGGTGGTATTCCAATGTATTTTTTTGGTTTTGCTCCCTATGCTGTAAGTTGTGAAGGATCTTGCAGGCAGTACATGACATGGTGTTCATCTCCACTTGGGAAGTCCTGAGTGCTCTCTGGACCTCTGGTTTCATTCTCTGTTTTCATCCAGGAACTGCAGCCTGGCCCTGAGAAATAAATGTTGATTTTTTTTGCAAGCAGATGTTTTTCAATTTCTCCCCCTCCCTCAGGTCATTTATTCATTAATTAGGAAATTCCTGACTTTGTTTCAAATGTGTTTTTAGGTTTACCAAAAGACCTGTACACAAGATACAATTTTGGATTTAGTTAATCTACTGTGCAGTTACTTCCATCGTGGTGCTCAGAAAACTGCTTTTCCTTCCAGCCTACGATACAGACGTAGAGTGATTATTTCTATTATGAACACAAGTACCACGGTGTGAGAATGTCATCCAGACTCTCTGAAAGTAGGTAAGTAAGTTTTAAACAAAATAAAGTTAATGTTGGTAAGCTATTATGCATGTACTTGTCAGATGTCTGGTGCTACAGCTTGAAATAGCTGTAATGCTAAAAATGCATTTTTAGTTTGAAAATAACAAGAAAAAGTTGGAGGTTATCAGCCTCCTTTTACAACATGATCCTGACAAATGTTTTGAGGTAAGATTACGAACATATGCATTGTCAGCAAGTTGGGATAAACGTACATTAACACAGCTCAGTGAAAACACTGAGCTGATGACGCTCCAAGACTGAAGAACGTCATACCAGGATATTTAACAAACTGCTTGAAGCCATGTCAGAACCATCAGTAAGTTTTTTTTTTTGAACAAGTGTCAAGAAAAAGTGAGTTATAGAAGATGGTGGTTATGCTAATTATTGTAAGGTCTATAAGATAACAGTAATAAATACAATACTGTCTTTATTAACATTTTCATATACAAAATGAGGAAAATGATCTATATGAAACCACTATAAAAATGGGTTTAAAACTTGCATAATCCTGCACAGAAAGTAATTATCAGGAGTTCACTGTTGAACTGGGACGCTCTGCTAAGTATGGTTTGGGATTGTCCTGTGTTTGCTGTAGTTGGTGTTTTCATAAAAGACGTGGATGATGGAATAGAAAGTTTGCTTATTAAGTTGTCTGTTAATGCAGGGTTAAGAGCAACTTTGTGTTAAAAATTAGCTTTTTGGATGAATTTAAGAAACTAGAGCAATGGTCTGAAAAAGGAAGGGCTAGCTAAGTTTGTATAGTCTCAGGCCAGAATAGTCATCAATCAAGTGGAATAATCACGTGAGCTTACAAAGCCTTGGTCACACTTTAGCAGGATTATTGAGTCCGCTTTTAGTTCTGCACTGCAAGGAAGGTTTGGATCAATTGGGAAGAAAAATTCAGAGAAGAGTAACGGGAATAATCATGGGTCTAGAAAATATGACTTATGAGGAGAGACTAAAAAAGTCATGCTATTCAGTCTAAAGACAAGAGGAGGAAAGGAGACCTGGTAACAGTCTTTCAGCACGGGAACACACTGTTCCCTGAGACCATAGTAAACAAGCAAAGAATTCGTGGAGTTGTGCATCACTAACGAAGATTCAAGTCAGACTTCAAGAAAATATTTTCCATGATGGTAAGGTAACAAAGCCCTGGCACAGGATGCCCAGTCGTGGCCATAGCATCTTGTTTGGTTCCTTAAACACGGGTTAGATAATAGAAGTGCAAAGTATGACACAGGTCAGTTAATCCCATTCAAGTCAGATAGGCAAAACAACGTCTGCATATCTATTCTGTCAAGTCTATGTTTTCCATGATTCTGTGACTTCCTTGAATAAAATAATTCCCAGCAACTGAGCAGCAGTTGTGTCAAACTATATAAACATATGTTTATGTACACATATCTAGGTATAGAATGCAAATAGGAGTAAATGTTGGAGAAATTTAAACTCTAACAAACCATTTAGTACATGCTTTATGGAAGATGAAGACAAAGAGCCTGCAATAACACTTCCTCTGCCTGTATTTTACAGTTTTGGAAGTGTCCGTTACAAAATCCTACTTTAGGCAGAAAGAACGTTTTTTGGTTTTTTTTGTTTTTTCAAGGGACTCATTAATCCTGAGCCCAGTGGAAAGATCTGGCAGTGCATATATTCCTCAGGCATCCAGGTCTTAGCAGACAATCATGAAAATTCTAACTTTGCCACATCTGTGCTGATAATTGCAAAGAGATAATTACTCTTTGCTGGAAGGAGGAAATGCACGTTCATGAGTAAGTAAGCGCAAGGAAATAAATTGACCATCTCTATGTCATCATAATTAAAATTCATGCTTCTGGGCATAAATCAGTTGTCATGGAGGTCAGGAAGGAGGTTTTTCTCTTATGTACATCAGTGTAGATCAAGTAAGGGGTATTTAAACGGATTATATTCTCCTATTTTCCTTCAGTAAAGAACTGGCCTATGTTGGATACTGAACTTAATGTGACCATTGATCTGATCTAGTATGGCAATTTTTTGTCACTGTTTTAGGAGGAAAAACTCATGTGAAATGAAAGGCAGAATACGAGGCTGAGCTGGAGCATATGGAAACTTGGCTACTTTAAAATAGGAGGATAATAAGCGTTTGCTACCATTGGGATAATTTGCACACGATACCTTTCACGCAGAATTCTAGTTTTGTAAAGTTGTAAGACTTGCTAGTTATTCCTTTATTGCAGACAAATTCACTATTCTGCTGTTTTTCCTTTTGACATTTGAAATGTACATATAAAGTTAATACTGGTTAGGAAAAAATATTGAAATAGAAATAGAGCTGAGCGACTTGGCTTATTCATTAAATATGTCACTCTAGCTGAGGAATATGGAATTCATAATGTGCCACGGTCAGTATGGCATGCTGTAACTTAATCTTTTCAAATTTTGCAGGCCTGAAGCTTCATAGACTAGTTTGAATTTTCAGTAAAAATAGTTTTCTTTTTTTAAAGCAGTAAAAAACCCCAATCCCTTAATCTCTTCAATCATTAAAGGGTTTTTTTTGAGAGCAGAAGTACTTGGAAATGTTTTTCCACTTGTTTCACATGTTTTGTCACACCTAAAACAGTTTTCATTTAAAAAAAAAAAAAGCCATGTAGGTGATTAGTTGTTTAGTGAGATCTGGTGTGTTTATTTTATTTTATAAATATTGGAAACAGCCGACTGATTTAAGCATTGGCTTCAGTTTCTGGGTAGCTCAGCCAGCCTTTTCCATGATCCTGCTTTGCAGGGCTCCTTTTGCAAGGTTGTGTGAGCGGCACAGCCAGAGGTCAGAAACATATAGGCTGTGAATGGCAAGGGGCCATGTCCTAGAAGGGCAGCATGGCAAAACTGTTGCTTGTAGCCTACACCTTCATCCCATATTTCGATTAACACAGCCAGCCATGTGGATCCAATTGTGGGATTAGGGTCTGAATCTGGAGTAAAGAGAAACGTGGTGAAGAAATATGTCCCTGCATGGCACTCATTTTCCTTTCATTTCCCTACTTCTAGAGTCAGCTTTATATATAGGTAAAAGAAGCAGCTGCTGTTGTGGATGACTGATGGAGGTAGGAATGAAAACTGAGCAGTGGCAGCCCAGTTTTCCCAGGCAGCATCCTTCCTGAGTGGGTTTTCTGGTTGCAGTAACGTGCGTGCAGCTATGGCCGTGTCATTGACAGGAGCTAGGAAGGGCTGATGAGAGGAAGGAGGGCTGTGACAGGGAGAGCATGAGCATGGGGTGTGGCAGGTTAAAGTGGAGAAAGGTGATAGATAGATTAAAAGGAAAAATAAAAGAAATAAGACAAATTTAAGTGGAGAAAGATCATTTATAGAGGATACCATTAAGATAGAAGAGATTTCTTACTTAGCATGTAAAATTTTGGAGATTAAACTGATGAAAAAAGTAGAGAAAAATGTGAGAAGGATCTCAATATAAAGGAAAATGAAATAAAAGAATCAGTGGTACCCCCAAAGATACTTATGTTGGCATTTGAGATAGCCACACATAGGGGCACATGGGTAGTAAGAGGAGCAAGCTTGTATATGTATGACCACAGATATATATAGGAAATGTAAAGGAATGCTTAAAAAGACTGCAGATCATATATGGGGTCTATACAGTGATCGGACCTAAAATATAGAAGTGCAGAAAGGAGACAACAGGAGCAATGCCAAAGACAAATGACTGAAAAAAAAATTATAAAAATAAATAAGTCCTTGCATTTTTGTAAGGAAATAAAGGTAGTCATGTGCAATGGAGCAGAGAAGTCCGGTCACCTGGTCCAAACCTCCACTCAAAGCAGGGTCAGGACACCATCCAGAGAAGAAACTGGAATGGTTACTGGGTTTCAGAGAATTTGATGAATTTATACCCGGTTATGCATTAGGTATTTGGAAGCCAAAGACAGTTATTTTGTATTCTGCTTCCAGAACATTTTTTGTGTGTTCTTTAAGCTGAAAAGAGTATAGATAATTCAGGTATTTTTCATGTTTTACCTTTCAGAAGACTGTGGTAAGACTGCTGAATTCAAAGCATTAATGATCTGATTTGCATTTTTTGTAGATTTATGAGCTTGTACATACAGATGATGTGTGTGCATTTGAACTGAAGTGTATCCAGAGGGATCTTAAGACAACCAATACCTTTGAGTTGTTTAATTAGATTGTACAAGGTCATGTTTCATTGACTTAAAAATCTGTTTGGAGCATATGATTCACTTTGGAATTGGAAAACAAATTAATTTTCACTCCTACAAACACTTAAGGGCTTTAAAAGAGTGCTTGCTGTTGATGAACACATCCATTGAGAAATGTAGGCTGCATCTAGTCTCCCCTAAGAGGGACTTTTCTACCTTGTCTCTTGTTGGCTGTTTCCTGTTTGTTTTAACTGAGGTGGGCAAGCACAGCCACTGCGCTGCTTGGTGTGGAACGGCTTCTGCCCAGGAAACGGGGCTTTGAAAATATTCAGTCATTTGCAAGATTTTTCATTTTGCTAAAACCAGTGTGAGCGTCCACAACTCACAAAAGGATTGCATTTACATAACTTCACTGTCTGTCGATATTAAAAGAATCTGAAAAAGCCATCAGGCTAGAAAATCATAGTTTTAATTGGGCCTATAGAACTTAACTGAGAATGGAGACCCCAGAATAGAAAAACGTAAAATATGTACAAGTGAACATACATAGCATGCGTGTGCATGCTGTGTGTATTTTAAGCAGTGTATAATATAGTTGTATAAATTGCATGAAGATTTTCTCTATTTACGGCTTGTACAGTTACGTTTCTCTGTTCTTGCTTGATGTATTTGAACATCCTTTCTTGTCGCTTTATAGGCAGAAAATCTAGTCTTTTACACCAAACTAAGTTTTTATAAGGCTGTTACTCTACCTGATGGGTTTTCTTTCTTGTGTAAATAAGCTTTTGCTTGCTATAGGCTAGATGGAGATGCAAAAGACCTTGGATTGTAGACTGTCATCTTTCAATCAAATTTAATAGCAGTGGGAATAGTAGATCATGCTCTTCTGACTTTTTCATTTCTCTCATGCCCTTCAACATGAGTTCTTTCGCAGTGTGAAAACTCACCTGAACAATGGCATTGTTTATCCAAGGTTTTGTAGGCTTAACGTATCTTGAAGCTGCAAAGTGTGACACCCAAACTAGCTTCATTTTCAGTAGATCGCATAACCATCCCAATGGCAAAGTGATAACATGGACTTCAGCTAATATTTTATGTGCATGCCATAGACTTGTGACCACCATTTTCAGGGATTACCTGGGTCATATTACAGGTGTGTGATTTAGCTAGATTAAATCCAGCTTTTGTTTGTCTTCAGATGCTACAAATAACTTCATACTGCTGTGCAGACATACTTTACAACACACTATTTAAATAATTGTCTCTATTTGTTACTGTAGGTTGTATTGAATGCAATGTTCTGGCCTCACACACAGGCCTACTAACAGATTCTTAATCCTCTTTGTTAAGAAAATATAGTGCCCACAGCCATAATAGTATTGATCGTTATTATACACTGTAACAGTGTCATGTTGTTACCACAGCTAGACTCCAAGAATTACAGCGGTGGGAGAGCAATCTGAATCAGATCCACCAAATCTATTTCTAGCAGCTAATTATCAGCACAAAGGAGTTGTCTATACTAGCCTTCTTTTCTTTTATGAGACAGTTTTTGGAAAGTGCAAAATTCAGTGTCAACCAGGGAAAGAGTGCTTTCCTTACTCCATTTCTCTCAAACGATCAGCAGAAGTCCTTTTCTAAATTAATTTATTTTTTTAAAGGTAACAACACCCAGATGGTCAGTAAAAGGCTTGCTTAACTTCTTTGAACTTCTCCTTATTCCTGAAGAAATCAGTCAGGATGCCTGAACAGAGATGGGTTATGCCTTATAGCCACCTGGGTTTATTTCAAAGAGTCCAAATGAGCAGAGATAAGAATATTAGGTCTTATCACTTCTGTTCCTCTTATTGGCAAACCTTGAATAATTAAAAGCTAGATGCTACAGGGAACAATTCATGTAAAAGAGCTTTTACCTAGTGCATCACATAGAACTAGATTTGTTGTTCACTTTACCAACTTGTTTTTATTGCTCAGTGTCCAAACATACTTTTTGTTTCCTTGAGAAGACCATAGACCTGGGATTCATCAGTGGTAACTAATTGCCAGCAAAGTATAAACCTTCCAAGTCCAATCCAAAAAAAAAAAAAAAGAAAGAAAAAAAAAGAAAAGAAAAGAAAAATGCATTAGAGATCATTCTTTTGTTGATTGTGGATTTAAATGGGAATTTTACAATGTATACAAAATTGGGAAGAGCGGTGGATACACCAGATGGTTGTGCTACCATTCAGAGGGACCTCAGACTGGAGAAACAGGCAATCTTCAGACCCTGATGAAGTTCAGTGAAGGGAACTGCAAAGCCCTGCACTTGGAGAGGCGCAATCCCATGCACCAGGAGGTGCACCAGGCTGATTGGCTGCAACGCTGGTGAAAAAGTTGACCATGACCCAGCAACGTGCTCTTGCAGCAAAGAGGTCCAACAGCCTCCTGGGCTGTATTAGGGCAAGTGCTGGCAGGAGGTCAAGGGAGGTGACCCTTTGCCTCTCTCAGCACTGATGAGACCACATCAAGTCTAGGTCTGGGCTCCCCAGCTACAAGAAACAAGTGGCTGTCCTGCAGCAGGTCCAGCAAAGGACGATGACGGTGATTAAGAGATAGGAAAGTCTGTCTGTGAGGAAAGGCTGAGAGAGACAGGGTTGTTCAGCCTGGGGAGGAGAAGGCTCAGTGCGGGGATCTTCTCAGTGCATGTAAATACCTGCGGGGAAGGGAGAAAAGAAGACTCTTCACAGTATAGAACCCAGGGAAGGCACAAACTGCCCTAGCTTACCCTGCTTAGAGCAAGGGGTTTGCACTAAATGATTTCAAGAGATGTCTTCTGATTTCAACAGTCATATGATTCTGTGATATCTCTCTCTATATATACATACAAACTTATCTTTTCAAGAAAGGATGGTATTACTGGTCTGCACCATCACTGCGGGCAATTGAAGAGAAAGTAAATTTTAAAGGCATGAAATAGTTTTCCAAAGCAAAAAAATAATAATAATGATTAAAACTTCTCCTAACCTTCACCTGTTTCTTCTCCTTGAACATCTATATTTTGGGCTTGCTCACATGATTGCTTTCATGAATACAAGTCTACTTAAGACCTGATCACATAACTGTGAGTCCCAGTTGTGGTGATAACCTGCTTTTATATTCAAAATGCTGTATGTTGTCAAATAATTGTTTACAATGGGAACAGTGGGAAATCTGAGACATGGCTGTACTGTAAAAATTAAGAATATTTGGATTCTTTAATCCCTTCACCCTGTATATAGGCTTGGCAGTGTTAATTCAAGACGGTTTAGAAGATTATGTGTACATGACGGCCCTGAGGATTTTCATCATTGTGATTTTCCTTCCAACTCTTTTTTTTTTTTTTTGAAGAGCGTAATGACCTATGACAACCAAGCTTTATTCTCTGTGGAGTCTGACATTGCTTCTGTTTAATGGATCGGACAGTTTATGATACATCAGTACAAGGCACTTTCTTTCCCGTGTCATCCTAGGGTACCTCTTCATATTTCCCATCTGTGCTGACCTGTGCAATCAAGAGGTCACGTCCTGAAGTCAAACCCAGAATCGAAACACTCACTTCTACCACAGGCCAGACTATTAATGTAACCCATTTAATTTACATCAAGTTGGAACTTGACATTCAATTTCTCAGTCCAGAAGCAATTACTTTTAAAGGAACATGCCAACAATATTGCTTGGCTTAGAATAGAGAAAGTTCAAAAGGGTAAGAAAAGTTTCACACCATAAATAAAGAATTGATTATACTTGAAAACAAAGTTTGTAATTACTACTGACGTTTCTGAGCCTAGATGAGGTGCCTTTTATGCTTTAAAAACTGATTTCATTTATGCCAATGGCATTATGGGAAACTTATGTAAGGGTCTAAAATAGTCCTTTGCTGGTATTTTAAGGACCAAGAAGAAAACATGAATATTTTTGTCAAGGGAGAGTGCAAAATTCATGGTGGGTGCTTAGCATTTAGCAGGACTGGAAGTCCTCTGCCTTCTTTCACCCAGATAGCTCCACCAACAGGACTACTAGCATAATCAGCAAAGCCCAATACTTTGGGATGAAAATTATGTTGTTATTCTTGTGTGAAAGCCAAGCCTCCAAGGTGCTAACAATTTTTAACTGAGAGTAGCCCTGATCTGGATCATCAGATTATTCTTCTGTACTTAAAACCCTGGTGCTTGTTTTTTCCATATTTTTTGCAGCTCTGAGTGGACTTTGCATGATGGGCCGAAGACCTATATCCCTGAAGTCCATGCAGAAGGCTCTGCTACTCAAACTGTGCAGGGTGAAATCTGAAACTTTATAGTAAGAATTTGGACTAGTAAATAGGGTTCATCACAAACACTTTGAGCAATAGCACCTACCAGATTAGGCTCTAATGACTGCGTTGAAATATCAACTTAAACTAGGTTTTTGCTAATGCGTAGCAGATGCTACAAATGCACAGTATTTCATGCTCCCTCTACTGGCTAAGAGCTACAGGAAGAGTACAGAGACCTTAGCTCTGCTGGTACTAAAATGCTGATGCTAGTTTAAATAAATTGCATATTTTCACATATTAGGTCAGCTTATGCTATTTTGTGGGTAATACAAATAGCAGTTTACTAAGTAAAGCCCTTCGCTGAGGATGAATCAGAATGCCATCCCACTGCTGTGGGTTATTTGGAGAGGTTAATATGTAAGAAGCGGTATTTCAAAGGTATGTAAAAAATCTATGGGCATGAAAACAGAGTAGTTAAGCTGTATAAAACCTGTAAACTATACCATAACTAAGTGATAAATGGCTTTACACTTTTCTTTTTTTTTTTTTTAATGCCACAGCCAGGTAACAGCAGCCTGGATACTTTAATCATAAATAATTTTACTCACACATCTTGACTTTTTTTCTGAATATTGGCCAATACTGCTGGCATAACAAATATATACAGGTTTGGCACGCAAACGTTACACATTTCCCACTGTCAGAAGCCATGCAGTTAAAATAATTAATTAGTAATGAAGACCAACGTAAACTCTGCTTATTAATAAACATATACATTGCATGATTCAAATCTTGAAGAAACGAATGAAGACAAATCTTTCATTCTTACCACAAAACAATCCAGCCAGAAACCTGTACACTTCAAAATAGAAATGATGAAAGTTTTGGACCTTTTTAATTAGTGATCAAAGAAAGGCTTTCTATAAGCAGAACAACAAAGTACTCTGAAGCAGCTATTATGTACGTAACTACATATATGTGTATGTATATAGACATACTAGTATATATGTGCATGTGTACACATGTATTCTTACATGTGTAAGCATATGATTCAGAACTACTTGTCCATGTGTTATTTTTGAATGAACTCCTTCAGCTTCTCTAATGTCACTCCTTATTTCCGCTGTTATGAAGGGAAAGAAGTAATGCCTTTTAAATGTTTGGCTGTATAATTTACTGTATTTCCAATAAACTAGATTTTAATAGGCTTCACAATAGTGAGATAATTAAGGCTGTTTTCAAAATCATCTATTAAGTAAAACATTGAACTATTAAATTGGGTCATTTTTTTATCACTTGACATTTGACCTTAAATATTCTTTTAATTAGAACATATTGAGGAAGTAAAAGATATTAGTCCCATAGCACAGGTCTTCTATTTACTGTCTACTCATTAAGCACTTTCTACAGATAAGTGGAAACTGTACAATGTGTAGATTTAAAGTTTGTTTCGGTTTGAAGAGTAAGTTGTGCATCTGCTTGACTTTGCAACTTGACTGTAATTTGACCAGAATGATGTAGCTTTATAGGATGCAACACTGAAAAGCATGTGCTATAAAGTAGATGCTGAGGTGGAGAATCAAATTCTTAGGAGGATCAGCAAAGTTCTGCTGTCAGTTCAGTATATGCAATGCCTTCGGTTCGTGTACAGTTATAACTTCAACCACACTTTAAACTTTGCTTTCATTAGCAGTTGTCCTTGTTTTCAGTCTGTGTGCATCCACAGTGCAGCTCTGTGTATGTGCAAGAAACACCTCTCCTGAGGAAGCATACAGGATTATCTGTAATGCCAGGGTGCGGGAGACATGTAGAACTAGCATCAGCGCACAGACCAGGAGATACACAGCAGTTTCTGTCTATATTAGGGAAATGATGGCTACTGTTTTTTCAGTAACAAAAAGGGTACAGCAAAGTGAGTCCTATGTTTGGTTCCAGGCTGCATAACACCTCGCTGAACTATTATGCTCAGGCAAAGCAAACAAGAAATGAAAAGGCTAGAGAAACTGTTCAATAGGGAAAGGTGGAACTGAGTGGGTTCATAAGCTCAGCCAAGAGGTGGCTAAACTCGATTATAGGAGACTATAAATATCACAGATATACCAATTAAAAAGCTAGGAAAGGTTTATTCACAATATTCAGAAAGAAATAAAAAAGATAAGTAGGCACAGCCTGAATAAACCCCCAGGAGGAAAATTCTTACTGAATATTTGGACTGTTTTTAGCAAATAGTCAGTCATATAATCGAATGACCCACTAGGAAGGACTGTCATGAAAATAATGAGTGCTTGAAAAGCATTATTCCTGCTGCCAAATAATATACAACTGTCTTTTTTTCTTTTTTTTTCTTTTTTTTTCTTTTTTTTTTTTTTCTAAGAGCACTTTCTGCAAGTACTGGACTTAGGATTCTTTACATCTAAGGATGTTTTCTGTCTGTTTATTGCAAGACCTGAGTGCTCATGGCTGAAAATCCATTCATCCCTTCCTCCTCTTGTTCAAGGAAAAAAGCTTTTCATGCTAGAAAGTGTTTATGTGCAACAATGTTTAACACAGAGAGATGTGCCAGATTTCAAAACATCCACTGCTTGCAGGCTCTGTCAATCACGTCGGACTACATTACACAACTTCGCATATCAGTGTAACTAGAGAAAATAGATCATAGTAATGAAGGGTCAGCTGTGAAATTTTAAAGAATAAAACCCTACACTTGTTCTGAAAATAATATTGGTAGATGCTTCCTAGCATTTTTAATTCCCTGTATTTCTAACTCGAAAGAAACAAACTAAATAAACCCTTGATTTTTGTGCATTCTTTTGGTGCTGAATAATGCAGAAGTGAAGGCTGTGATCTCTGTATATTTCCAATGCAACTTGCAACAAAGAGAGTTAGTTCTCAAATAATACATATTCCTCATGACAAAATATATTTAGAGCCCTAATATAGCTATGTATGATTCTCAGAGTTGCAAACAAATTGTCAAGTCTTGGGGCTAATTCTGAAAATTTTTGTCATGAAGAGTTCCAGAGCTGCTTTCTTAATGATCACAGCTCAGCTTTTACATAATTTTTACCTAGAGTATGATTGCCTGTAAAACTACTCTTCCATCAAATGGTTCTTTCCTACAACAGGAATAATAAGGACAAGCAGAAGCTTTCAACAAAGCTGCATTTTATTACATTAAAAGGGGTCCTTTGCATAGCTGGTGTCCATGCTAAGTTCACATTATGTATCTAGGATCTGAAACTATTTCAGTCTCAACTTAGAGCACATCGGATATAGTAACTGGATCTGATAATGATGTACACGTATTTTAAATGCATTCTTGTGAAGCTCCACTGTTCATTAGGTAACATCATAGCTTATGAACATATTGGACTGCAGTCTTTTTTTCCATATTTCTAAAGTGGGAGTAATACTTATGTACTTCACAGTAATGGTATATATGGATTTGCTTGTATTCACGAACTGTTCCGATTTCAGTGAGTTTAAATCCAATTTGCAGAATATTGAGGTAAATACAGAACAAGTCATAACTTTCTTCAGATATAACCAAACTTCCAGTGCTGCTATCCGTGTTGTAAGAGGTATGCTTCTTTTATGGTGCAGAGTGTGCAAACTGCAAGTGCAACCTCAGCTTTTCTTCCAGGGGGGCTATCCAGAGACAAGCTAATCACACTAAGTCCATAATGAGTTTGGTCTGGAAGTTAAGCATGTGAGAAGTGATTAGTGCTTATTGCAAAGAAAACAGCCTGACGAATAGTGAATAAAGAGCCAGGCAAGAAACTGGTGAATATGCTGCACTCCTCGATACTGAAACCGTTCGCAAAGCTGTCTGCCTGTTTCCCTGGAGTTGTGCACAAGCCAGGGCTAAAGGACACGCACTGTGATTCAAAGAGAATATCCTGAACCGTTCCAAAAACTAAGAAAAAAGAGGAGATGGAAGAACTCAATGACAAAAGTAGAGGAGGAGAGGGAAAACTCAAAAGGAATCAAATCTGATGACAACATGAAGAACTCCTTACCAGGATGCTGCAGATTGAAGAAAGGTTAAAAAGTATTAGAGAATAGAGAATAGGATCATTAAAGCCTGTCCAAATGTTCTTTCAAGATCAGAGGCTTTAGGAGAGATTGAAAACGTACTTTAAAGTGCTAATTGTCTTTTTTTTTTTTTTTTTTTTGTGTAGGGTTTTTACAGGCAGCAAGTGCCTGCCAGGCCCTGAGGGCATCCTGTGTTGGTACAGTGCTTGCTAGGCTGGTCTTGTAGTGCTGGAGCTGCCAGGGGCTGGCTGGGAGCAGTAAGACAAGGTCCTCCCCCTCCTTCCACCCTGTGATTTTGAACACATGAATGTATGAAGGAGTTCACTTCACAGTGTTGTGAACACAGATAGACAGGGCAGCACTGTAGAAGTAGCTTTAGGAGAATAGGAACTTTTTCCCCATGTTCAGAAAATGGCAACACCTTTCCATGTTTTGCTGCACAACTTCCCAGTGCCAGCAGGCCACTTAAAGAGTCTGATTTTTTTTAAGGGATCCTTTCACAGCAGTCTAACAGTGTGAAGGGTTGATTATTATTTCTAGTGATTATGAATTGAATTTGGAGGGAAAAGATATATGCCTTTAACAGCCTCTCTAGAGTTTCCAAACTGGTAAGAAACCTAGGTATCCATCAAACTCTAATTCTTTTTATTTGTTTGTTTGTTTCCCATGTTTTACTTGTATTTCTCCTTACTGTATTTCTCCTTAATAATAATTTCTCCTTAAACCAGCTCACCCTGAATGACTGCTTGATAGTAGCACCGTTTTCCTTTTTAAACCTTTGATTGTATAGGAATAATCACAAGCTGACAGCACCTCCTGACCTTTTGGTTTTGAACTTGAATACTCACTTTGCCTGCAGGGGCAGCCTGAGTCCCACTGAAAAGGTAGGAGGTGCCATGGACACCTCCCTAACTTGGACTGGAGGCAGGATCATGAAATTATTATGCAGAATCCATGTGCTCGCCATCTCTTTCTTTCTCCCTCTGGAACAACCGGGTGCTGCCATGATCCACCCTGCCACAGTCATCTGTTAAGACGTGTGGTTGCACAGCCATAAGCTCCCTCAGCAGTCATTCTTGTCGACCTACCCTACTGCTTTCTTTGTCAAATTCACTGCCAAGCCATTTTCACAATCACTTCAGTGAAGTGCCACCTTGACCTCCTGGGCCATTTCTTTGTCTGACAAGCCACAAAGTGAACCTGGCATGACTAGGCATAGTGATCATAGTGCAGACGGGTCTCTTTGACCTAACTTGCTATAGCTTGTCAAGTTTGGCTACCCGTTGTTATATATTTTTGGCCTATAAAAGACCGGGAGAAAGTGCAGCGCTCTGTTTTCCTTCTCTATCAGTGGAAAAGCCCTCCCAGAGACAATGAACTGCTACAGTAATCAGGAAGAACCATGTCTTTTCCTTTGGGACCTTGAACAATTTAATATCGGGAGGGATCTAAAAAATTATTTTCACAAAAGAGGATTGGGAAGGGAGCAGAAAAAGCCTACCAGCTCAAGCCAGCCCAGCTTCTCTCTTCTTTTGTCTCCCTGCAATGAAAAAAGTCATGGTTTTTCTCTGTATCTCCTTTTTTCTCCTGATCCTTTCCTTGGGCAAAGAAAAGGAAAGCAGGTGAATGCCCCTTGAATAGTCTTGTCTTATAAGTCTTCAGAATCAAGATAAAATAACCTTTTAAACTGTGATGATGGCCCATGAAATAAAGTTAATTAACCTGCTGTGACAGAGGAAGGATTGACTGCTGTGGTGTGAACAGCTGAAGGACAGATGAGGAAATAAAGAAAAAAATTGGAGTTTGGGGACAAGATGAGAACTCTGCTATACATCTGATTTCATTTTTGTAAGACACATCACGTTACACATCTAAGATAGGTGGCATCTCTGTGATCATTGTACTAATGGTTCAGAATAGGATTTTTTTAAAAAAAGGAAACCTTACACATATGTGCGTGTTTTAAGCTTCCCAAGTTAGCAACAATGTACCTAGTATCCTACCCATTATTGGTAAATAATATTTATGTTTTGTATAATACTGTCATGCACAAAAAGGAGGCTAGAGGAGAGAGCTATGGCTGGCTGAGACAGTCTGCCATGACATCTGCCAAGTGGTCTGCCTGTAGCAGCATCTAAAGATGTGCAGAGAAATGGAAGCCTGATGCTTTGTGTGCCTGTGTTTCTTTCATCCTGGCTGAAGTGCAAAACCAGAGTCCAAATGAATCAGTTTTTAAGCACTGGTCCCATGACGTTCACAGTTCAGTATTCGAGTTGAGGTTTTCTTTAGTTAGCTGAGTGCTCAGTACTCTCCCATACTGGCCATTTATCTGCCTCATCTTCTGGCTCCAGGAGACAGTTTCTTTCCCTCATGCATATGCCAGAAATTCAACACACATACGACACCAGTCTGATCGTATCATTTTCTCTTGCAGCAGTCCAACAGACTGGGAAAGGGGCCAAGGAGATTTAAAAGGGAAAAACAGGAAACAAGACAAACAAACAAAAAGGGCAAAGAAATGCTCAGGAACTCTTCACGCCAAAGCAAGCAGCAGTGCCGGTGGCGTAGCTGGCACATGGCAGATAACAAGACACCAGAAGCGTCAAGGTCCTCATCAGCCAGCGCTCGTTTGCATGTTGGCAGGCAGCAGGCACCCTGCCTACAAAGGGGTTAGTGGGCCCTGCTCCTCTGACACTCCTGCTGAAGCCAAAGGGATGATCTTCAGCCCTGCTGGTGGCACTGTCCCACCTGGGGGCCGCTGTTGAGGCACGGGGAGCAGGACCGCCTGCCTCGCACGCTCACCTCTTCTCGGGCTCAGCTCAGCACTGGAATGTGTCACTTGACAGAGCTTGCAGGTTCAGAGAGTCTTGAATTCTGACATGGTGTTAAGTTTATTACAACCTGGTGAAATGAGTCACTACCAAAGCCATAGCTCTGCTTTCCGCCTTTCCCACGTGTTTTCATGAGGAAAGTGAGAAGCTGAACCTTTTAAATAACACTGTTTAAAAAATGTGCAGTGTTAGAGCAATACAATATATCTGTGATACAAAAGGATAAAGTTCTAGGATAACTGCTGCCTTTAGCTAGCAGTAACAAATCACAAGACCTTAAAAAGAAAGCTCAGTCTATTAAAAGTACTTTTGTGCTAGGGGGACAGCAGACCAAGGTAATATCAAAAATCTAGGGCTTGCTACTGCAGAAGTATTGAAACCTCTTGAAATCTGAGTATCCCCAGGCCCTTTGATTTAGAAGGGAGCTGGAGAAGTTTAACCCTTTGTAGAAGCACCTCAAGAATCTTCTGTCTTTGATGTGGGATAAGGCATATATCTAATGGACTCAAAAAAATTCCTGGCTGGGATAAATTTGCCACACCAGGATTATTACTTTGTATTATTTAGAATCAAATTGCATAAACAATTTCCTCAGCCTCTCCTTGTAGAACATGCCTTCAGCTCTTCTGACATGCAAGGAGGCTGGGGTTCATTTTGAGCACTTTCCATTCTCAGATTACCTGGGGGAAGGAGAAAGGCCAGAGAGAAATGCTCAGTGCTAATAGGAGGACTGGGGAGGCTAGATGTATTGTACCTAAGGGCATTGCTGAATTCCCGACCTTTAGCAATGGTGTTATTCCCATGCAAATCAGTTTCCTCACATTAGCTCAATCTCCACCAGCCAGGTCTTGTTCAGCTGTTAGAGCACAGCCTAGGACCCCAGGGATGCTTGCTGCCAGCTAATGCAATGCTGCTGTTTTCTCTACAAATATGCAAGTTACCTGACTACCTTATATTTCACACAGGCCAGGAAGAAAACAATTTAAAATTTAGACCATACTGAAAAAGGCAGTGAATGAGCTGACAAGAGTAGCAAGATTAACCTTGTCTTGACATTAGTTTGCAGCCCATCGCTGAAAGGCATTTCACCAGCAGCTTTTACAACCACCCCAGTTAAAGGTGGTTCTTCCTGGTTCCAGCTGTCTAAGCGCACTGTTTGCTAAGAATAATTTATATATATATATATTTTTTTTTGGGGGGGGGGGGGTTGTTTTCTGTGTATGTTTTTTGTTTGTTTGTTTTGTTTTTGCTAATGACATTTATATATAGCATCCAGCAGGTATACGGATAACTGAACTTATATGAAGGCTTTATGTAAAGTCATTTGCATATGATATTAGCAGGAATTGCAGAGTCTCTAAGACTTCTGTCAGCCACACTATCTCTGGAAAGCTTTCAATTTTATTTAGGAGCTTATCTAGTAAAAAAAATAATTTAAGATTAATAGATTTAATAGATTCTGACACTTTTTTTTTTCATTAGATCATGAATCTCAATCATTTAGAGTATGCCTGCACATGTGTCCACTGACCCCTGGGGGAGTAAGGGAGCCCCCCTGTGTGACTAAAACCAGCAGAATCCTGACCCAAATCAGGCAAACAAGGCAGGTGTAGGCAATAGAAGGAAGTGGGAGGATAAAGAACGGTGATGGCTAAACAAGGAACCACCTTCTGAGTAGTCATGCAGAGCATGGGAGGTTTTAAAACAGAGCAAGAGGGGAAGGAAAAGAAGCCTGACAGCTGGACACCGCTAGAAGGAAGCAAAGAGAAAGAAGTAGCATTTGAAGAGAAGCTGAAAGAGGTAATGGTCATAACAAGCCTGAGCAGAAGCCTGACGTTATGCTCTCTCAGGCGGAACAAAAGTACAACAGCAACACTTAGTGACAGGATAGGGAAGGACAGTTATGGGGACGGAGCAGAACAAAAGCAAACAGGTCTCACCGTGCCTTTGAAGAAAAATCAATTGGGAATTCAGAGCACAAGTTGTACTCTCTGTATGCTTTTGTATCTGCTAAGCTGCAGAGATCAGTCGTGCAGCCTGGTGGGAGACACAGGGGAAGTTTAGCAGCTGTGCAGGAGATGAATGGAATGAGAAAGTGAAGACCAGTTAAATTAATCCAGCTACTAATTACATTCTCTACAGAAAAAGTAACAGAATGGAGTGGAGACTCTACACCCAGAACCAAAGCCACCTTGCTAGTGTCTGTGCAAAATAGTACAGGGTGTGTTAAACACAAAACTTAGCACGTCTTTCTTAAGATTATGACTATCTGCATTTTTTTTTTGTTCTCTTCCTAAGAACGCAGCTGCACACATAATTTATTTTTCATTTAAGCTGTACAACATCATCAACACGTTAGATTGCAACATCTTTTATAAATCTGGTGTTACGCTCACACGGAGGAGTGCTCCTGGCAGTCCCCAGTGCTACTGTGTAGAAGTACAGCAGTAGTGTAGAGACAAACGCTGAAAGACTGGGAGTTGTACTTCATGGCTGCTTCATGAAAACACTCTTTTATTATTATTATTATTTAATACAATACCTGCATGCTGTGCATTTCAAACTCATGATGAAACACTTGCCAACATAAGCTGATGGTATTTATGGTATAATTCAAACAAATGTGACTGAATAATGAGGCTTAGCAGGCAGGACTGTGGGAGAGACTGCATCTCTTTCTTGCTGTGTGGACTTGGCTTGGGGGTCATCCCCGGAGCCTGATGCTCTCTTGCTAGCTTCACAACCTATGCAACAAACCCTTCATCCCAAATTACGACCAGAACATATGTATCGTGACCACCAGAGGGACCCTCTGCACTATGACGCCTTAACACCCAAAACTTACTTTACAGATTGATTTACAGCATGCCTATACCACGGAATACTGCAGGACGTTACTTCCTACGTTAACCGAAATAACCTTACCGGTAAATCCCGGTTTACAGCTACAGACGTAGCCCTCTGCCTTGTCGTAGCTGAAGTGGGAGGGCAGTGCTGGGATGCTGCCGTACCAGCGCGCCCACGAGCGCTCCACGCACTGTGCCTCGGCGGGGCACGGGTTGCTGCTGCACTCACTGATGTCGGTCTCGCAGCGGGCACCAGTATAGCCTGGTAAGAACAGTCGGAAGAAGGGGTTTAATTGTTGGGCTGCCAATTCATTCCTGACCTGAAAGTGTTATTGTGAGTATATGCTGCGATGCGCTTGGTTTCAGAGTCTGTCATGTGCTCAGTGCCTCTTGAAGCTCAGTAGCTGCATATTGCTAAGGCTGTTCTGTGTAAGCTAGCTGAGCTTTGCTGTGCTGTATGGACTTGGCTTCTTTTTAGGAAGTAACGTGGAGACCTGTGTGGGTAACGAAGCACTGTGTTGTGCTGCTCTCGGGTTGTGTAAAGCTTTCCTTGCCTTTTGCACCAGCTCCCAAAGGCAGGAGTGCAGGGAGTTGGTCTTTGTATTTAGTTCACGTGCTGAAAGATTCACAAAGTCTCTTGGAGAGCCTAGTTTAATTTTTATCTATGAACAGGACAACTAATATTTTGCACTGAAAAGTAAGTTTTTAAGACTGATTTATATGTCATGCTAGTGAAGAGCAAAAAAGGGTCAGCCACAGCAGTGATTTGTGTACTGTGTGGGTTGATGGATTACACATCGAACTGGGAGGTGGATCCCAGCTCCAGCTGAGTCTCCTGTTTTGACTTGGTGATACTGGCCCTTGCTCTGAAGAAGAAAGCTTTTTTTTTTTTTTTTTTTTCCTGCCACTTCTGCTGTGCAGGAAACCAACAAATCCTTATCTGGGGAAAGTGAGCAGTATACCCACAGGGCTCTGGCTCATGATGAGGAATGAAGCCCATCTAGCACCTAGCTCTTAGAGGGTTTTTAAGGTCACATAGTTTCAAGTTCTGTATCAGCACATGATGATGACTTATCTATTACATAAGGAAAGAGGGTGTTTATAGGAGAACTTGGAGCTTACCTGGCCAGCAGTGGCACGTATAACTGTCAGCGCTGTCCTCGCAAGTGGCATTATTGTAGCAGGGTTGTGACCAGCACAAGGGAATTAGGGTCTCGCAGTGCTGGCCCATAAATCCAGTACCGGTACAGTTGCAGCTGTACCTGCAACACAGAATAAAATGTTTAGTCTAGCTGGAAGTCAGCAGACCTGGGCTTTGATCCCAAAGGGGCACAGACTTGCTGTGCTGCCTCAGCTAACAGTTCGCACAGCAGAGTCCAGGCCCGAGACGTCCTCCAGTGTTACAGGAGAAAACCTAGAAACCAGGAATGAAGGTCAAGCGTTTTCCTGAAATAGGTGGCTTTGTCCAGGAGGGGACTGCTTGTGAATTCAAATAGGTTTTGACAGCTCATTTCTTTCTAGAATTATTGTTTTTTTTTTCTTCTTTTTTAATTTGAAAAATATTTCTGCCCTTTCCAATGCAATTTTTGTAGGCTTAACATTATTCACAAAATGAAAATGGGAGAGAAAGTGAGTTATCCCTTTCTCTTAAAAATGGACAAAAAATAAGACAGTAATTGATCCTAAAATATCACTAAGTGGTATTTCCTCTTTGTTGGAAAACACTGTATTTTTTGTTGTTGGGTTTCAATACAGAGATGTCAATTACTTGTGCAGTTCCGATAGTTACAGTTCAGTACAGATAGCTTCCTTTTGACAGCAATGCTACTGCTATGGGTTTAGAAGTAAACAAATTAATGTATACATACAATAATAAGAAATACTGAACAAAGTGAAAGTAATCTCTATTGTCTAAACTTTTTAAAGTTACCTAATTATAAAATACATGTATCTTATGGCCTTAAGCATCGGAGTTATGGTCAACTTCTATGTGTCATAAGAAAAGACAGACCTTTGTCAAATAACTGATAAATGCGCATGACCTTTTTTTAGTAACTATAAGAAACAAAAATATTTAATTATTTTGCTTTATTTTACATTAAAATGATATACTGGCTGTTGTACAATTGAAATTGTGGGGGAATCTTGCTGAACAGTAGAAATGTTCAACGATGTGCAACTGGTTTTAGAAGAGGTCAAGTCCTACTTTGCTGCATTCCCAAAACCTCACTGGAAGAATTGGTTTGAGATTTGGGAGGGAACTTAGTTTGGTATTTGTATTTATAGCTTTAAATGCTAAACCTGTCCCCTTGAGCAATGCTGTGATAGCTGGTGGCAAACACGCAAGTCTTGATTGTACTACATCATTAGTCAGAAAAGGAAAAACCTGTTTAAAGTCTACAATTCTTCATTTAACACCCCCTCCTGAAAAAAAAATACCATAAAATGGCTAGTTACCCTTCTGCTTTGAATTGCTTTGTTGTCCAACCCTTTTCATTGTGTAAAGAAGCTCCAGTAGTTCTGCAGATGTCCTGCAGTATTACAAGCCAATTAAAATTGCTCTTACGTGCACCTCAGCTTTAAAAGCTCAGAGGAAGAGGACAGTGTGATTAAGCCTGGCCTGCATGAGCACCACAGTTGCTCACCTCACATGCGTATCCCCAAAAGCTTTGCAGGTTACTCACTGGCTCTGCTGTGAACCAGTCCGGAGCAAGGTGACTTCCCTGTCCTGCTGTTGTGCTGTGGCTATGCTGGAGAATCGGATTTTTTTTGTCCCGATCAGTCATTCAGGGCTGCCACAAAGCAGCTCCACAAGGTTGGTGCCGTGTCACCGCACTGCTAGCGTTCCTAGAACAGGATCTCTTCCCCTCTCATTCAAGGCAAGCATGCCTTTTGCCGATGTGACTTTGGGGCTGATTCTGGGACATACGAATATCTTCGAAACAGATTTGTAAAAACTGGAAAGCAGACGATAGAGGACAAATCTTACACTGGCAAGAGTAGCGCCTCCATGAATACACTTATAGACTTTTGGCTATTTTCCTGTGATGTAAACTTGAGCTTACAAACGTTTTCACTTTGTAAAATCTCACGCTGAGCATGCAGAGTCGATGCTAGTGAGTGAATGCCAGAGCTCCAGCTGCCGGGCTGCGCTTGGAGCAATGCATAAGAGTTTTTAACATCGGGCGGAGAAACTTTTCAGCCTCCCTGCCTTTCCTTTGGTTACCCTGAGGGCTGCAGGTGGTTTGGAGGCAGGAGCTGCTGCGCGCTTCGCTGCGCTCCCGCTGCCCGCCCGCCTCCGACAGGGACCCGGGCGGACCGGGAGGGACCCGGGACGGCCCCGGGACGGCCCCGGACTCACCCTGCGGCTCGGTCGTGGCAGCGCCCCCCGTGCCGGCAGGGCAGGCTGGCGCACTCGTCCACGTCGTGCTGGCAGCGGTAGCCCTGGAAGCCGGGAGCGCAGGAGCAGGAGAAGCCGCCCGGGGCATCGCGACAGGTCGCGCCGTTCAGGCAGGGCTGCGACAGGCACTCGTCGATCTCCAGCTCGCAGTTCGCACCTGCGGAGGCAAAGAAAGCAGGGAGGCCCCAGACTTAGCGAGATGCTCGCTTTTAAGGCTTGGGAGGCTTCGCCAAAGAGCTCAGGTGTTATTCATGACAATAGGTACAACAACTTTTTTGTTAGCTTGACCACTGGAGCAGAATGAACTAGTTTTCAGATTACTCCAACTGTGCCACCATCGTATTTATACAATACAGGCGTGATTAGTAATTTAATGACCTCAGAAGAGCCCGTTTAAAGCTGCACAGTTAATTGAATCCATTGGGAAGCTGTCGGTTTCCCTGTTTTGCTGCTTAGTTATGTCTGTTTGCTTTAAAGATTTAGCAATGTGTAACTAAACCGGCCTGCGATGCTGCGTTCCAACAGGTCAGACTCTCAAAGCTGCTCTTCAGAGATAATCGATGAAGCTCCATCAGTTCTAGTGGTACTTTACAGCTATGTTTGATAGTTGGCAGGTTACGTACACAATCCCTTTTCTTGTCTCTAATCCAGTCTAGGAGACTCTAAAAAAGATTTGATTATACCTAGCAGCTCCCGCTCTGATTATTCGAGGGTTCTGTATGTTTATTTACTTATTTCTTACTTTGGGTAAGAAACAGTGATTTATTAAAAATATATATATATATATTTTCATCTGCCAAATCAACTTGCTTTACCAGCTACAGTATCAGCCACAAAAATTTAAGCCACAGGCTTAAATTTTAATTTAGAAGCCACTTTTAAGTGGACTTCCCTGTCTTTTGTTTGGCTAACCAAAGCAGCAATAGGATTGTAAGTAGTTTTCAGGGACATTTCTTACTTGAGAGAGAATCTGCAGCAGAAGAAGATTCTGCAGGGATTTTTTATTTTTTATATGTATTTTTTTGGATGAAATTTGCAGTCCAAGATGGGGCAGGCTTTCAAAATATGGGAATGGCCACATTGTGATTATTGGTATTACCTTAGCAGTCTGTTTAGGAGCTCACCTGTAATTCTTTATACTGCTTTTCCAGCTCTGTCCTGCTGTGAAATTTGTACCTTCTAACTAGGAGCATTTTTCATAAAACACTAACTTGTTTTTTTAGACATTACTAATATCTAGCATTGTTCCTTTATCACTGATTTATTTTGATCCTTTTGAATGTAGCATCCATGTTTAAAAAGGAATAAAAATCCATATTATGGATAAATATCTAGAAATATCTTGAAATAACAAAACAAAATTCAAAGACGTTAGCTCATAACGTTCATTGTATTTAATCTTAAATCTCATTAAAATACATGCACTTTTTCATCTTTCTAGTAGTTATGAAGCATTATTACTGTAAACTTCGAGAATATATTCTTACAGCTTCTTCATACAAAACACTCTGGGTAGAGTCACCAGTCCTGGGCTTCTGGCTCATGGCTTGTGGATCTGGCTAGCCACAGCTTTCAGTGGGAGCCTGTGTGAGATCCCAGCACAGGAACGATCCCTTATAGCTTTATGGTAATGTACATTACGCCCAGACATAGTGAGCAATCCCTCTGTGGTCATTGCCCTGTGAATTCACTGTAATTGTAAACAATGTGTTTGCAGAAGTATGTCTAGTGACCGTAAATCTGCCAGAGCTTGTTAACAGCTTACTGTGAACACTAAAAATCATGTGACAAAACAAGCCCTGCTCAACTGATCCTCAGTTCAACCAAATTTAAGGCTACAGGCCTGAGAACAGCCTGATGATTAACATGAGACCGTAGCGTTGTTGTTTTGGTTCACGTCTTTAATCTATCAAGCCCAGTAACCTGCCTTCGGCAATGTTGCCTCAGAAGAAAACTTCTCTCTTTATAATGCATCTAGCCAATGTGATACGCCACGCAAACAGGGGGAATTCCTCCCTAGCCTTTAGTGAGTCTGCTGTCAGATTTTCTTAGATGTGAGGAAGAAAGATGAAAAGATTAGATCTGTATTTGCACCTCAGCCTAACATTCTGTCATGAATATGCTGTATGCCAAATATCATATGCCAGAAAGGGGGGGTAAGGCACCACCAAGCCCTTCCGCTGTTACTGCGTGGGGCTAAGCCATTAAGAGCAGAGGCATTCCCTCCTTGCGCAGACAGTTTCAGCATAAACCAAGCCCCGCGAGTGCATTGGGTTGAAAGACTGAGAAGGGATATTTGTATCTTTTTTGGTTTCTTTGAAGAACTAAGATTATTATTTCCTTTACCACTTGCTTTTCAAATAAGTCCTACTGAGCACTTGTGCACAGCACTGTGGGAAGCAGCAGACAATTGCTGTTGGATGGACAGTGCCATTTGCTACTGATGCAACACTACCACGAGCTCGTTGGGAAGGGAGACGTGTGCTTGAGGTACCTCACCCCACGGTAGAGGCTGCAGTGCCTCTGTGGGGAGGGCAATGGGACTCCCTCATCCTTTCTCTGAGTACGGATCTGTATTGACCCACTTCAGTGCTTAACTGAGGAGACACAGGAGTGCTGCTGATGAAAGAGGGGAGGAGGAGTACAGGCAGAGCACCAGGGCAGGTACTGCAGGGGCAGGTACTGCTGCCCCACTTCTGGGCAGGCAGATGCTGTGAGGTGGAGGCAGAAGCACGAAGAGGCTGAGTGAAAGGCAGGCATGAGGACTGCAGCAGTAACGCTTTGATTCAGCAGCAGCTTTTGCCACTTGGTGATTTTGATAGAGTTTTGGCATAGCGCCTATGTTGAATTTCAATACAACAATTTATACCTATGACTAGCTTGTGGAGTAGATGTTTCTGTGCTGGTAGTTTGACATCTGGGTACCTAAAGTCTGTGGGAGTTTTCATCTTAGTGCCTAAGACTTGTGATGCATCTACATTACTGATAAGAATTCTGTGTGAGAACTAAGATTCCTCAGGTAATAATTTCCTTATATTGTACAGAATTCATCACAGTTACATCATAGTAAAAGGTATTACACGAAGAATGGATCTCGCCCATTGTACCTATTTCATCTGATGCTGGAATGCTTTTCCCTGTGTAAAAGGCCTGCTGTTGTCTTGGACTCAGACTGGTTTTTGGAGCTGCCCCTTACCCCTGGTAGTTCACACTAAGCTGTTCTCTGGCAGTGGAGGACTGGCTTCAGCTGAGCCCAGCAAGGTAATTAACGTACTTAGCTGTGGGTAGCTAACAGGCTGCGGCACTAGGCCCTGCTGGGGTGAATTAAAAGCAAGTGCAATTAGGCCAATGGAAGAAAAAAATGCATTTGATTAAGGTAGCCAGCAAAACTTCGGTGAGGCAGTTGAGCTTCATTATTTAACAGCTGCATGACACATGTCTTGTAAATAATTTCACACATGCAGAGCATTATCATAGAAACTGCAAATTTCATGCTAAATTTTCCAGTCTTTGGCTCTTGGTGTGTTCTAACCTCTTCCATTTGTGTAAGAATTATGTGTGACATTTCTCAGCTATTTTGAGAAGTACTGCAGCATACCAATCATACAAAATAGCAGTCATAGCCCATGAAACAAGTAGCAACTGCAGCCAGTAACTCAAGCATTTGGTTAACATTACTGCCATAGATTTACTGTGCATTCTCTACCTCCATATCAGGAGATGTAACCTTTTTAACATCTTAGGGAAATGAGATGAGGCTGGATGATTTCCCACAGTAATTCATGGTGTCAGGCCAGGATAATAATGGTTGGCAAGATCCCCCGACAGAGTAAATGAGGATTTTTATTACCAGTGGGGACACCTCAGGGCTTTCATCCAGTAATCCCCCTGGCTTGTGCATTTAGCACAACTCACAGCAAGGTGCAGAAAACAACAAAAAAGAATGCTTCTGATAAATCATTTGGTTAAGTAGCCTTTAAAAGCTGGTGTTTTACTGCTGAAGGAACAGTCAGCTACTCCTTTACAGAATTATGATGATTAGTGTCTCTACTGCTGGGAGCAGTGTCGGAGCTATACATTAAAGCACTGCAGCCTCTTCTGCTTTGTTTTAGACGTCTTTTCCTTCATTGGCTCCTTCATTTCTTAACTCTGCTTGTGCTGAGTGCAGAGCACTCTGAGTGTTGCTGCTTATTTTTTGGTGAGACCAAACAGCATCTGCCTGGAAAACAGCAGAACTGCATGATAAAAGCGGGGTGACTCCAGCACGGTGAGCTCCCTCCAGCAGTTTGTGTTGATCTAAATCTTCATTTCTCTTTGTCTGGGCTTTATTATTTTATTATGTTTTCTCCCTCTGCCTCTAAGGTGTATATTCTGTCTTTCAAGCTGAGTTCGTGAGCTACAGATCCAGGCCTGGACACTACTGACATCGCAGGTTAAACAAATACAGTTTCCTGAATACCACAGGAGGTCTGGGCTGAGTCTGATCATTGCAGAGTAGCCATGCTGCTTGTTAATAGGCTTTTCCTTCCTTCTGCTCTTCGGCTTTCCCCTGGTTGTGTAGTTTTCCCCTCGCTTGGCCCGGGCTTGGACACCCGCTGGTAGCAGCGGGGTGGCAGGAAGGTAACAAGCTTCCTTCAAACAACATTCCCCCTGCTCATGAGGGACGCTAACTGAGGGCTGGCTTCCAATAAGAGCTGCGTCAGACACTGGAAAGCTGCTTTTTACCTCTGACTTCCCCTCCTGCATGGGGATTTTGGGATGGAGCTGTAAACCGCATCTCTTATTCATTTGAATCACTTGAAGCAATAGCTGTTATTTTTTCCCTTCTTGTGCTGTAAGATGCTTTTTTTCTTTGCTTACCTGACTGGCAATCTATCACTAAAATGCATCCCCTTTTCTCTTTTTAATGATTCAGTGTGCTCTCTCTTGCTGTCCTGTCCCTGAATACAGCTTTGAAATTTGAAGGGAACTGTCTCCTGCAGCCATTATATGTTCTCCAGTAGAGAAAGTATACAAGGTATGGGTGTGATTTTTCTTAAAAATGGGGCCAGATAAAATGGAAATTTATCAAAAAATGGGTAGTTTGGGAACCTGATAGTACTTTTCCTTCTATATAACTCAGGTAATGTTCTAGTTCCACGTGAATCCTCTGTTTCTGGTTGGACAGAGGAAAGGAAGCCAACAAGGTTAGTCAAAGTTAAGTTTACACAGGCTAAGCAGTGAGTTCAGAATATGCATGGCCTCTAGGCAGGGGGAGGATGGCTTTTGCAGATGCAGTGGCATGTTTTTGATTTTTCTGTTTCTGCTTGGAAAGCTAAAAACTTGGCTGTAAAATGTCTATTTATTTTTTCTTCTGTCAGCAGGATACATTTTTTTCCTTAGTCCTTGTTGTCTTACCCTTTTCTGGTTCTGAAAATGTTTCTTTTGTGGCTTTTATACTACACTTACTCATTTTTTTGTATCAGAGTTCATAGTTTGCATTGATACTAAACCTTCCAACTCAATTGGAAGGCCAGTATATGGCAAAGTACAATGTTATCAACTTTGAACTGCTAAAAACCTGCAGAATAAGAATTGAGTGTAAGGATATTTTCTCTTGATGATATGAACAGCTTATCTCCATTCTTGACAAATGTACTTTCTTCTAGAATGTCCAGCTGTAATTTCTAATATTTTATGAAATAACCAACCTATGTGGCTATTATGAAATAGCCAACCTACGTGCTCTACAGAGGGAGACGCACTCTTTGGAATGCCTGGAAACCACTGCAATGTTGGTCTTTTGTTTCCCAGAAAAGAAGCCAGAAATGAGTTCTGGAAAGTTTTGCTGTGGCAAAAAGAAAAGAAATCTAACTGTGGCTTCAGCCAGACTGAATCATGGAGTGGATCAGAAAAATAATAGAAGGGGAAAAATTAGTTATATTACATGACATCAGTAGGGTATACAGCTTAGAAAAGTTTTGCAGAATGAAACCAGAAAGGCATAGCCATCCTGAGAATTGATGTTGAGGAAAAGTGATAGATTAATTTATTTGGCCTTGAGGTCTGGTAAAGTAGAGGAGGAGAAAAAGGCCTATTAGCGAGTGTGCATAAAGGAAAACTGATAGAAAACATCTGAATAGGGTGTTTTGAAAATTTCTGAACAAGATACCTTTGCTCAGAAAAGGGGGAAAAATGAAAGAAAAGTGTTTTAAAGGAAAAGACTCCTGCAAAGCAAATGTCTAGGTTTAAGAGTACTCTTTGTTGTGATTAGCAAATCAACCAAGTCAAAGTAGATCTAATTTTTATCACTGCCAAACATAGGTTTTGTCTGTGGGCTAAAAACTATGTATAGCACTCTGAGGACATGTGTTTTGAGAATATTTTGTTTAAAGGAAAGTTAACCTGGGCCTGTGACACAGCTTGATGTTTAAGAAAACTGCTCTGTAGTTTCTGGAAAATGTGAGATTTCTTCAGTCTTTCTCCATCCAATATCACAAGTTGCAGGTGATAAGATAGGTGATAAGATAACCCATGATATACCAACAGCCGCTGAGGCTGAAGGCAATGTGGTAATACAGGTATGACTAAATAGGTGTGTGTGTGTATGGTAGTAGATCTTAGAACACAAGTATGGCAATTCTCCATGATACAAAGAAAAGGTTGTTTAAAATGGCACTTACCTGTATACCCAAATGGGCAGATGCAGTCGTACTTTCCTATCTGGTTGAGACACGTTGCGCCATTCAGGCACGGATCTGACACACATTCATTCACTTCCAGGTCACAGTGCTTGCCTTGATAGCCTGGGACGCAGTAGCAGGAGTATTCATCGACCCCATCCCTGCACACAGCTCCGTTGTGGCATGGTTCAGAAATGCATTCATCAAAATCCATTTCACAGAGCGTACCTGTGTAACCTGCGCTACAAAGGCAGATGGGCCCAGCCACACCATTTTGGCAGGTGCCTCCATGTTCACAGGGGTTTGTGTCACACATGCTGACGGCTCTTTCACAAGTAGTCCCATTATACCCAGCGGGGCACTCACAAGTGAAGCTGAGGTTTCCAGGAGAGCTTAAGCAGGTAGCATTTTGAAGACAAGGGTTTGAGGAGCAAGGATCAGAGGTTTTATTGCAGAGTTCCTCCATAGTGTCAGGTGGTACATCTGCACAGCGGCAAGTGTCCTCCCTGTGACCAGCAGCGCACGTAGAGTTCTTTTGGCAGGAATTTGACAGGCACCTGGAATCGTTTCTCATGCAAAGTGACTCTAGGAAGGAAACAAAAAAGATCCTGAGGACTTCTACCACATTTGGAGTAAACCAGAGTCAAATAGGTGCAATTATTACCACATTGTTTCAAATTTAATAGCTCCAATTGCTGGATTATGAGAAGAAAACAGGGCCAGTAAATGTGCAGCACATATTGGTAGACTAATAAATGTAAAGTGAAAACAGTTATGGAAATATGAGCAGAATTCTCACTTCTTCCAGCAGCCATGGCTGTAGTGCCAGGACTGTGAATACATTATTTAACAATGATATTGTCGCAACAATATTTGTGACTGTCAACAGAGATGACCAACAACATGGAATGCATTTACATATGTTTAAAACAGGTGGTGTGTGTGTTTTTGATTTTTTTACTAGAATGAGGAATTGAACAACATTTTTCAGTGCAATACCATTTTGGATTCTTTTGTGGTGGGAGTTTTATTGTATTGGAGTTCAACAAAGCTAAATGACTTGGGTATGCTTTAGTCTCACATGAGTGACTCAAACTATTATGCACTTTGAGTTGGTTTTGACTTCCCAATTATAAATACTACTAATTTGACATCTGTACAGCACTTCCACCATAAAGAATCTCCCAAATACCTGAGATTCAAAATAGTACTCTGAGAGCCTTCCAGCCTCTGAGGCTGGTATGACATGGTGGACATATTGGACATGGTATAAATATTTCCCTTATCCTCCAGGAACTGAGCTCCTGGCATCAATTAAACACAGCTTATAGTTGCTGCTGCTGTAAAGACTAACAGGTAATAACAATAGCTATTTCTCACTTCCCAATCAAGGAAGAGTGAGCTGCTACCAGCATTGTTCATGAAACACAACTGAGAAACACTAATAGAGTGAGAGTAGTGAAGGGCATTCTTTTCAGTAAAAGAAAAGAATTCAGTGCTACTTTTCAGTAAAAGAAAAGAATTTTGCTATGAAAATGTGTAATTGTTTTAATCCTAATTAATTGTCTCCATAACAAAATGAATGTCCACGTTTGGCTAAGCAGGTATACCACCTTTAACTGAGTGCTAGTTATACCGAATAATAGTGAGGATGGCTAATGCTGAGTGATTGAGGTAGGTGTGCTGACCTGGGCTGAATACTCTGCAATCACAGCTTCACTGGTTTGGTATGGGCCAATGGAAATGGTGTTAATCATCGGTGTGCATCCTGCAGCACTTAGGAATCTCATTACGTGGGGATATGCTGGATCCAGGCTGTGGAGATGGTAAGACCCAAACGGAACTTTTGCAATCCACATTTTTATTGGGACTATCCCACATTACAGAGCTTTCTTTTCAGTCTGTCTACTTAAAATTAATTAAAATTGCATGTTTGAAGAAATGTTGCAAATTTGAAGAATTTAACTGTGATTAATTTGCAGCATTATCTAACTACTATACTATGTAAACTGCAAGAGGTAAGGTCAACCACTGAAGTATTTCTTAAGTAGGACCACTGTGACTTGAGAAGCAATTCAGTTAATTACTACTGCTTTTCCAGAGATGATATGCCTGCAACATCTCAATTTGTTATAATTACTGTATGTGAGAGAAAATGAAGAATTTGCCAGTTTGCAGTTTTGATAGCAACATACTAGCTTTAAGCAGTGATTAAAAATCTGCATACTTCACTGAGACGTTAACAGTGGATGAAAATTGAGGGAAGAGAAAAGGAAGCCCTAAAAGCACAGTCAGTAGTGAAGGCAATCAATTTGTCTCCAAGATGACACTGCAATGGGAAAAATATAGAAAGGTAAACCTGTTCTGGAATTTTTTAACAAGCATTTTAAGTTCAACACCTCTGGCTTTTATAAAAACAAGTTTCTTATGCAGAAATTGCCAACAGACAATACAATATAACCAGTATTCCTCAGGGATGCTTTTGTCTTATTTGTACATAAAGCTTACAGCAAAGCAATACAATTTTTGGAGTTTTATCTTCATTTTCATTTTTTTTTTATTATGTATATAGTTATTGATGAATACAAGGATTCTGATGGGCTTAGCAGAGATGTAATCACTGCTGAGTTTTAGCTTGCTTGTGATTTAAAAACTAGGACCGAGAGTTTTTGTTAGGGGTGATAAGATTCAGCACAACTGCACCTTAAAGAGGTGATCATCAAAGGGTAATTTATCAAACTGTGTTTATCAAATGGTATGCAGTTTACCAGGGTACCCCATGATTTTTTGACAAAAGTCATATTCCTAAATCATATGAGTGCTTCAGAAAATCCTTGGAGCCTTCATAGTTAGAGGATCTATTTTCCACTTACTTTCCCACCTATGTGAAACAAGTTATTTGCAGTATGTCCCTTCCTCCCCTGTCAACATTCAGTTTTCCTGCAGCTCTGGAGCCATGTGGAAGGATGGAATTGGAAACCTAATGCTATTGGGAGCTGCATGGAAACAGCAGAGGAAGATCAGAGCATGTGGAAGCTGAACACACCCATGCTATAGGATGTGATGTGGCAGATTGTGATCGTGTCTGATGAAAAGGCTGGCTCAGTTTGAGCTGATGATTAAAGAATATTTTCTGCTACATTTACAGAAAGAGTTGTAAGGGAAATAAGTGTTTAAATGTATTTGGAGGCTTTATTTTTGGTAATGTTGCGCAAGGATAATCTGGAAAGGCCTTGTGTGGTAGCTCTGGTAGGCAGGGGAGTCATTTTCTTGCTTATCCACTCAGGATCACTTCAGTAGTGACTTGTTCTGACAGATTCCTAAAACTTATATGTAACATCAGAAAAATGGAAACAAAATGCTGATCACTTCGATTTACACTGACTGACACTTGAGGTAATTATCTGGCTCTTTATAAACATTGATACATTAATCTAATTACTAGAGGAATTTGTGCCAAGCATTTTACCCCATGGTTAAGTCCTTTTCATGCAGTTGAGATATTTGGCAGTAAAATTCCTTGCAGTAAAGCTTGCCATCTACTGGAAAATCGTCAGTATTGCCAGAAACGTTAGTATTCTCTGTCTTTTACAAGAGCTGGCACTACTAAATGTAAGAAATGCTGAGAGACAGTAATTTTTTTTCCTCATAAACAAGATTACTTAAGTTAAAGCGCTGCTGTTCGTTACATAATCTTGATTATTCATATACTAATCAGTAATAAAAAAAAAACATGATTTTGCTGTGGTACAGACATCTCAGTGGTCAGAAACTGCTGTAATGAAGCAATGCAATATTGTTTGGGAGGTTGGAAATGCATGAAAATGAATATAACAGGGAAAATTAAATTAGTGGGAAAGGTAACAGGGTGGGAGTTCTGAACAAGCTGAAATAATTTGGCACAGATCTTCTGAATCTTCTCAAAGAAGCCAGTGTTCTTCAGTTATGCAGGTAATGTTGAGGAGCCTGATCTCAAATCTTTCCTGAGAATGTGAAGTATTTTTTTCTAGATTCTGTTTGAATCAGAGCTAGAGCATTCATGTGTGCTTTCCAAAATATATAATATTAAATTGATAAAAGTAAATTGCCAGTTCTCCAGTTCTGAGAATCTGATTTGCAATCTTAGCCATTCAAAGTCCACAAACAAAACCTAGTAAGCTGTGTTGGGTTGTTTTTGGCAGAAATTTCTTTCAGTAAAAATTTATTCTTTCTGTCCGTGGCTGTTCCCACAAGTTGGCGAAATATTTTAATCAGCAACGGAATTTAAAATCAAATTTCAGTCACTGCTAATCACATTGTTATGAACTTGAGTTCACTTGAATGTGGTCCTGCCTGTGCTTTGCTAATCACCTCATCATGCCTGGAGACTCCTTGTAATTTGCAATGCTATTGTTCAACTGTGCCTTTTTTCCCTGAAGGAGGACTCCTGGCTTGACAGAGGTTCTCAACGCTAACAGCTGCAGGGTCTTTTTACATATGCTGCAGATTTTTCTGAGCTTCTTAACAGAGGCAGTCAATTTTCTAGGGAGAAAAATAAACAAACAAGAGTACTATGAGGAGATAGCTATCTTCTTGATGCCCATACTCATCAACAATGATAAGTTTACACTGGCTTGGGGAGTATTTTTTTTTTTTAACAGCTATTACTTCAAACTTTTGAACTAAATTTTGAATTAAAATGAGGAAGCCACACCAGCTAAAACAGATAAAATAATTCACAGCAAAATACGACTTTTTGTTTGTAACACATACACTTTGGAAAGGAATGGGTACTGGAAAACCATTCATGATCCAGCAGAGGTAAACTAAGGCCAGATACTGTCTTCTAATACCTAAGCATTGTTAAAAACATGAATATTAAGGTATTATAGGTCTGCAGTTCTGTCTGTAATCTTCCTTTCTCCTGTTGCAATAGACCATTTGCTGGCCTATGAGTTGAGAAATTAAACTTTAAAATATTCATGGAAATATAAGGAAACGATATAATTGCAATTTTTTTTTAATTGTTATAAAACCAAAACAACAACAGAAAAGCAACCTAGGAAATATGTGTTGAGGTTTTTTTTTTGTTTGGTTGGTTGGGTTTTTTTGTTCTTAGTTTCCCAAAATACCTTATACTATTGATAACTTGGTTGTGGTCACTGAGAGAGAAATTTTTCTTGGGACTAATAAATCAACAGTTGCTTCCCCTAGTGTTGTTATTTCAATGTCTCCCATTGACACAACAACAGCATATAGCATTTGCTCACAATTGAGGGTTTACCTTGTGATCAAATAAATTGAATAAAGAAATCATTGGATAACTTGAGGGTAGTGAGGGCTTAGGTAGTCTGATGTCTTGAGTGAGAAATAAGAATCTTTGATGCTTGCATTTGTTTCTTATTTAAAATTTGTCTCTGAGATTTTAAAACAAGTGTTTGAAAGTGTCACTGAAATATCAAGCTCTTCAATTTTAGTGCGATCTTGAAATAATTAGCATTTAACTGAAAATATTCAAATATATCCCAAGGCATTTAGTGTTGCATTGAAGAGCACGTAGCTTTGGTATAATTAGGCATATCTCAGTTTTTCTGCACTGCACCATGACATGGAAAATATAGTTCATCACTATGACAATAACTTCCTTGCAAAGACAACCTTAGAAAGTTGTGGGTGTGCATATATATCCAATCTTATGTATCTTGAAGAACCAGATAAGCAATGAGTACAGCTACATAATCGGCAGTGACAGAGATGGGATCGGATACTTTTGCCCTGAACTAAAAGGCAGAGTTGCCATTCATGGATCAGCATTTGGCAGAGGGGGAAGAAAAGGACAGAACAACATGCCATGCTGGATAAAATGGAGTCAGGTAAGGGGCTATCTGAGCCCTCAAAATAGCTTTTCCATTAAGATTGTCTGAGAATAGATCACTTCATTGTTTTTTTCCACAGTTCTTATTTCCAGACTGAAATCTCAGACTTCCTAAACATTGCAGTAACACTACTTCATCCCTACTCAGTCCATCACCAAATATGTTTGTCTACTGTCCTAATTACTTAATGTAATGAGCAGCCTGTAGGTACTGTGGTATTATTTCTCCTTTGCAAACTTCACCTGGGATGGAAGTGCCTGACCTGCTCTGTCCACAGCTGGAATTACTACTCCATCTGCTCAATGAGGAGGTGTAACTTGGGAAGGTATGAGCAAACTTCTGACAAACGAACAAGAGCTTGTCATTGGGGCTGCAAATCCTGTGGTCATAAAGGGTTAATCTTGAATCCCTAACTTCACTTGTGTGTCCAAAATGTCCTAGCATGTTGTTATAGAAACCACTTTCAGGCTTTAAATCTTGAATCACGAATATTACCATAGTAACCGCCGCTACACACAGGCACAAAAGAAAAAAGGCGGTTACTCAAAATATTCTATTACTATTGAAAAAGACAGTTTTCTTTTCAAACACATTTGTATCAGCAAAAGCAAAGTAAACTAACAACATACCTGAAGCCGAAGTATTATATTAGCATAAGAATAACAACCGAATAGCATTAAAATTGTTGAATGTTGTTTAGGAAACACTTTAAGATCAAAGCTATTTGTCATTCAAATTACAAACTGGTTATTAAATCAGCGTCTCCATGTCGTCCTTCTCCTATCATTTCTGCAAGCTCACGCTAACTTGGTGCTGCTCCCCAAGAATGAAGGATGCTACTGCTTGCTGTCATTTTCTTTTGCTGTCTTTTTACCTCTGTGCCATCCCAGACTTATCCTACCAGCACTTCAGCAGCAGTCCTTACAGCCACACCTACTGACTATGCCAAGCACAGCAACAACTTGACAGGCTTTCCTACAAAACAGCCGTGTGGAGACTACCCAGCGAGCCACAGCAACGTGTGCTAGTTCAAAGGCGCTCGCCTGGCACACTTTCCAGCTGGTGCAAGAGTGATAAAAAGAGAGGAGTGAGTGCAGCTCATTAGCTCGTGAGTTGTGTTGTCAGCAGTGGGCAAATGAAGCAAACATCTCCGAAATGAGGTAAATGCTTTCTTCTCGCAGTCCCCGTTCACTTTTATCCTTTGCTTCAGTGCACTAAATACTTTTTGGCTCTCACTTTATTTTATATCATACTGCAGTGTCTATGCTGGGAACAGGAGGAAAATCAGGCCCGTGAGCTCAGCAGGCATCCTGCAGACTGACTTTGGAAGATTTTTGGTCCAATTGGTCATCAAGGCATGGTACTACTAGCAAAGCCATAGTCAAGGGCAAGAACACAGGTTTCTTATATGAATAAATGAGTTCATCCACTATTTTCTTTTACCTTTACACCTAGTGCACCACTGCAGTTTAATTTGATAGTGCATAGCCATCATTGTGCTTTTACTGTGCGCAGGGATTTTTGTTTATATAAGATGCAGGCCCAGAAGGTAGCTGATACCAGTTGCAATAAGTGGCATAAACATTGATCAGAAACTAAACCTGGTTCTGCTGTGCAATCCCCACTACTGTATACCCTCTATTGGAATATAACATCCTTCTTTAATAGTTTCATGGTATGTTCTTATCTTCTAAGTCTGGAGAGGAGTAAAGACAGGAGTGTAATGATGATCATTTTTAGTTGAATTCATGCAGCAGAATTTATTCTTAATGCTACAGAGCAGGATTCCTCTATACAGGGACATGGGAGATCAATGGGCAGGTGACCAATAACTGCAATATGTGGTGGAGGGAATCTGGGGGACAGCTTCAGATCAGCTTTTCTATCAGTTCCTCGGAGGCAAAGAACATGGATAATCAATTGTGCTAAAAATCTAAAACAATTTTAATTAGGTACTAAGGATTCAGTTGATGCCTTTTTTGCTTGCACTGCTTCTAGATCTTCAGTAAAGCTAGGGACATCCTCGACATGTAACTCAGGACAGAGCCATGTGTGTAAAGGTCTCATCTGCGAGAGAAAATGTTTTGTAGAATAAAGATGTAAAAACTAGGTGATTTTTTTTAGGGCTGTGAATGTAGTCAGAATCATCTCTTATACTTCAGAATGTTATTGTGTATTGCCTGCCATTAGCAAGTTTTTTTGGCACACTGATGATCTTGTTTGGATGGGGGGGGGGTGGAATTCTTTTGTGAAAGGTGTTGCTCCTGCTTTACTCTCAAGAGTTAAAAGATGGGAGCATCACACCTTTTAAATTTAATGGAAGCACAGTCTGGCATTTCCAAACCTGTCAATGTGAATCCAGGGATGGGGGCATGTGGTGCTGAGGAACTGGAAAAATGAGAGCAATGCTTGCAGCTAGATGGGTACCACCTGCATTCACAGTTTTGATAAAAAGGAGGGGGAAAACATACACCTTGGAAGCAGGCACATAGCAAACTAACAAGAGAAATGGTGCCAGAGCCCAGAGGGGCTGCAGAAAGACGAAAACATGGTCTCGCTTCTCTGCATCAACAGAGAGATTTTCTGAAACATGGGGAGTAACAGCATAAACTGTCAGTTTGTGAATTTGGGTGAAATCCAGTTACTCCTGGTTCTGTCTGAATTCCAAATAATGCAAACTGGGAAGTGAAGGAGCTGTTGCATCTCCAAGAGGCCAGATCTTGCATTGAGAGACACCAGGCCTCACGGCTCCTCTGGTGTCTGGAAATGGTTTGTGGCTCTGGCTGCTGCTGGGCTCCTGGCTGCTGCTGCCAGGGGCTCAGCTGGGTGGCCTTCTTCATATTGCCTCTTAATATTTTTCTTAATGTGAGAAGGCATACACTAGCACATAAAGGTACATAGCTGCAAATGTTTGTAACACCCATTCAGGTGTGATTTCTTTTTCCCAGTCAAAACCGGATACGCTTAAAGGCCTCAGCGTTAGAAATGCATCAAGATCTGTAATATACGGCAAGAACTTCTCCTCAGGTGAGGGATATTTTCACATCCACTTTGTTAGTCACAGATTCAGAATCTTAGATTTTCATTTCCATAAGTCATGGTTAAATTTTTGCTTCCGGAAAATAGGTGTAAGCTCATTGGTCAAATGCTGGTAAATCATAGGGAAAATGTTATGGTCAGGTGTATGAACAGGCATATGTTGACAGCCAGGTTTTGATGACTTCCAGTCAACATTGTCTGCATAAGCACTTACTTTTTATAGCATCTGGATAACCAGAAGATGCCATTGAGGCATATTGTGTCAGACATGCCATATCCTTTCTGCACAGCCAAACCTCTAGCAACAAAGCACACATTTAGAAAATGATGTTTTTTAACATACACTAGAACAGGGGCGAAAACCATGACAAAGTGCATAAGGGTTTTATAGATCTATTCCGTCCTCTAGCTGGCTTGCTATACTTGCTTTGAAGTCTGTAAGGAAGCGAATGTTTTAAAGTTTCGAAGTGCAGAGCTGTGTACTGATGTGTGCAGATGTGGGGATTGCCTCCAGTAGGTTCTCAGTAACACAGCTGAGGACTAAACTTTGGTGAAGTCAACAAAATGCAGCAGAACAACAAGATCAGCTCCAACTTTTGATTAGCGTCACACTGATGACACAGCCACCGGAGTGCATGCTGTCCCTCCAGGCTCACTGAATGTATAGTCCTTTTCTCACACAATTTCAGTTTCATGCAATGTAACAGCACTCTTGTATCAAAATCATGATGCTGCTTCTCTAGTCTCTCCAGACTTTAAAAAACAATCAGCCCTGTGGCAGATTAGCATTATTTTGCTGGATACACAAAGCGCAGTGATTTAAATGCTACACGAATCAGAAGAAAGCCTCAGTGCAGCTACAATGTACAGAGTGCAGAGGAATCAAAGTCAGTCTTCTGCAGGGTAGTAACCTTCATAGGGGAGTTCACATCCTAGCCCTTTCTGTTATTTACTAAATCCTTTTGTATAGATATCAGCTATGATTTCTTCCTTACATGAGATAATCATGAATTGGGATTTAGAGACTACTTGAGGAAAGTTGCAGCTCCTGTATTGCAGGGCAGGCTACAGGTGAATGGGGAGACTGGTGCAACCAGAAACTCCACCTGCTGAGCTCTGATGCTGAGAGCTGCTACCAGTGAGGCCAAAACCATCACCTTGAGATTGGTGGAGAATGATGATATGGTCGTGATCTGTACCAGTTGCTCTTACTGACCTCCCACAGGTAAAAATCAGTCATAGACCTGAGAGAAGGATGCTGCAATGTGGGGTTTTCCAGTAGGAGAGAGTGCTACAGTTTCAGGTAAGAGTGAAGCTCCACCATGGTCACTGCTCCAAGGTGACCTCTGTGATAGCTTCCCTCACCTCCAAGAGTAGCAGATGGTAAGCATATTGTGGCCTCCTAAAAATATTCTGACTTGAAACTGATGATGAAAGATTTAGTTCATGGCTTTACATGAGGAGGGAATGTCTTATTTCTAGAGTAAGTTCAGAAACAGATCCTAAGAAGACTCTAAGCCACATGAAATTAAATTTCAGACTAGTCTTGGTCTGCAGACCATCATGGTTTCCTGTCTTCTTTTTTCAAGAACGGTTTGCTTATTAATGGCAAAACTGTATGTTGACCCCCAACACACTGTATAACCTGCAGGGCTGTCATTCCAACTTTCCCTAACAGCTACCACCCTTTCCTTGCCCATACTACAGTCCTCGATAGGACTGGCCAAACTCTTGCTCGATGACACCTAGGACTCAATTGCATCTGATTGCAATGCAGTATAATCAAATGAAACAAAAAGCTGAGAGAGAAAAAATAAATAAAACTCATATTGTCTTCTCTGTCACAGGTGGACTTGTCTTGAATGGAGTTTGAGGGACAACGGAAACTCTTTTTCCACAGAGAGATATTCGTGAACTTCTGGAGGCTGCTAGGAAAATCAGAACTCTTACTAGAGTGGAGTTACAAAGTCCCCAGTTTGACATTTACCATCCTGTACAGATAAAGAGCTGGCTTTATCACGTGGTTATTCCTGTGGCTTGTTTGGCTTCCTTTCACTTCAGAGCAGAGCACGATGACTGGTCTGTGTAGTGGTGTTCACAGCAAAGTGAGCTGCTGAGCTCGTGCCCCTGCCAGCCCAGGCGGGGCTGGTGGGCCTCTGCCGTCATCAGCCCTGGCATGTTTTTGTGTCATAGCACAGCTCGGGCTGGCTCGGTCACCTGATGTTTCCTCAGAGTTCAAGGCTGTATGTGCCACTCTAGTCCAGATGCTCTACTGAAGGACAGTTCTCCTTCCCTCACTCCTACACAATAACAGAAAAGACCTGAGAGATATTTTTTTGTTTACAACCCTCCATCTTTATGCCTGGTGCTTGGAAACTTCAGTATTGTGATATGTCATCTGTAGAAGTGCCGGATCATTTAGCAGTACAGCCATAGCCAAAGGTGTTTTCCAAGGCAGTTGATTTCTTTACAGCACTAATGTCTCTGTTCTAACTCAAAGCATCAGGAACCTGTCCTCACAGAGAAGTGGGATGTCAGACTGGCCTTTTATCCTGAAGTTTCCTCGAGGTAACAGATCACAAGCTCGTCTTCGGTTTTGTGTGGTTGCCCACAGCTCAAATACGGGATGTTTTCTGCAACTTGTTGCCTGTCAGGCCCAGAGCACATCCCCTCTCCGGGCATCTGGCTGCCAGGGCTCAGGGCCAACGCTCACAGGAGTCACCCGGCCCAAAGTAACAGCAGGAATAGGAATTGAAAATCCCCTCTGCCGTTAGGGCTTTCTCTGAAACCTTTGTGAGGTGTTTATTGTAGAGGTATGGAAAAACAAGATTCACCAGCATCAGGGCATGCCCGGGAGCCTTCTGTGGGGAACACTAAGGAATAATTCCTCTCACATTAGAGGAATATCACTAAAAGGCAAATTGTTTCAATAAGCCTAATGAGGGGGTATGTTTTAGCATAAAAAACTCCTGCCACTAGGGCATTAAATACCTGTTATAAATGAATAATATCCAGCAATCCTTCATCAAAATTAGAGCAGCGTGGCATTTGCCAGTAGAAGGATATAAAATTTTAAAGCATGACTAAACACTATATAGTAGTAATCAGTATAGTGCTATCATTTGGGGAGGGGGCGGGGGGAGTTTTTTACTTTCTCTGTTCATAATCTCGTTTAATTCCTCTATTTTATTTATGTAAGCAACAGATCTGACTCCTTTCTCCTTCCTTTCCCAATTCCCTTTCCTACCATAGATCTTTTCCAGTCATTCCTCTTCTCTTCCTCTGAGACCTGAGCCAAAGCAGACTGGGGTTTGCCAGGCAGCAGTGGGAAGTTACAGGAACGTGGTGGAAGCGACTGTAGTAGCTGTAGCCCCAAGATACAGGGTCACCAGGCACCAGCCTGGCAGCGTAACCCAGATGCTTCCAGAGCTGTGCTGAAATGCTCACGCTCTAGAATGATCCAGGGGACAATGAAGCTGCTCTGGCCTGCTGTTCCCCTGGAGATACGCTTTATCCCTCCCTGCTGCAGTGACAGTGGAGCCTTGTGTCACACAAATCCTCTCACAGGACACAGGGAGAATGAATACTGTATTTTGGGTGCAGAGCCCTTTCTCACAGTGATACCTGTCCTGCCTTACCAGTACAGAGGACCTTATAGGGCAGGATCCTGCCCCTACTTTGTATTAAATTACGCTATATAAATAAATGAGATCTGTGTAATAATAAAGTGCTGACCAGAAAAAAATAAGAAAGTTTTGATGGCAATAATAAATATGTGATAAATATCTAATGACTGTCTCACTGGGGGCATTTTGGCTGAGAGCTCCATGATGGGGCTTGTTTGATGATCCCAAAGGGCACCACACAGCATACTGTGCTGGGAGGCTGCAGAACAGATTGGGAAGCAATTCGCGGTACTTAGCACCTGGGGATTCTCAAAAGACATTTTCTCTTAGGATCACATTTCTTTTGATCGGTGGGATTATTAATTATGGACAGTCTTGAACAGAACAAGGCACTGCCACTGTGCTCCTAAAACAGTGTCTCATTTAAAAGGAACAAAATATCTTAATTAAAGGGTCAGCTGTGGTGTCTTTTCAAGACGCTTTGGTATTGATTTGGCCATGGTAGACTACTTTAACAAATATTATTCCATTAATAATCAAGGGAGCTCATAGGCATAACAGCTTAAGAAGGGAGTACTAAAATGTTTGTCCTTTAACTTGCCAGGGCAGTTAGAGCAACACCATCCAATGCA
The DNA here is from genome assembly GCF_964034855.1 of Anser brachyrhynchus. Taxonomy (NCBI): domain Eukaryota; kingdom Metazoa; phylum Chordata; class Aves; order Anseriformes; family Anatidae; genus Anser; species Anser brachyrhynchus. The sequence continues at coordinate 25,802,502 of NC_137702.1, read as the reverse complement.
GCATTTGGACTATAGAATATACATTTCAAAAGTGGTTGTGCTTGTGTGGGGCCCTCTCCTTTGTGTCTTATTTATTAATTGCATAGAGCCATGCTTCATCATGTGATCTCAGATATCTGTATTTAAAGCTTAATTTTACCTCTGGATAAATGGAAGCATATTGTTTCTGCTAATAATACTTTAGACTAATTTTGCTTCTGTTCTTCTTTTGTCTTTCCTGTGCTTTAGTCATCACGTTTGAACAAAAGAATTTTGCCACAAAATTGATGGCAGCTGTGGCAAATAGCAATAAACTGATGAGCATCCATTTGTAGTTGTGCATGCCCAGTTTACTCTTAGTATTGTATGTCCATAATTACATATTTTGATTTATTTTTGTCATCTACTATCAACAGAAATTACATTTGTTGACTAGGAGAGTTTTATTTCTGTATATTCTGTTGCAGCAAGAAATTTTTACTAACATTTTTTTCACCTTGCTGTGATAAATATACTTGCTTAGATGCACGAATCACTATATTTTCCATGTACAGCATGTATGGCTTACATTCGAGAAACCAAAATGTTAACTTTATCAGCAACCTGGGGCAGATACCTGTAGGGGCAGCTACGCAGAGCCAGCTGCAGGTTAGTCAGCAGATTACAAATTAGCACTTTTGCTCCCTTGCCCCTCCTTGGCTCATTAGGGTGCTAATGGGGTGGGTGGTGGGAGGTGGTTGAGGTTTCTTTTAGCTCTGGAGCCCGAGCCTCTATCTGGTTATTCAGTCATCCATTGGCAGGCTAGTCCTGCAGTTTGGGAGGCTTTAGTGAAGAACCTACGCTCTGTAAGAAGAAGTTAGTGCCTGGCTGCTAGCTCTACTGTCCCGAGCACTGAGGCAGCTGGCCCTACCCAGGCAATTTGGTGCTCTGCTCTGTGCAGAGCTACTTGTTCACCTGGATCACGAGGCACAGGGCTTCTCTGAGGGAGGCCTGGGGCTCTGCAGCAAAGGGAACCGAGCTTCAGACTACCTCCCCTCCCTAGCTACCTTAGGGGCAAGAAAGCAAGCTGCAGTAATGGAGCAGGAGAGGGAGAGCTATGCTTGTCCTGGAGAACTCATGCTTGTCTGACCCACAGGAACCGCTGCGTGTCGCCTGCCAGGCGATGCAGTCTGCCCTGCCGATGGGCTCCGCTCTGCTTTGCGGTAGATGTGCTTTCACTGGGCTTTTCAGGTAAGATGCGGGTTGTATGCAAGTATCATATAGTTCTATAAAGGAGTTGTTGTATTACCTAGGTGTTCTTAAAAGTACTAAGATATTTGGATTAGTATCAAAGCTGCCTATGTGCGGAGATCTCTTGTGCGTGTGTGTGTGGGGAATAATGTGATTCCTAATGATCAGAATTCTTATTCAAATTGGTGTGTTTCAGCCATTTGACAAAATAACTAAAGCTTGACTTGTCAAAAACGTATGTGGTCTCTAAGCACTTCATTGTGTCTGTATCTACCCACAAAACAGTTAAGAAATTGTTCCATTAAGCAGTCCACAAAACAGTTAAGAAATTGGTCACCATGAGCTTCACTAAAAATGTGACTGAGATCCTCAGCGTAGCTCCAGATTTCCAGGTTTGGGTCTATTCTTTACCTACTTTTACCTGTGTTTATTGACATCGGTGAATTTCCTGAAATCTGTTGTCCTAGCTATTGTACAAACACAGAACTAAAAGTTTGTTCCCAACTTCTTAAAATACTGAAAATCTCAGGCACGTTGACAATTTTTCAAATGGTCGGTCTTTTCTATGTGTTTATTGCTCTCTGGCCATCTAAAAGATGCCAAATGTTAATGTTTTTACGTTTGGAGTTGCTATAGTGACCTGATTTTATTTCTACGTGCCTGGTTAAGCAATGCCTTCCAGGAGCGTTGAGGGCTTTATCTGCATGTACAAGCAATACTGATGCACTCGATACCAAGGTTCTTTCAGACTTGTACACCTGCCCTTCAAAACTTTTTTCTCTCTTTTCTTTGAGCAGATTCTTTGAGCAGAGTTTCACTAAATGTAGTTTGCTTTTTTTTTTTTTTCCGCTCCTAGATTATTTGGTACATAAAACTTCCTAAAGTTACTTCACACATGCTGATTTTTTTGCCTCCTACAACAACATTCAACAATTGTTTGATCGATTGATAGGCAATACTCTCTTTCTAGGCTACTTCTGTAAGTTGTGTTTTATTATTAGCAAAGGGCAGTAACACTCCAGCCACTCTTTTTCATCTTTTCATCTTTTTTTCCTGGACGCCCTGAAGAGGGCTGCAAATTAGTTGCTGAGGAGTTCCTCAAGTCAACACCTCATACTGTTCTAGCAGGCTGCATGCCCAGGAGGTGAGCCGATGTTGCTTTCATAAAGGACCTGAATTCAGAGCAATGAGAGTGGCTGTCACTTCAACATCTGAACTTCAGGTACAGAATCCACAACTGCCAACTGAGCTGTTTTTTGCCAGCCTTGGCTAAAGCTTTCATAAAGCAGCTTTTATTAAAACCTACTTGGGATATGATTTTGAAAAAGCAAGATCTTATTTTTGCTAGTATACAATTCTTCGCAGTTCCCTAACAATTTTCATAACAATTTCCTTATTTGCATTACCATGGCTGCTTGCTACAGTGATTGAGTCTTCGTGTCAGAACAATGTCAAGATGATGTGAAGACAGTGTCAAGGCAAATATATAAGGGTGATGCTTTGAAGTAGGGAAAGAGAAAACTGCCAGTATTCAGTGCTCCATAGAAAAAAATATTTCTATGATAAAATCATTGTCACCATAAGCAGGAGAGAAGAAAGTGGGGATATCTAGGTTATTGCGTGAACATGTCTGGGTGACAACTCAGAGTTTGACTGAAAAAAACAATTTGCAAGGGTGCTTTTCCTACCTAAATCCAGTCCCATATTTTCTAGACTGTGTTCCCTATCAATTGGACACCATTCTGATTTAAGCTTCTAGTTCGTAACAAGAACGCTTTCTCAAAAGTCAAAGAACAGGGATTCAAAAAGGCTCTTTCAGGGTGAGGTGCAGCTCACTTTTAGAATAGTTTCCAGTTTTTAAAATGAAGCACTGATATCACAGTGAGTCTATGATTTTTTTTTCTTTATGCATGTGTATGGTGCTTTTTCTCATTTCAACTCTGGGGGGAAAAAAAACATTTTTAGTGATTTCTGAATGTCTTTATAAATCCCACTGAAGAGGTTTAAAAAAAAAAAAAAAACAAACAAAAAAACACAAAAAACACTCCTACAGTTTCCAGGGTTACATTACCATAAGCCTCTCAAAATGCTTTGTGGGTAGTATTTTCAGACTTGAGAATTGGGAGTGGGCTATTTAAAGGTGAAACTGCTAAGTATTTTCTAAATATCTCATTTACATATTTATTATTATTTTATTGTAAGGAAGAAGGTTGAATAGTTAGCAGGTTTTCTGACCTGTTGCCTATGAAATAACTGAAAGTAACCATTTAAAACACTTGATAGTTTAAAGTCATCCTATTCCTGTATTATGTCTATTTGCTATGTATGACCACATTAAATCTAAAAACATCAAACTTGGGTGATGTTTTTAAGATGAACTGCAAATTTTGTCCATAGCTGCAGCAGCAGTGCTCTAAGTAAGCTGCTTAAACTTATTGTAAACTAAGTCATGTATTTCTGAATGTTGAGTTTCCCCCTTGCCTGGACAAGTTCTTTTTAACCTGAAAATAATCTGCCATTTTGAGTCGAGCATCAGCTGGAGAAGAGTGCCTCAGATGCCTCCTCCCGTTATTGTTCACACCTCAGCCATTGCGTGCCTCTAGAAATTGCTGCATCTCACCAGTCTTCAGAAAGGGAAGACTGTAGGATGGCATGTGACTAGAGAGTGCATTGATCCCTTCATAAAAGAAGGCTAAGAGTTATCAAAGTGGTATGCAAAGGAAATTGTTCCAGTTAGCAATGGAAACAGCAAACAAGGATTGGCTATATTTATTGCAAGAATGAATAAATAATAATTTTATAAAAAAGAAAGCTTGCTATAGTATAGGTCTCAAGTTTCTCTCAGGCTCATTACAAATCTGGAAAAGTGTCTCCCTTCCTATGTAAGTGTGTGTGTATATATATATATATATGCATGTGTTTATAACATATGAAGTGAGAAATGTAAGATCTAAATTTAGTAGCTCGAACACGGAACAGGAAGATAATTTTGGATTGTATTCACAGTTTTCCCACTGAATGAGAGGTATTCACCTCACCCTTCTCGAACTCAGGATTCTCACCTGTAAAAGTGAGATGCTGCCTACTTACACACTGACGCTCAATCTACTTATGTTTTGTAAAAAAAAATGCCTCTTGAGGAAAAAAATGAAGATATTTCTATGGGAAAAAAATCTGCGTATTTGCAAGGAGAAGAAATAATCCAAAAGGAGCCAATTCCTCTACACTTGCATGACTGTGCTAGCTTTTAGCACATTCACAACTTTAACAATAACTTGAAAGTCAGTAAAATTCTTTGAGAGAGACTAAACTTAAACTCAATATTTAGCTGCAAGTGCTGGAAGGACAAATGAGTTTCACAGGGTGAAACACCAGTCTGACCTTGAACATGAAAGCAAAGCCCTCACTATTAGCACAGGAAAATGTTAGAATCAAAGACTTCACTTGAGAAGCAGAACTAATTAGAGAAGATTAACAGAAATGAGGCATGTAATAGCTGGAATAGGGCATGACTGCAGTATGAAAGGCTGAATCACTGGACCTCTCATCAAGGTCAAGATCTTAAAAACACTCGAATTTTTTTAAAAGGCAAGTGGCAGGTTTTGCAGATGTTCCTGGGGCAGCTGAGCATTCATTACTTTGTTCTGCAGGAGCTTCCCCTGTCTCAAGACTGTCAGCCTTGATGTCAGGATACATTTCCAAGCCTGGGGGGACTGTGTTTGCATTCGGGACTGTTTGTATTCCTACTGCTCTGCGAGGGGACTGAAGAGGTATTGTACCAAGTCTGCTCTAAAGTGGTAATGGAGTGGAGATTCTGGATTTTTGTATGAAGCTAGTAACTGGTTTTTCTTGCACCTTTTTTTTCAAATGAGATATATTTCAGAATCTTCTTCTCCCATCTTATTTTCCATCCCCCGTTTTTTCTGTCACTAACCAGCTTTCTGCAAGCTCTAATAATCTCTTTGTTACTGAATGTTAATAAATGTTCCAGGGTCGGTTGGATGGCTTTTCTGATTTAGGCCCTGAAGTGACTGCTATACTAGCACCACAGTAATGGCCTCAGCTCAACTTGAAGTGGCTCAGAGGAAAGAATCACGGAACAGATGAGGTTGGAGGGGGCTCCTGGAGGTGATCCAGTCCAACCCACTTGCTCAAAGCAGTGTCAACTAGAGCAGAAAGCTTAGCACCTATTACCGATGGTATGTTAGTTCCTCATAACTGTCCATAATGATTTATTTAAAAATCACCTATATCCTAGAAACCAGGCTCACTGTAAGCATGTGTAACCTCGTGCCTATGGTTAACAGAAGTGCTGGTGCTCATCAGTGACTGCAGAAAAGACGCAGTCACCCGTGAGGACCCAGCATTCCTTGGGCTGATTCAGGGCCATGGCGTAAAAGATGTGCAAGGTTAAAAGAAGACAGGAAAATCAGTCTCTGTTATCCAAGTGTTTATAGTTATGTTAATAAAAGTAAGAGAAGGCTTCCTCTGTCTGTAGAGAAGGTGACACCGCAAGTCTCACTGAGGCATAATTAAATAGCTTTGGCAGGTCATCATGTGGATTTCTGCTAGAGCAGTATATTTCTATGCAAGCCTGAAGAAATAAAGATACAATTCAGAATGCAAAAGTTTCTAACTGGTTGCCATGTATGCTATACAGAAATTCCTGTGAAGTCCAATAATGGTCCTCATCACAGTCTACAACTTCCTCGCGAGGGGGAGTGGAGAGGCAGGTGACCTGTTCTCCGTAAACACCAGTGACAGGACCCGTGGGAACGGTGTGAAGCTGAGGCAGGGGAAGTTTAGGCTGGACATCAGGAAGAGGTTCTTCACTGAGAGGGTGGACACACACTGGAACAGGCTGCTCAGTGAAGTAGTCACTGCACCAAGCCTGTCTGAATTTAAGAAGAGATTGGACTGTGCACTTAGTCACATGGTCTGAAATTTTGGGCAGACCTGTGCGGTGCCAGGAGTTGGACTTGATGATCCTTATGGGTCCCTTCCAACTCGGGATATTCTATGATTCTATGATAACAGCATCCATTTGGTTTTAGTAGTAATGAAGATTACTGAGAGCTTAATTTAAGAGCTTAGATACAATGAGCAGAGAGCAATGTTGCCAGCCAGTCAAATTCTTTAGTGAAGATTAATAAGTGTAGTCCTATTTCTGATTCATCACAAGTATCTCAAAGAACATCATTCTCCACCTGCTTGAAAAGAAGCCACTCCTGATTGCAACCACAAATTTTCTGTTATGTAAAGAAAAGCCATGCTGGCCCTAACTGGACAGCACAGCAGCATCTTCGCTGAAACCAGTGGACTTTTAAAGGTGAACCAGATTAAGTAAAACTGAAATCAGCTCTGTTGAATGCTATACGTGGAATATTGGAAGTACCTACAACATATGGATCACTTACTGCATCAAAACAATTGGGAGCTGGGGGATGCAAGAGGTCCACTCTAAGCAGTTTTCATAAGTCACTGGACTGTGAGAATGCTTACAGAGATCTTCAAGGACAGAAAGTGGTCACATGAACTTGAGTAAACGTGCATTTTCCCCCAATGAAGTGCAGTATCTGAAGGAGCTCTTATGGTTTTCAGGCTAGAACACAACCACAGTGATAGATCTGTTTTTGTTCTGCTACGTGTGCAGAACTGCAGCCTCTTCCTTCTTTCCGTCGCTTGTTGGGTTATTAGGTTGGTCTGCTGAAAAGATTCCCCAAAGGTGTTTAGTGCCAGTCTTTTCTTATGTTTAATTGCATGAAGTTTTTCACCTAAATACTGTCTTTCCACTTGTCACTAGCATAGACAATGGCAGAAGTTCTGGGATGTCTACTTGTTCTTCAGTGTTCTTTGGAATCAGCCATTTGAATGCAGAAATAACAGTTGATTTTAGCCACCTCGCTCTTCTTGCACTTTGCCATGAGCTCTAGAACGGCTGGATGTTAGACTAAATTGAATCAGACATTTAAGACATACTCAAGAGAGAACAGTACAGATAGTTCTTGTTACATCAAGCAGAGGGCGTTTTTACACAGATAGAGGCTTGCAAAATGTTCAGTACCATTAGTGAATAAAGACATACAAATGTCAGCAGTCTTTAATGTGAGAGAAGGAATGCGTTTAGCTAGAAAGTTTGAATTGGTGGGTCCTACGAAGTGTTGTCCAGATTTACTTTTTGCAGTTGTATTGTAGAGGCACCTATTTTCTGTCTGTTCTCATGAGATATACTGCTCCAAATAAGTATGCGAGTAGACAGAAAAGAGTTTTGGTTTATCATTCCCACCAACACGTTCTTCATATTTTCCTACATTTGAAGATAGCTTTACTTTCAACTTTAACTATTGTTTTGTAGGCTGAATTGGGACAGAGCCTACAAGGGCCATATGCATCATCTTTCCATTCAATATTACTGATGTAATTTCTGATATATCGATGCCATTCTCTGGCTTCTTCCCTCGTTGTCATTGCTATCCTGTTATGCGACCTTTGTTTGCTTAGCTTAGGAGACTTGGTGTATCTTCTTTCTGTACAGTATACATTAGGGCATCAAAGAAGGTAAGGGGCTGCTGGAGAAGAGCAGCTACAGTTTGGACTGCTGTACACTGTATCAGACTTCAGCAGTGTTTTTTCCCATCTCAAAGCTCTTGGAGTCAGCAGACTCAAAGAGGAACTGCATGCTACATGGCCTGTAGACTCCATATCTTGGCCATTGCAACTGAATTACATCTTCTGTGGCACGTAATCAACATTTCCAGAACTGTGCATGTAATCCTGAGCTCCACTTTCCTATTCCACCCCACCAAAATGGGATCATCAGTGGATTGTTGTGGGATATTTAGCACGGCATTTAAGAGAGACCCTGGAAAAATGCCTGCATAAATAACAAGATGTACATGGGTAGGTACAGACAGAACTCCTTTTTCATGCTTTGAGCCAGCTCTAATCCAGGTGCCATTCAGCTGTGTTAACGTGACCCAGAGCCTCAGCTAACATGTTCTGCAAAAGCTCACGCTGAGAGATTCAGCGCAGTGCTAACACAGCTGTACCACTGCTGCACCAGACCTGGCTGATGTCCAAGCAGCAGCACGGTGACGTGCATAACTCCAGACATACTCCGAGGTTGTTTCCAGCTTTCAGGAGGTTGGTGAGTTATACCCCAGGCTTTTTTGCTGGTAACAGACCCTGCTTTCATCTTTCTGCAGCATGGGCACTTAACTTTGTTCAGGTTCACGGGTGGTTAGCCACAGCAAGGGCAGTACTTGGCTGCTTAAGCACCTACAAGTTGTCACAAAGCTTAGCAAGACACACTTGAAGCTATTGCTGCATACAGATGTTTTCTCAAGGCTAGATTATTACAGTGCGAGTTTTGGATTCCCTACTGTGATTAATTCATCAGTGCAGGTTACTTAAATTACAGTTGTTTGCATCCTCACAGGTCGATGACTGTCTATCTTTCTATGTCCTTGCTTTGACTCCCTGCCAAATTATGTTGTTTTCAATGTCTTCTAACTCACAGTGAAAGAAAGGAGGTGTGAAGTGTTACAGTCAAATTCTGGGCCCTCCTTGTGGAACAAAGAGCTAATGAAGTGCTCTACCATCCCTGCTAGAAACCCCAACAAGGGAGAACAACAGCTGTCGAGGAAAGAGTATGACCAATATATGCTGCCTTTTGTCTCCTTCTGTAGCTCTCCGGGCAGCCTGAATCTGAATTGGAGCAGCTCTGAGCTTAACTACTTCAGCGAGCAGCCAGCCTTTGGTATTCCCACTGTGAAGGAATGCATCTTGTTTTCAGACTCTGACTAATGCAATTAAAGATGTTTTGTCTGTGCCTTTATTCCAGGAAAGGTTAAGGGAATAGGATTCCAGTATGCTCAGCCTTGGGAAGGGAAGGAAGAGCAGAAAGATGCAAGGAGCTTCTCCCCTTAGCATCCACCCAGGCCACAATTATTCAAGCACAGCACTTTCCAGCAGAGAAGACCGCACCAGGCAAGTGCCTTGCCTGGGCTCTGCCTCTGAGCCTTAGCTGCTGGAGCGGGGACATTACACACAGTGGGTTAGCAGCCCCAGCCCATGCCCCTTTTCTACCCACAGAATTATTTAGCCCTAGAAATATTTCGATTTCTGTCCACGTGGATGAGATTTCAGGCAGGCGGGCGCTGCCCTAACCCTGAAGTTGCAGCAGCAGCGACTACAGGCTTGCTTTGTTGATGCCTGGAGAGCATCATGCTGCTGCCACAGGCCGAAGGAGCCCTTTGGAGCTCGAGTGGCAGCTGCGTGGTGCATGTCACCGCCTGCCAGGCTGCCCGCAGAGAAGCCTTGTCTATTGTCGTGTTTGTCAAAAGGCAGAAGCAAATTTTCTGTTGACCCATTTTATGGGTGACTAAAATATAATCAATATAAAGTAAACAGAAGAATCTCGTTGGGAAAAGGCTTATCTGGGTGTTTCACTGTTTGCTGCTCTGAGAGGGCTTTCACGTGTCATGGCTCTGTGAGTGGCTGAGAAAACAGCAGTGAGGACTGATTGAAACACGTTAGTCTTGGAAAAACAACAAATTAATCTGTAATATCAATCTAGAAAGTAATACACATCACTTATCTGTTTGCTGCCTACTGCCTGTGACTCTAGATGAGTCAATTAGGTTTAGAGGCTTCCTGTAGAAAATGTAAATATCAGGGCCTTTCTTCCCTTTTTGGGCCACCATAGAATAAAAGGAATAATCAGCGTTGCTTAGAGATTGAGGCATTGTCTAAACAGTTTTGTTTTTTTCTTTTAATGCTGAGATGTGAATTATAAAGAAAACAAAGAAGCATCATTGAGAGGTTTTTGGCCTGCAACCCCCTGTAGCAGGATCAAAGGCACTTAGACTGCTGTTGCTCAAAGTTATTTATTAGAAGGAATATGTCACATATTAAGTGTTGAGGGGAATGGACTAATGCATGTTGCTTGGTAGTTGGCACTATATATATTTTTAATAAACCTTGGCATTTTTTAAATGTGAGCTTATTGTCCTAAAAAGTTAAGCTTCTCCTAGATGAACAACAGGGTGAAGAACTGTAGAATAATCATTATTTGTTGTAGTATGTCAGGAAAGATCAGCTGAAAGAGTTTTCTAGGACTTTTTGTGGTATGCCTTTTGCTGCAGTAGGTTCCTGTCTTGCACTGTGCTTTTATGGGAAGTTGGCTGTAAAATTTAGGTTTAGCAGGTAATCCATTTTTTATTTTTCTTCAGCCCTTTTACTACAAAAATGATATTATTAATTATTCATTTTACTACAAAAATGATATTATTATTCATTTATTACTATTACCTTGTATTGTACTGCCAATATATTAAGTATACTTCAATTACAAGTTAAAAAAAAAAAAAGTGATTTGACTCCAAAATCTGGTAGTCAAACTATGGCTATGTATACAATCAAGACATGATTTCTAGCATGAGGGCTGTCTATCCATATAGGAATGAGTGCCTTCAATATTATAATAATAAATGCTTATGTAAGTACCAGAAAATCGAGTGGATGCTTGATATCTCCAAGAATGAGAGTAAACTATTTTCTAGCTGAAATGTGCACAGCGTTGTTGATCGTGGACCAAACGGGGCTGGGTGCCTGGCTGCCTTTGTTTTGAGCAGCAGATAATCCCCAGCTGCGGTGCCATCTGCTCACCTGGCCAGGAGCTGTGCCCGGCCTGCCCCCAGCCCCGGGGCGGGCAGGGACCCCTGCCTCTCCATCACCTGAGGTCTCCGCAGGTACCCCGGCGGCGGTGCTGACTGCCCTCCGGCTGCCTAACGCCAGCTGTGAAACAGCAGTCTGGGCACGCTCCAGCAGTTACTTATCTAATCCGTTCATTTAAATGTTCTGATCTAGAGATTTGATTATCCTGCAATTGGGAAAGTCCGCTTCAGTCTTGCCTGCTACATGTGGAATTTACGGCATGCAACTGTTGGCATCGTTTTTCTTGATTGCTGTTCCCTTTTAAGTAGGAAAGACGGTAATCATGTCCTCCTCCAGGCTTCTCTCCTGTGACCCTTTCTCATAGGTCACATCTTTCTAAATGTATTCCTATTTCTTCTGTCCCTCTTCAGAATTTCCCTATTTGCTTTTCTCACAAAATGGGATATAGTCTGTACTGAAGAGTGCATTGATGTCTTACATGTCATAACAGACAGTATTTGCCTTTTTGTATAGCTTTTCGATAGGGACATATTTAATTTGACCATCTATGTATGCCTGCTATGAATTGGTCTGTTTATTCCGACAATTCAGTTTTGTAGTATTTTGAAGGAAATAATATCACTGCAGTTATACAGAAGTTTATGAAGTCTAACAAAAATTAACAACTCTGGATTTCTGTCTTGCAGCTCTGTTAACTGAGACAGGGTTACAAAGAGGAAAGAAACAACCCGTGCTTGCCAGAAATATGCACTTTAATCCAAAAATTGTCAAAATTACTTTCAATACTTGCACTGGCAAGAAAAAAAAAAGTGCTTTCACACTGATGTTGGCCTGGTCTGACTTATGGTGAGATAAAAGATAAGTCAGCAGGGCTGTGCTCTGGCTGTGGCTAAAACCAGGCACCACGACAGCAGAGCTTTGCTCAGGTGGCCACCAGGGATCTTCCTGCTTCCTCTAAGTGGGTTTTGCCCCACTGCAGAACTAGAATAGCTTCACTAACTCCTCTCAGTCTGCAGCACAGATCTACTCTAATGTGTCCACGGTAAATTTATGAAATGGGTATAGAGAGCTCTAAGTCACTTATGGACAAATTTTTAAAAGAGAAAAAACAATCAAAAAACACCTGAGCCATTCCTAATGAACTTTCCGAATTGTTTAAAAAAAATAGGAAACCAAGGCCACCAAATCCCCCCCATGCACCTGTGACTAGCTAGATATAGTTGTAAGCTTTGGATGGACACACCTTTGAATGGTTTATGTATATATTAAAAACAAATTAAATACAAATGTGGTTGGGATGTTTTTAATGTCACTTTTATGCAAGTGGAACAAGGTTGACCAAGTTACTTCCTTGTTCAAAAATTATAGGGCTACTACACTACCTTCTCAGGATTTTGTTTGATTCCAGAGACAGAGGTGTTACCTGTAATGAGATACATATATGAAAAGAGGAAAAACCAAAACCTTGTAATTGGGTCAGGAAGCTGTTGCTTTAATCTCTCTTAGGATAATGGCAAGCACCTGAAAAACATTTCATTTTTGATACAATACGGGTGCAATGTAGAACAACGAGAACAGAGGGAAAAGCCATAGGGCTCCTGGTGCTTGTGCTCCAGCATGGTGACTGCAGCCCTGATAGGCAATGTGCTCCTCAGCAAGCTAACAAAGATCTGCTGAAGGACTGCCTCTGCTATGAACGCATCCGAAGCTCATCTGAACAATGCTCTGCTAGAAAGCTACTTGCATCATCTGAGTGTGCATGAGGGATGGGCAGTATGAGCAAAACCACAAATCTCTTTATAAGTAGAGCTTTATTCCTAACGCTGTAATCAAGCATTAATTAGAAGTTTAGTGATGGGAATAGTTGCAGGAAACTAAAAGAGCTCCTCCACAGGGAAGAATTGCATAGCCTCAGTGTCTCAGAGGGGCAGAAAAGGGGTGCAAATAAAGCTTGGTTCACACTGATAGGAATCTCAAAGGAAATTTCATTCCTAATTTATCAACATTTGGGGGAACAATTACAAAATCAATAGGGATTTTCTCAGCTCAGCTGAAAGGTCATGAAGTCACTTGAATGGTTAAAAGATTATATATAGTTTTGAAATTATTTTTGTCAAATGAAAAATATGATAATGCTGCATTACGGATAGATTATCCATTACAAAGCTGTTGAAAATAGAAATTTAACAGGGAAATATGTTTTGTTCCAAAATGGTTTAAGATGAAAAAAATTGTGAGCTTGCACTTGACCCTAGACAGAATCACCTCCAAAATCAATGCCTAAATTATACCTTTGTTTGTCATAATTCTCCCCACTTTTTTTTTTTTAAAGCAACTTTCTTCCCAGAGGTATATGCCGGAAAATGCTGCTAGACAAGCATTTATTTATCAATGCTGTTCTGGGTTTGGGACGTGCTTCCTGTCAACTATGGCATCTAATGATTCATGGTCTCTTCTCATGCAGAACTGACTCTGCATCCACCACAGATTAATTTTCCATAGTTTTAGTGTAATTTTTGTAAACAAATTGTTTGCAATTAATGCAGCATATAAACCTCAATTTATATTGAGGGCTTACATACAGAGCTACAATAATCATAACCATGAGCACCATCTTCACATTAAGAGAACTGGAAAATATACTTTACTTGTAGGGTTGTCTGTGATGGTTGTTTTAGGTATCACCTCAGTTAAGTCTTTCCAGGTATTGCATTAATCAATACACCATGAAAAGTGACGTATTCCAGGAAGACAAGTCGTCCTCTAAAAGATTCTGTAACCAATTTTCTCAGAGATAAAAGTGAGCCTTGTGGTGTTCTGTAAGAGTTGACCTTCTTTAAATTCTTTTAAATATTTAAATTTAAAGAGTTAAACTCTTCTTTAAAGAGTTCCTTCTTTAAAGCTGACCATTACTTCCTCCTTTAACAAATCTGGTTTATTGGGTGTCACAAATGAATACAAATAACAGCTGAAAAAAAGCGGTAAAACGGAATCAATTCTATGGCACATCAGGCAGCAGGAATTCTATCTGGTGCAAATTCACTTCCCAGAAGCAAAGTAAACTTTAAGACTGCCCAAATCCATTCTTTTTAACATACCAATAAACGGTAATCTTAGTGATACATTAAAAAGTGGGCTAGGATTTCAGTAGAGCAGTTCTGCATCACAAGTTAATGTCAGATATTTTAATACATATATAATTAGGACAGAAAGAGGAATTAATTTCTACTGCTCTTCAACACCATTGTGATTATTTGAGGTCTCACATTTCCCTTGAAACACCAACTAAAAGTGCAGTTTTTAATTGTCCCACCATCCTTAAGATCCAAGAAAACCAGTGTCCCTAACAGAAAGGTTTTTGCAGCAAGAAAGTGTTTCCTGCCCACGTCTGCTGAACACTTGTATTTGCTCATCTGTTGGGGTGTACCTGGCACAGGTGACAGTCATAAAAGCCTACATCAGGATCTGAGTTAAATATTGGATTTTAACAGAACCATGCATTCTTGGAACTTCTACTACAATAAAACAGGAACAAGTAACACCAAAATATTTTTTTTTTTTCTTAACATGTTTCCTAGGACATAGTTCTCTCTGCTTATGATAATGTCACTTGCAGGAATGGGTTTGGAAACAGAACTTTGCAGGGGTGGAACTATAGGTAGTCTTTTTTTTTTTTACTAAGTGCATGCATTTATGAGCATCCATACTCGTATTTGTGCAGGTGTTGCACCTGACAGCATTATGCATCTGTTGGGCCTATGGTAGACTACACTAAAATGCTTTTCGAAGCATAGTTATGCTCAGAACTATATAATTAGAATTAAAGTTTAAAAAAAAATAAAAGTATTGCTTGTTGGAATTGTTGTTTTTGTGATTTACAGGCTGTAATCCTGTCACTGTACAGTCTGATGTTAAGTGGTGTTAATAGTGACAAAAAATGTAAAGTATCATTTTTACACATCCTGTGTTTTCAAAAGGAGCCACAAGTGACAGGACTGTTCTATAATACTTTCGGCTTTATAGAAGCTTTATGTACAGCCAGATTTTAATAAAAGCTTACCACCAGTTTAATTCTTAGTATGGTATAGGAATTAAAGAATAGTATTTCATAATCTCCCCCAAGTACATATGAACTAACTATCCTACAAATAGGAGGGAACACAATTATTTTTGAAAAATTTGTTTAAATTTCTTTAGTTCAACCTATTACTTTTATGCTATATTAGAATATTTATGTGACAATTTTCCTGCAAAATGCTTTAAATTAATTGCAACTTTTCGTAAAGGATCTACTATTCTGTAGTGTACCATCTATGTTTCACTGTATCCTGTAGTGTCCCACCTGTATCTCCCCCACTTCTCAATCAAGCATACCACTGTTCACCTCAGGAAAATGGATGAGCAGGAAGAAACATTATAAGCAGTTATGCTTTAGGAAAACTTGTCTTCTAAATACTATGTATTTCCTGAGTTGTTTAGAGTAAATAATTATGATAGACTTTAAGTAGTACCTATGATCAGAATATTTTGGGGAAAGACAAGTCTACTCAATTGACTTAAAAACAACCCTGGTTGATACAATGCTTATACACATTGGAAATCATCTCTGTTCTGCTTTATTCACTGCTTTTTGCTCTTGGTCTTTCTCACCTTTAATTTTTAAATAAGGAAGTTAGTCAGTAATTGCAGTCAGTTCTGCATCGACCTGCTTTACCTGTTCGCAGTTTAGTTTTTATTTACAGAAGTTCTCAGGAGTTTCAAGTGGCATACAGACTTTCTTGAGAGAAAATACCCCCAAGATTATCACGTACAGTGCGCAGATAGATGCTCCTGAGCCTGATTCTGGCTCCTGCTGTAGGTTTTGCACACTGGTATATCAATTTGTATTATATCAATTTATAACAACCACAAGTCGACCTGGGGAAAAGCAAGTCCTCCAAGACTGAAAAGCCTCTAGCCTGAGACTGGCCATATGGCCATATACCAGAGAAAAAAACTCATGCCACATCTGAAATGTCACCCTAGCCAGCTTCTATGTTAAGCAAAAGACACAAGATGACATATGACTAGTTTTCTTTCCTTTGATATCCTATGTTAAGCAAAGCTCAGCCGAAGTCCAAGCCAAAACTTGTAGTCTTTTTTTTTTTTTAACTGATTTTTGAGAGGCTTTTTTCTCATTTACATCCTAGCAATGCTTTCTTTGTGTGTGATGTTTTCAGTGTGACTGTTTCAATTTTATAAACACCTGATTTGTTACCTCCATCCCTGCAGCATTTATGGTTTGTTCTAAATTACATGCCTGGTTTAGAAATGAATTTTATTAATTATCGCCATTCCTGTTACTTCATTTTAATTAGATAGCAAATTCTGTCTCCGACTTTCTGGTTGTTCATCCTTGTGTGCACATATTTTAAAAATCACTTTCTGAAAGTGGAAGGTTTATTCTCTCTTTTCCTGGAAAGTCCTGTTGTGAGATAATTTAGAATATTTTGGCTTTGCTGATTCACATCAATAGATGCCTGACAAAGAAAACTGCAAGGGTAAAACTGTATTTTTTACATCCTGTATGCCATTTTTCCTACATTTCAAAGTAGGTATTTTTTCAGTGCCAGTTGATCTAACTGCATCTGTTTGCTTTTCAGTCTTTAATTTAGTTTGGGCTGTAAACTGTCCAAGTAACAATTTGAGTGATGCAGCAACAGAAGGTGACCCAGATTACACAACACCGCTCGCTAATGCCAAGTCTTCTTGTTTAATGGCAGCTGCTCAAAGCTTTGTCTTACTGCAATTCACATTCAACATACGCAAATCAAACAGCCTTCTCAGACAGACACACATCCTGCCTGTCTTCATTTTAAGCATGTTTAAGAGCTACTGCTTTTCATAAACATACATCAGCCTCACCAGCTGAGGCCACTTAGCCTCCTTGGCTTGGATTTACTCTCAGCCATCTGACAGAATTGTCAAGGAAACCCATTGTGACTTCCAACACTTCGCATACTTCTGTTTAGGTGAAAGTTTGCTGTAAATATTTTTTCTATTAAAAATAGTTGGACTTTTATACTCTCTCATAATGGAGATATTTAGTACCCCAAATATCAGTTGTTTAATAACTACTTTCTGGAGGGATTTTAATTAAAAAGCTAAGAGAAGGATTATATAATAAAGCAATGGGTGCTGCTAAAATACATAGCTTGTACAGTTTTAGCAAAATACTTTTATTTTTATAGAGTTAAGTTTGAGTTTATTGGATGAATGGTATCAACATGCTAGAATTTTATCAGAACGCTTTATTGCTGTACCTTCAATATGTGAAGCAAAATATTTAAAATGTTTTCATTCTTCATTTAAGAAAAAAGTTTAAGTGTGAAGATCAGGAAAGCTATCATGCAATGCGTTTATACAACTTAGTTTCCTGGACCAAATTTTTTTTGGCATCTCCATCAAATTTTTAAAGCCTTCTGACAACACAAGCTTCCTGCTGGAAGTGCACGTCTAGCAAATCTACCCAGAGGACATGTCAGAACAATAAGAAAAAGAACAAATCTTACTTTTTAAATGGATGAGCAGCAAAAAACTGAGGTAGAAGATGAGTAGAGAGTTAATTCTTGAATGAGCCATATTCATCTTGATAGGACATCCTCCACCGACTTGTCTGTTCTCCAGAGGGCTGATGCTGATCCTTACTGTTTTCTCCTCATCTCTGAAAGCAAGGTACTACCAAAGGCACTGAGCCCACTGTAACCCATCTTTGCCTGTGACCCTCCTCAGCCCGTTCCCTTCAAACCTACAGACTTTGCTTCAGAAGGCAGTTGTTGTTAAGGTTTTACTTCAGCAGGTCTGAGTGATTTTTCAAACCTGGTGCAGATTTGTCTGTGAACTGGACTGGAGTCTTTCCCCAGCTTTCTGCTCCGGGAGTGTCATGAACGGTACAGCGCGTCTGGCTGACACAGCACAGCAGATGATGCACAGGGCTCTTTTAATCTTTCAGCATGCATTATCTTCTATTAAAGCTCCATTACGTCTTCTGATTCATAGTGTAAACACTTTGTGCTTTTTTTGCATAAAGTCAGCTAGTAAACACTTCATGCTTTTTGCATTTTTCTGTATCATAACCCCATTAGTACATGAAGATTAAACAATCTCATATTCAGTTTTTTCTTTTTTTTTTTCCAGTTAGATATTAGCTGATTCTCTGCCAGAATCTTTTGTTTTGTTTTTTTTTTTTTTTGGTTTGGGATTTTGTTGCTTGTTGTTTGTTTTTCACTGGTTTTATTTACTTTTGCCATTTTTATTTTTTTAAGAGGATACCAACTGGGAGCTGGTACAGGCCCTTCATCAGGACAGGCCCATTAGTTGTAACTTTGAAGCTGGGGAGACCTTTCATTTGCAGATTCAGACTCATCAGTTGATTGCAGCTTTGTTTACAGATCTTAAAGCCTTGTCCTAGCCCAGCAGAAGGGGAGGGGAAGGAAGAGGACAACAGCCCCAGCAGCCACTTTCAGATGCTACAACCCTAATAGAAACTTTAGTCTTCCGGTACCTTACAAGCCCATGTGTTGTTCAGCATGTATGTTTACGGTGGGTGGCTATACCACGAAATCACTGCAGTAGCATCATTCAGGCCAAGAAAGAGATGACTTTCCTCATTCTACCATCTTCACTTCTACATGCCTTTCTGGCGTTTGGCCCTCAGTGCTTCCTGCTTGCTCTCCTTGCCACTGTGCAGAGACCAGGTATTTCCGAGCCCAAGAAAAAAACACAAAAATCTGCTTGGCCATTGCTATGTTATCATACCATGAAAGAGATAAAGCTCAGTTTATGGCAGTTGTTTGTAATGGGTAGTTACTTTCACATCCACTCCTTCAGCTCAGTGAACGGAATAGTTTTAAAACTTTCCGTGTTTCAAGGCCCTTTTTTCATTCCCACTTCGTTCATGCGCAGTTGCTGCTCAATAACCTTGTGGCACACCTTTCCAGACCAAAGTGTATGAACAAATCCCAGGTCTTTTGAAAGTTCTTAAAATTGGGTTGCTTTTAGGATAGCCAAACGAGATGGCCAGAAGAGCTGCTTTTTCATCCTGTTTGAAACTTAACTCTGTGTTTCTCAATGCCTATTTCAAATGTTTCTTCTGCCTAATGTGCTATGCATATCCCAGAACTTAATGGTGAGCAAACTAAATTAATTTACCATTGCTCCAATTCCTAGAAGTTGCTGACAGGAGAGGGTTTGAATTTCCACAGTGCTGATATTCTGAACATCATTTGTACACAGTGAAACGTAACATCTGAATGTAATTTCAATTCTTTCAGTTTCTTTCTCAGTACAGCTTAGCTTTGATGAAATTCTGCAGTCATACAAGTCGGAGGCTATGTCATTTTCTCAGGGAAAAGGGCTGGTGTTGCCATTTTCTTTCACCTAAGTGCTGCCCTTTCTGTTCCTATTGCTTCTTTGCAATAATTACAATGTGGTGTGGTATCAGACTATACTGGTCAGTGTAATGTCTTCTAAAATATTTTACTGTGTCTCTGGCCGGCCAACTTCATCACCCAACATCTTTTGCTGCCAGCTATAGGCAGTGAGACTGGTGTTGCTTCAATTTAAAGTGCAATTTTTACTAACACCATTCTGTGCCTTCTAGGTCAAATGGAACTATAGGTGGTTTTCTTAAGTAATTGGTCTTTCTTCTAGTCTGTAAAATGTTACGATGTTTTTAATCTAGATTATAAAATAAACAGAAACTACTGCAGTTAAATAATCCACATTAAGTGTATAATTCCCTTGAAAGTAGGCGATGTCTTTACACAGTTTACAAATTGTTTGTTGCTGACTAACCTGAAACTTTTATTAAAAAGATGTTTTTTTGGTCACTGGCAATTAAAACACTGGTCAGAAGCAGGTGGGTGATTTCACGGAAGAGTGGAACAGTGATGAAGATGATGATACTGCCTAGAGAGGTTGTGAATATGCAAAACTCAGCTGGGTGAGGTCCTGGGAAGTGTGCTCAAGCTGGATCTGCTTTGAGCAGGTGGTTGGACTAGGGATCTCTGGAAGTCTCTTCCCACCTATATGATCCTGGGATTCTCTTTTCTGTGAATATAGCATTAGTTTTTTTCTGTATGAGCTCCAGCCTATTTTAGATCAGTCCATAACTTTGCATTCCTAATGCAGAAAACCTCTGGTTTTATCATACACTGCTTGTTTTTCCAAGGCTCTTTGTTTTTTCATGGTAGCATTCAGCCACGCTCTTTTATTTTTACCTTTTCTTTTTATCTTCTGTTAAGTACTTGCCAAATTTCATCATAGTTATGTGCCACTGTTCACTGTTAGTAGAATTTCGTTTTATGAAAAGCCTATGGAGCCTGAGGGCATGGAGTCACTCAGCCGTGCCATCCCTTGGGCCTTTTAACCACTAGGAGACATCTCATCGTGCACATTTTGGAGATGTGAGCTGGTTCGCTCATGCAGACTGTCCTGTTGAAGTCAGATAAACACATCTGGAAAGTTGCTTTGAAGCTCGTATTAGAAACATGAGGAGGATTTGATCTGTATAATTGTAGCTGCAGCTAAAGTACGTCACAGCAGGTTAATTCTAAACCATACATTTTAAAAGAACAGCAGTAGAAAGATACTTTACTTATCCCCAGTGAAATGCAGGTGCCCTCTGTATGAACTTACGAGCACGTATCTATATTGTCATCTTGTGTGGAGCGTTAGAATACATTTCTGAAGTATTTATTGGAAACTCTGGATGATGGAGCTTGCTAAAACAAGGGATCTGACCAGATCATTTTCCTGTTCATGATGCTCATATCCTCTTTAATATATACATAGCTAGCATTATTTTTGGTTGGAGTTCTTTGGATAATTATGAATGGACGAACCAACACGTAAATGGTCTTGTGGATAGAGAATTGTTTTGTAACAGGAAGTTGTTTATTTCATTAACAAAACTGCTATAATCTATTTGCATTTTAACTAGGCACCTTGCAACAAGATCAACTGTATGTGCATTGATTTCATACCACACTTGCAAAGTTAACTGCCTTTAAGAGACAATAAGAAATTCACTTGGTCTGTGCTTATCCACTGATACATATTTTATTATATTGTTAGTCTGCAAATATTATGTTTAAGCTTACTTTTCTTTGCTATTAATATGTACAATTATTTTTGTCTTCCCCCTTTGAACTCTTGCTTTGATCTTTTTTCCCTCCTTTAGCCTGAGTAGCAATTCAAAGCAGAACACGCTCTTGCAGAAGACATAGAGCATGGGCTTTCAGTTTTATCAATCTGCAGATTACAAATGGGTTTATGAAACTAAAGGGTTGTATTTTAAAATGTAAGATTACAGAAGCATCAAGTTAATTTACTCAAATATATCTTATTTTGGGTGTAACAGAAATGGCAGGAGTGATGATCCAGGCACTGCTTCCAACCATGTGTTCAACTACAAGAATTTCAAGCCATGGTTGATAGCAGCCGGTACTTGCTCGTGGTCAGTCACTGCTTCAGGTGCACACTGTTCAAATCAGTGCATTTCTGGAAAGGTGTTTGAACTGCTTGTTTTTTCATACAAAGTCTCTCCTGAGTATTTTACGCTTAGCCAAACTGCCTCTGTGAGGTACTGCAGGATTCCTCTGGGACTTGCAGAACTCAACAGCGCGTGATTTAATTACCTTATCGTTATCTCTGAAATTTGGAAAATAACATCTTTTTATTGTATAGCGTGTGGTTGATAACACCAACAAAGCAATTCCACTGTCAGATGAATTATAGGTCAGGCCTTGTCAATGTAGATGAAAATTTGCAATTAGTATTCTGTACCTGGCTGCTAACGAACCGTCTAATCAGGAAGTTTCTGTGTACCAGTAATCTTCCTGTGAGTGTCAAGGTCACAGGAGTGCTTGATGAAATGATACGCGTAGGGTTTTTACAACAGCACTGATACATTAAGTGCTAAATGGATTGTAAATTTAGGTTTTACTTCTGTGCTTTTTGCTTCAGCAGAATATACGCATTAACAGACTTACAAATCCTCTTCTAATTCTTTTTTTTTTCTTTCCTTCAGAGTGAGATAAGTCATACCATAAAAATTGAAATTAAATTGAAAAACCTGTCTGTGTCAGAAGGGATAATTGTACAGGCAAGAAACATTTTCAAAGGTGTTTGGAAGATATTTGAGCTAGTATGCTGCATTGCTTCCCCTGATCAATACTAAGCCGTTCCTGAAGGAATTCAGACCCCAAAACTCCATCAGGCAATGGTGGAGAGGAGGAGAAAGAATGAGAATCAAGAAGCCAGGATGAGCAAACAAGGTGGCTTGATTTTAGTGCACACTGGACATGTAAACATTGTACGTTAGGTCAATGCTGTGGATGATAGCTACAATTGTATGGTGAGGTTGAGAAGTAGGAGATGTAACTAAAACTGTAATAGAAATTTTAGTCTTAGGAAATATCCTGCATTGAGAAAACTGGCATCCTCCTTCCTTTCATGAG
This sequence comes from Anser brachyrhynchus, assembly GCF_964034855.1. Taxonomy (NCBI): domain Eukaryota; kingdom Metazoa; phylum Chordata; class Aves; order Anseriformes; family Anatidae; genus Anser; species Anser brachyrhynchus. The sequence continues at coordinate 25,780,114 of NC_137702.1, read as the reverse complement.
CAGAGCACTGGGCTAGGGGCCAGGAAACCAATTCTTTCCCCAGTTCAGCCTGTCAGCACTGTGCTGACAGGTGAGGCAAATCACATTTGTTGGCAGTGATAAATCATTCTGAGGTATTGCAATTTGACATGGAAATGCAGAACACACTAATCATTAAATAGTAATATTTGTAAAAGGCAAATAGAGAAGTTTCTAATTTTTTCCTGATCTCTAATATCACTTATATTTTTTTCTCTTTTTTTATTTTTTTTTTCATTCAGTCATTGTATTGACTATTTGTGACAAGGTTTTGAAAAACATCTGATGATCTGGGGCTCTTTAATTTACAGGTTTCCAGTTGAAGGATGTGACTTCCAGAAAGTGCAAAGCAAAAATTCCCTGCAGGCATCTCTGAAATGTCTCAGCATGGGTCTTGGCAAGTATTAAATTCCTCTTGGAAATGTTGGCCTCTGTGCTAAAGTATTAGATAATATTATGGGAACAATAGGTAATAGTAAGTGCCCCAAAGGGATATCAAGTTCCTGCTAAGTATCGGTTCAGACAGCATTCATCTTAATGCCAATGCATTTCTTATAGGCTGCAGTTTTGTATCAAACTACGTCCTGAAAGATTGTCAGTTTGAATTATATTGTTCACAAGGTAAAATGAAATATTCTGGCTTCCAGACTTGTGTTGATTTAGAATATTTCACACCTATTTTATTCAGTGGGAGTGATACTGACTTCAGTGACAATGACATCCATGTTGACATGATGTCACCCTGTTCCCATGCCAGTGAAACGTCCCCTGGATGGAGATGGCACAGTATCTCTAAGCATCATGTTGGGTATGAGAGGGGGAAAGAATGGTCATTGCAGTTATAATTCATTTGTGTTCTGGTAGTATCCAGGGGTCCCCTTAAATCATCAGGTGGTTTGTTTCCGAATTCGACAGCTTAACTGCATCTTAGATTCCGTGTGTGGGTATGCTGAGATCTTTGCACATGTTGAATTTCAGAAAGCACTTTCTATTTTCCTAGGTATCAAGATTTCTTTTGGTAAAATGAGACATTTTTATAGCGTCTTCCTCCAATACAGTGAAAACCTTGGTGACTGTGGCTGTTGCGCACAGGCAGCTGCTGAGAGTTTTTTCGTCTTAGCACCCAAATTTGAACTTAGCAACTATGTTCCCCAGGCGCTGTTTTGTGGGACTTGGACATCTAAATCTGGGCCCCTGAGACACTGGGGTACAAGTGTTTCTAAGCCCGCAGTTCCAGGGTAGTTAGTGCTATCACAGAAATACCATTGTGCCATCAGAAACTGCATCTAATGCCTTGACTATACACTAGATGTTTTGCTCCATATAGAAGCACCTACGGGAACAGACATGCTAGCAGCAGTAAACAAGAATTTCTTACTGTGGCCACTGTCCATATGTGTTCCTTATGTTAGTAGGGTAAGATTTCCTCCTAGCATTCAGCCACACAGAGTAAAGAACTTGACCAACCCACTGGGGTAGCAGAGCGAGGAGTGAAACTCCCCATCCCCACCAGGTCTTATGAAGGACTTGCTACAGGTCCTCAGTTAACCTACGGGAACAACTCACATGGCTGAAGAACAGCAGATGTGAGCTCTTTTGAAAATATAGTCCTGAATGTTGTTAGACAGTAGAAATGAGCTGCAGTCTGAAGATGCAGCTCACACAGCAATCTGTTTTCTTAAATAAGATTAATCCGAATGAGTGAAACCGTCTGGCAGAATCTAACTACTGAAGAAGAGATCAAACTCAACCCATGCAAACCTTGACCATGCCTATTCCTACAGCAGCGAAGTCAAACTTCGGTATTAATTTAACGAAGTAGATTATTAAAACATGTCCTAATGTAACATACTCTTTAAAAAAGGCAGGAAACTAGTAACTTAAATTATTACCCCAACTTTCATTTTGATATGATAATCACAGCTGGCTAACTGGTCAAGAAATGGGATTAACTTTCTGAGGACTGTGCAGGCAGAAGTTAACTGTACTTGCTATACATTACATTAGCAGTTACGGAGACCACTAGTCTAACAAACTGCGCCATTTTTGTCCACTTAATCTGATTCTGTAACAATTTGGCATTTATTTAGGGCCATACCCTTCTACCTGTTGGAAGTCCCCACTGATTTTGAAAGTAGGTGTTGCACTTGTAATTCAAGACAGGAAGAAAAGCTTTTGTATCTGGGCAAACTTGATGGAAATCCTGCAAGTTCCTTAACAATAATGAGAAAAATGTATCCACTCACATTTATCATACAGAAAAATAAGCACAAGTGTTTTGGACTGTATGTCACTGCAAATGTGAGAGGTGTTTTCGAAGCACTGAGAAGGAATATGAACTTAGACGGTCATTTCTCTTAACAACTCAGTCTTGGAATTTTTGGAGCCTTTTAAATGGAAGAGGTGTTTTGGTTTTTTATTTTTGTTTGTTTTTTGGTTGTTTTGTTTTTAAATGGTCTTTTATTTAAAAATTGCTGGGAAAAAATGTTTTCACAATTTAAAAATGTATAACCTGCTTGCTCATTTTTTTCCCCTGTGGACAAGTAAAATAATTTCTAAAGTGTTTTCAGAAGTTTGAAAACTAAATTAAGATTCCTCCAACCAAACCTTTCAACTAATCCAAGCCACTTCTTATATCAAATATTTTCAAGGCAATAAATATTAAAGATTTCAATCTTTGGTTTAGATTGGCAACAGGAAAATATTTTCGGTAAGAAAGAAAAGCATTCTCACTCCCAGATTTCCTTTGAAGTCTCTTCTACCTGTCTTGATTCAAATAAAGGGCACTAGTGTAAGCAGAATTTCAAAAACGCTCCTAAGAGGAAAGGCACTGCTTGTGGATCTTCATGAAAGGCATCCAGGTATGTCAGCCCTTTCACCACCATTCGCAACAGAGCATCCATCCACAGTCATTGTGGGTGAGACCAGTGAAACTGCACTACGCTTAACAGATGTCACAAAAAATTCTTCAGTAGAAAAGGATCTGAGAGAACATGATTCCTCCAGAAGAAACTCTGCGAGCCTTTGGTTTAGAAGTGCTACAAGGGCTCTGAATTTTGTCTAATAAAATAAAACTAAGAACTGTTTCTCCCCTTCAGCTATTTTTACTGGAAAAGTATACTTTCTAAAATGAATTAACATCAATCTTGGGAAAATAGGTAGCCACAGCAAAAGAGATGTACAACTACCCCGAATGTAAGAATTTACTGAAATGGTTTTAGGTCCAGCAATACCCCAGGCAGCAAGTTGGTTTTTTGCTTGCTTGCTTGCTTTGCTGTGTTTGTTGTTGTTTATTTTATATATATACATAGGTATAGATATATGTTTTAATTTATTTTATATAAAAAAATAATAGTCCTGTAATAATCACCTTGTAACAATGACTTTAATTTTAAGGTCATTGTTACAAGTTGATTATTTAAGGATTATTTTAAGTGTTGCACTTCGGAACGACTACAGGAAGACATCCTGCTGTTGTATTTATACTAGCATTTTACCAACTCAGTTGTCATTTATTTATTTTTTTAATTTTTATTTTGGTTAGTATGATTTTTTCTAAATACCTTTTCTGTAGCAATTTCTTGTACAAGCTTCTTTGGTTAGTGATGCATATTGGATCACTAGCTGAGCAGAATTAATTCTGTATTTCCAGTCATTTTTAGTTAAACAGTTTTCTTCTATGCTGCATGCTTGCACAATGCATATGGTAACTACTGCTTTATTTGACTGAAAGCAGGTTTGTCTTGCTTCAGGTTTTTAGCAGCAGCCAGTCTCAAAGCATAATTAATCTATTTGTGTTCTGCCTCTTGATACCAGAATCAGAATTATATTTTCTTAGAAAAAGAAAAAAAAGATTGTAATTACTATTAAAATATATTAAGAAATCATATAATATGTACCACCTAAAATAAAAGGTGGTCCTGAAATTTATACCATAGTGGTGCTTCAGAAATAGATGTAATGTGTTCATTATGTAGTGTTTTTTTCTTATAGTAAGCGGAGTAATACAAGCTGTAAGCTTCATAACTACATCCTTTCATCCTGACTGTAAGTAAATGGGCAATGCATCATAGGATATGTAAGCTGGACTCAGACAAATGAACAAGCACAGATAAAAACACTCACATAACTCTAAAATATCCTTCTGGTTTTAGAACTGGGTGTTGTGGGGGGTGGGGGAATACATTTTGTAGGTTATACATTTAACTTTAAAATTCAAAATAAATAACATCTACAAATTATATGGATAGTGATTAAGGAGAGCACAGAAGAGCATTTTAATCTCCTTCTACACGTTGAAACACCATGCCTCTATAACAGAGATAAGTCCAGATTGCCTGACAACTGTAACCATGTGAAGGTTCAACACAAAGGAAAGGAGAAGAGCTCTGAAAAGCCTTGATAAACACTGAGCTGGTAGGCCTATCGGACTGCATTTTACTCCTAGCCATCCTTTTAATTACATAATGGATATTATCAGAGGACGCAAAGCCTTAAATACTGTTGGTAATTTGTTGGTTTCATATGTTAAACTTCTAACAAAATTTTATTGTCATCCCTCTGATTTTTTTACCCCATTCAGGAACTTCTATATATTTTAATTTATTGCTGAAAACATCTTCAATAGTGAAGGCTTTTTTCCTCTTAAAGAAGAAATATCAAGCACATGGTAACACGTATGTTTCTATATATGTATTTTAACCTGTGTGTGAAATTCTGTTTTCTGATGGGCATTGTAAGTGTGGTGCAACTGTGTGACTGCGTGGCTCAAATGCCACAAAGCGTCTTGTGTCCAGATCAAGCTGCTGTAAGTTGGCTCTCGTAGTGTAACAGAAGTGCTGTGTTACACATATAGCAAAGGAATTCTGTTCTACTGGTATGGAGAGTTGTGTGAAATGGCTGTTTTGTGGAAAGAAGTATTACTATTTTATAAGTAATTCAACAAGGTATTTATGTCCAGGCATAAATAATCTGGATGTGTTGCTGCAAAACAGATACTGAATAACAGACGCAGGGTGTTTAGCTCATATGGAACTTTATATTAACACAATTGGACTGCTTATAATATTTAAAAAGGCCCTAGATTAACCTTATTATAGACTTGGTAATTCAAAATGAACTAGTTCTGTACCTCTTCTTTGTGGCATTATAAGCAATGCATTCCTTAGGCCCTTGGAGAGCAATGACTCAGAGCTAACCTGAACAAGAATGGACCTTGGCACGCTCAATGCCTCATTTATTCTGCACTGCTGAATCCTTACAGTAAACTATTCAACCCCTCAGTACATCAGTCTAATACATAATCAAATATGCCCTCAAGTTTCAAAGTAATATAAGAGTTGAAAACTCCCTCTACCCTTGCAAGGGTACTAGATAAAAGACCTAAGATCTTAAGGGTAAATCAGTACAAGGCCTTCACCTGAGGCCTTTCATGACAGAACTCCTAACTTCATGTTCTCTGTAAATGTGAAGTGCTAGAATGATCTTCAGGTGTCTATGATGACAGAGAATATACATTAACATTTTGAAAGCAAAATGCAGCTACTGTTCTTAGGGGTGAAAAACAATGTTTATGAACAGGATGGGGAGAGAGTCTAGAAAGGCCCTGACTTGCATTCTGTGGCCCAACAAACAGCACCAGGCCTGACTGCAATAATACTCCAATTACCAAACTCTAGGGGAGGATAGCTGGCATTTCCCTCTGTCCGATGATTTAATTGGGCTGTCAGCTAGGGATAATTAGTTTCTGGTTGACTGAAAAAAGTGACAGTGACATCAGCTCTCTGTTACCCTTTATTATTTAAATTCTTGTATCATAACAGGGCCTCAGCACACAGGGCGCTCCTGCGGCATTTACAAGTCTCTCGTTTTGCAGGGCAATGGAAATGCAGCAAAGCAAGACACACAGAAAACATTTCGAGCTGTTTACCACATACATTTTCATAACACAAGGACTTTTGAGAGCCAAGATTATTTCTGTACAGGAAAGTCTGGTTTTGCTTGTTTTACTGGAAATTTGATAGTACTGTTACAGATGTGACAGTCTAAAGCTATAAACAAGGCAAGGTTTATAGGTAGAGGCGATACCTTCCATTAATCCAGCTGATGTGACTTGAAAAATAAAGATAATTTTGGGCACATGAACCCTTCTTGAGATCATGTACCCAAAGCTGGTCTGTTTTTAGTTCACATGGTCACATACACCATCTGAGCTATTAACAGTATTAAATTTTTCTCCAGTTCTTGCCTTGCTTACAGGAAAATACCTCTGATGCTAGTAGCATATTATCACAAAAGGTTTAATTCATTCTGTTGAAAGCACAGTCCAAAGCAATTGATATAAATTCTTTTTTTTTTTTTTTTGCACAGCATCAGAAAGATGCTTTCATTTATATTGATTTTTGTAACAATGCTTGAGCTTCTCCATCAGCAGAGAACACCAGGTATTTCTCCCACTATTTTCTTTCACTCAGCTTCCACTCTCCTCCCTTCCATTAGGCTGTTGAGAATTAGTGGAGCAGGCAGAAATGGCAGTGCCACAAGCATTGGCAGCAATATACACAGGCAGTTTCTTTCAGGGCTTCTCCAGCTGGTATATTTTCAAAGTGCAAAGGGAATATAGCACACTGTTGTGGTTTAACCCGGCTGGCAGCTAAACACCACACAGCCGTTCGCTCACCCTCCCCCCTCCCTCTCTGGGATGGGGGAGAGAAACGGGAAAGTGAAGCCAGTGAGTTGAGATAAAGACAGTTTATTAAGACAGGAAAATAATAATAACAATAATAATAATAATAGTGATAATGATAATAGTATTAATAATAATAATGTGTAAGAAACAAGTGATGCACAATGCAATTGCTCACCACCCGCTGACCGATGCCCAGCCTATCCCCGAGCAGCCGGCCCCCCACCCCGGCCAGCCACCCCTATATATTGTTTAGCATGACCCCAGATGGTATGGAATACCCCTTTGGCCAGTTTGGGTCAGCTGTCCTGGGTCTGTCCGCTTCCAGCTCCTGCTGCACCCCCAGCCTGCTCGCTGGCAGGACAGAGCGAGAAGCTGAAAAGTCCTTGGCCTGGTGTAAACACTGCTCTGCAACAATTAAAACATCAGCATGTTATCAGCGCTCTTCTCATCCTAATCCAAAACATAGCACCCTACCAGCTACTAGGAGGAAAAATTAACTCTGTCCTAACTGGAACCAGGACACACACCAATGAATCTTCTTGTAGACTTAGAATCCATTTGTTTGCTGCTTAGTTTTCCAGGGAGTTGACATTGGATGTTCTCAGTTCCATGGTTCCTCACGCAAATCGTACGTGTGAACGACAGTGGAGCTACAGGACTTTGCAACAGTGATGATGGTGAGTCCTAGTCATGCAATGATCTGCACTGTTACCATTCTTCCACAACAGAGCTCTGAATGGAAGCTGAGAGCAAGCCTAGTACTGAGGAACGTTTTGATACAGATCTAATAAACCTTCTGTTTATTCAGACCCCGCTGACCTTCTTGTTACTTGCCCTTGCCAATTCTAATTTCACCTAAGGTCTGTGCTGGATTGAAGTTCCAGGAGGAAATCTTTGTGGGGTCTGTATAGCTATGCGCAATGTTCATGCTGCCTTAATTCCCCAGAAAAAAGGCAGCAATGGCAAACATCATTGTTATTCAATCCATACCTACTGATAGAGAATAAAGGCCCTCTCCTCTGAAGAAACTGGAGAGAGCCCAAGTAGAGGTACTGTGCTTGCCTGTCCCTGGGTTAAGCTCCTTGGATGGAGTGAGGCAGGCGGACAGAGTAAGAGTGAATCTGACCTTCTTCTCTACATATTTCAGTTGCTGTAATTTAAGGCAGAGACGAGAGGAGAAGCCTGATGAACAGGATTCACATGCCAAACATCTATAACAGTATGACAAGCCTCCAGTTGATTAGTGCCCCACAGAGGCCTGGATTGAGAGACTGGGGTGGTCTTTTCATGGCCTACCTGAAAGAATTTCTTGGCAGTGGTTCCAGCTTTATTCAGCACTGTTGGCTACAAAACTTGTTGCAGTCTCTAGACAATCTTACAACCCTTTCACTTCACAGACTAATTTAAAACACTTGTGTATATGTGATGACTGGCAATAAAATACAGAAAAGTCTTGGACTAGAGGAAATACAGGCTTTGTGGGTTCCCAGTACCCCCACACATTACTGCTGAAATGAAGGGAGCAAACACATCTGGGATACAAAAACTATGGATGACAGTGTGGATCATGTTTCAGCAGTGTCATAGGCAGTGAACCTACAGCAACGTAGTGCTAAATTTCCTACAGAAATACACACTTGCCTTAGATAAGTGTAGTGGCCAAAGTGAAGGCAGCAGTTTAGATTGTTTATGCTACTAAATGTACAACTGGGTACTCACAGTGAACAGCTGTTAAATAATATATTGGGAATTTATTGGAATTACTTAGGTCTTAAAACTTGAATGCTCTCTTTAATGTAATTTTATTTTGTCAGCTACATGCTTAAAATCAGAGATTATACCCTATGTGCTTGTTGTTTAAACTGTACTTGATTCAAATATTCAAATATTTGTCACAGTTTCACTATATTTTAGAAGTGAAGATTTTGAGCTGAAGAACAAGTATTTCAAGATGGACTTCCTCCTCTGACATCAAACCCTCTTGCAAAAAGACACTTCCTAATTTCCAACATTTCAAGATTATTCGTGATAAATATACTGTCTTGGAAAAACCTAAACAGATGTATTTGCAAATTACACAGACTCATGGAGATGAGCAAGTGCTTATTCTTTGATGCTGCTTCTCTTTAGTTAACATAAAAGTCAGCCTTTTTATCTGACAGATATTCTATTAATGAGCAAGAAAATTCAGCATGCATAAATCTTGGAACAACAAGGATTAATACTGTTAAATTTTGCCTGTACTATTTTAACTATAAAAGAATTAATGCTGAAAGAGCCATAATGACCCAAGAGTTCAAGGACATTTTGCTTCCGGAGGATAATTATTGTATTGTAGCGATGCCAGTCATGGTAATGGATCACTTAGCGTTGCATAATTTTCTTTGAACTAAATCCTTCATATAACATAAAACAGCAAGGTGGGGGGGGGGGGGGGGGCGGGGAAGAAGTGTTGTGTAGCATTTTGCAGAGTCAAAATGTCCATTGAACTTGTAGACTTTGACAGTGAGGACAAATGTGGATGCTTTGCGGACTGCCACACTCATCACAGAGTAAATAATATTAGCAACAAACAACTGAAAAGGTAGTTATCTAGAGGAGAACTAAGAACAAAAACAAATCTAGAGAATAGCAACAGAGAAATGAATGATATGGTCAAAGAGGTTGAATTTAATTCTTAAAGAGGAATGGGAAGAAAATTTTAACTGCGGGCCAAAGTCCATGCTGTAAAGCTGAGGTCTAACTTCTACTTATTTTGAAGTGGACAGTGGAAGCCAACTCTGGATGCTGCTATTGGAAGAAATTATGCCCAGAATATTTTTATTTGGCCATAATTCTTCATATTTACCTCTAAGGCCTGGTACTGCTTTTGTTTTTAAATGGGAATACTAGTGTAAAGGGTTTCCACTATCAATTCAACTTTATGTCCTTGAAGCATCTCCCTAGTATGTACAGAAAGATTAAATCTAAGAAAGAAAAAAAAAAAATAGTGCCAGCCAACAGGTATGGAAAATTCTGGTCTACCACAATATAGTAGTTACACACTGAAAAATAACTGAATCCTGCTACTGTGCACACTTATTCTCAGGGTACTCATCCTCCTGACCTGGAAGTCTGGGACAAGGAGCAGAAGAACCCCCCCGCAATTCAGGTAGAAACAGTTACAGACCTGCTGCTCCACCTGGACTGTCACAAGCCCATGGGGCCGGATGGGATCCATGCAAGGGTGCTGAGGGAGTTGGTGGATGTGATTGCTGGGCTGCTTTCCATCATCCATCAGCGGTCATGGTCATCTGGAGAGGTTCTGGACGACTGGAGACTTGCTAATGTGACACCCATCTGTCAGAAGGGTCATAAGGAGGACCCGGGGAACTACTGGCCTGTCAGCATGACCTTGGTGCCAGGAAGGGTGATGGAGCAGGTCATCTTGAATGCAATCACACAGCATACGTAGGACCACCAGGTGATCAGGCCCAGTCAACATGGCTTCACAAAAGGCAAGTCCTGCCTGAACAACCTCATCTCCTTCTTTGACAGGGTGACCTGCCTGGTGGATAAGGGAAAGGCTGTTGACGTAGTCTACCTAGACTTTAGCAAGTCTAGTTGCCTTTGACACGGTCTCCCATGGTATTCTCCTGGAGAAGCTGGCAGCCCATGTCTTGGACAGGTACACTCTTTGCTGGGTTAAAAACTTTCTGGATGGCCAGGCCCAGAGAGTGGTGGTGAATGGAGTGAAATTCAGCTGGCGACCGGTCACCAGTGGTGTTCCCCAGGGGTCGGTGCTGGGGCCCATCCTCTTTAATATCTTTATTGATGATTTGGGTAAGGGAATTGAGTACACCCTCAGTAAGTTTGCAGATGACACCAACACTACAGGCTTGGGGCAGAGTGGCTGGAAAGCTGTGCAGAGGAAAAGGATCTGAGGGTGTTAATTGATGCTCACCCGAACGTGAACCGGCAGTGTGCCCAGGTGGCCAAGAAGGCCAATGACATCCTGGCTTGTATCAGGAATAGTGTAGCCAGCAGGAGCAGGGAGGTGATCGTTCCCCTGTACTCTGCTCTGGTGAGGCCGCACCTCGAGTGCTGTGTTCAGTTTTGGGCCCCTCAGTACAAGAAGGACATCGAGGCCATGAAGCATGTTCAGAGGAGGGCTACGAAGCTGGTGAAGGGCCTGGAACACAAGTCCTGTGAGGAGCGGCCGAGGGAACTGAGGTTGTTTAGTCTGAAGAAGAGGAGGCTCAGGGGAGACCTTATTGCTCTCCACAACTACCTGAAAGGAAGGTGTGAGGAGCTGGAGGTCGGCCTCTTCTCACAGGTAACTGTTGATAGGACTAGAGGGAATGGCCTGAAGTTGCACCAGGGGAGGTTTAGGTTAGAAATTAGAAGACATTTCTTCTCAGAAAGAGTAGTCAGGCATTGGAACGGGTTGCCCAGGGAAGTGGTGGTGTCACTGTCCCTGTGGGTGTTCAAGGAAAGGTTGGACCTGGTACTCAGAATCACCTGGTTCCAGAGGATTGGAGGCTTGCCGATGTGACTCCCATCTACAAGAAGGGCCATAAGGAGGACCCAGGGAACTACAGGCCTGTCAGCCTGACCTCAGTTCCAGGGAAAGTTATGGAGCAAATCATTTTGGGTGAGATCACACAACACGTGTGTGGCATCCAAGGGATCAGGCCCAGCTAGCACAGGTTCACGAAAGGCAGGTCATGCTTGTCCAACCTCATCTCCTTCTATGACTGTGTGACCAGACTGGTAGATGAGAGAAAGGCTGTCGATGTAGTCTACTTAGACTTCAGCAAAGCCTTTAACACGGTCTCCCACAGTATTCTCCTGGGGAAACTGGCTGCTCGTGGCCTGGACAGGTATGGTCTTCTCTGGGTAAAGAATTGGCTGAAGGGCCATGCCCAGCGGGTAGTGGTTAATGGAGTTAAGTCCAGCTGGCGTCCCGTTACAAGTGGTGTCCCCCAGGGGTCGGTACTGGGGCCTATCTTGTTTAAAATCTTTGACGACCTGGATGAGGGGATTGAGTGTACCTTCAGTAAGTTTGCAGTCTACACCAAGTTGGGAGGTAGGGAGGTAGCGTTGATCTGCCTGAGGGTACGGTGGCCCTTCAGAGGGATCTGGATAGGCTGGACTGCTGGGCTGAGGTGAATCGGATGACGTTCAACAAGGCCAAGCACCAGGTCGTGCACTTTGGCCACAACAGTCCCATGCAACACTATAGGCTTGGGGCAGAGTGGCTGGAAAGCTGTGCAGAGGAAAGGGATCTGGGAGTGTTCATCGATGCTTGCTGAACATGAGCTGACAGTGTGCCCAAGTGGCCAAAAAAGCCAATGGCATCCTGGCTTGTATCAGGAATAGTGTAGCCAGCAGGAGCAGGGAGGTGATCATCCCCCTGTACTCAGCTCTGGTGAGGCCGCACCTCGAGTGTTGTGTTCAGTTTTGGGCCCCTCAATACAAGAAAGACATCGAGGCCCCTGTCCATGTCCAGAGAAGGGCAACAAAACTTGAGAGGGGTCTGGAGCACAAGTCTTATGAGGAGCGGCTGAGGGAACTGGGATTGTTTAGTCTGGAGAAGAGGAGGCTCGAGGGAGACCTCATTGTACTCTACAACTTCCTAAAGGGAGGTTTGTGGTAAGGAGGGGGTCGGCCTCTTCTTCCAGATAAGTAACAAGACTCCAGGAAATGGCCACAAGCTGGGCCTGGGAAGATTTAGATTAGATATCAGGAAAAACGTTTTCCCTCAAAGAGTGGTCAGGCACTGGAACGGCCTGCCCAGGGAGGTGGTGAAGTCACTGTCTCTCACGGTGTTCAAGAAGCGCCTGGATGAGGTGCTACGAGATATGATTTACGAGCTTAGTGGATATTATTGGTGATAGGAGGATGGTTGGACTAAATGATCTTTCCAACCTTGTGTTTCTATGATTCTATGATCAGGGACATGGTTTAGTGGATGACATCAGTAGTAGGGTGGTTGGACCGGATGACCTTGGAGGTCTTTTCCAACCTTAATGATTCTATGAGTCTGTAACTATGCACATCTGAAACCTGTTCTAGTTAGTCCTGTTGGCAAAATAGCGTTCACCAAGGTTGTACTTTTATCATGTAATTCAGTCATGAAAAACTCACATATATTTATACTTCCAAACTGAGGGTGCTTGCTATAGAAACAGAGCCAAGAGTGCCATTTACCTGGCTTAATTAGATTTTTGCCTTCAGTGAAAGCAAAATTATAGTAGTGTTTGCTGTCCTATTATCAATTATGTTTTTTTTTTTCCTTTTTTTTTTCCACTTCAGGAGTAGTAACTGGAAGAACTGACAATATAAGGTACTTGAAACAATTAAAATACTGATTTTAATGTACTATTACAGTGAGAAATTAAGTTAAATAATTGTAGACTGTAAAATGCATGGGGATTTTGAGTACTTGTGTAGTAACCATCAAAAAGTGACAGATGCTTTGAGAATTTTCAGAATTTTTATTGAAGAAAAAAAGTAATATGTGAAAGTTATGCACTGCTTGCTATGCGAAGTGATGACTGTTACTTTACAAATCTCTAAGTATAGGGAACTTGCTGTGGTGCAGGATTTGATCCTGCACCCTCCCTGAAGCCCTCAGAAAATGAAGCCCGTTCCAGGGGCCGCTGCACCGTCCGGCGGTCGCAGGCCGCAGCCCCACCGCTCCTCAGCGTCCTGGCGAGACGAAAACCGCGGAGATGGCGCAGTACGCGAGGGCTTTGAGTAAGAGACGTTGTAAACGCGAAAACAGCGTTTCTGAGGGAGGCTACTGGTGGGCTGGGAGCCCGGAGGTGGTTATGAGGACAGCTGTTCCAGCTTTTCCACATTGTTCTGGAACATCCGAGCCTCTGCGCAGCTGCCTGAGGCGGCACCGAGCCCGCGCGGGCGCCGCGGGCGCATGCTCGGAGGCGGCCCCGCCGCTGCCTCCCGCCCGCCCTCCGGCGCCGGGAGCGCGGCTGCGCGCGGCGCCGGGACCCGGAAGCGGCGGAAGCGGCCGCGGGGGCGCGGGGCGCAGCGGCCTGCAGCGGCCCAGCGGGCCCGGGGAGCGCCCGGCGCCGCGCAGGTGCGTGGGGGCCCCGCGGGGCCGCCCCGCGAGGGGGGCGCGCCCGGGGGGGGGGGCGCGGCCATTTTGTGCCCCGCTCGGCGGGGCGTCGCGGCCGTCCCAGTAAAAGAGGCGGGCCCCAGGCGCCCTCTTTGCCCCCAAGCTCGGTGCTGCGGAGTGGGGAGGGCCCCTCTGGGCCGAGCCCGGGCTCCGCGGTGGGTTTGTTGGAACGGGAACAAAGGCCCCGGTGTTTCCCGAGGCCAAAGGGAGGCGGGGAGCCCGCCGCCGGCTTGACACGGGGCGGTGACAGGCGCGGGGAGCGGGCTGGGCCGGCCCCCGCAGCCCCCCGCTGCTCTCCGCAGCCGTGCCGGCCTGGCAGGTCCAAGGGGAAGCCCCCGGGGAGCGAAAGGCAAGGCGAAGCTGCTCGGGGTGCTGAATGCAGCGTACGGCCATCGCGCCGTGTTCCCCACACTGTCCGCGGCGGGGAGGAGAGCAAAAGCAGCCTCGGTCGCCGCTTTAGAGCTAATAATAGTCGGCGGCGGTTCCCTCGCTCTTAGCGTTACGTGGTGGCCTGGAGTGGGAAGCGATGAGATTTTAAAAGTTCAGTAAATGCTTAATGCAGCGTAGATAAAACTGAAGTGGCATGCAAAAAGCACTCAACCCAGAAAAAAATATAGTTAAGTGCTAAATGCCGTTACTGTCATCGTTCTTTTGTAGATTATGAAATTCATGTTCAGTGTTTTCTCAACGAGGTCTGAAGCAGAAGTGAGTCCTCACGAGAATTTTTTTTCGATCACCTATGAAGCTCCTGATTTTAAAGTTGCACTTCTGCAATGAAGAAAAGGAGACGGCTCGCTGCAAATCTAAACGAAAAGGTTCATCTTGGCCATGAGAAAGATACTTCAGATCAGATTCTTGTAGTAGACTGTGCTCAAGAGATTGTCGCAAAGTCTGCAGAAATAGCCCCTGCAGATCAGCTCGAATCTTCCCAAGAACTTTCACCATCGTCGGAACAAAGGAAGTTACTGAGCTCCTTACAGTATAACAAAAATCTACTTAAATATCTGAATGATGATAGACAGAAGCGTCCGTCGTTTTGTGATTTGCTCATCATTGTAGAAGGAAAAGAATTTAGTGCTCACAAAGTTGTAGTAGCTGTTGGGAGTAGTTATTTTCATGCCTGTTTGAGCAAAAATCCAAGCACCGATGTTGTCACACTAGATCATGTAACTCATTCTGTCTTTCAGCACTTGCTTGAGTTTCTGTACACCTCTGAGTTCTTTGTGTATAAAAATGAAATTCCACTGGTGCTGGAAGCAGCAAAATTTTTGGATATTATAGATGCAGTGAAGTTACTAAATAATGAAAGTGTTTCTAGCGTACAGTCTGATGTGGTAACTGATGTACCTACACCAGTAGAAACACTCAATGAACTGACTGGTAAACTGTTAAATAGTCATCAGTGCACTTTTTGTGGTCGAAATTTCTGTTACAAGAAGTCCTTAGAAAATCATTTGGCTAGAGCCCACAGATCCCTTTCGCTGGAAAGAAAACATGGGTTAAAAATGGTTGAGAAAGCAGGCTTTTCTACTAGGCGATCTACGAGAAACCGCAAATGTCCAGCTAAATTTGATAACAGTGACAGCGAAAGTGGTGATGCATCTGACAGCAATTTGGAAAAAGTTAGTTCTGAGAAGGAAACATCTGATAGAAGTGAATTTGAAGACAGTGGAAGTGAAAGCAATGTCGATGAAGAAGGACAGGAGGAAGAAATGTCAGGTGAAGATTCAGACACTGAAGAGCAAAGTGAAAAGGAACATGATACTGAAGAGGGTTCTGAGACAGTGGATTCAGTGGGAAATATTCCTGAAGGCTTAGCTCCAGTTGTCATTCAGAGCGGTAGCAAAAAACTACTGCAGTGTCCCAAGTGTGACAAAAAATTTGATCGAATAGGTAAGAGCAAGTTAGGTAGTTCTTTCATTTTTACCATACGTTGGTGCTATTTGTATGGGAAATAAACTGAGGTGATGGTTTCTCTTTCTGAATGTGAGGATCAGAATTTCTGGATTGTCCTGTGAATCCAGTTGTCTGCTAACTTCTAAGAATGTATTAAGTTGTTTTTTGTGATGCCAACCAATTTCAGGAAATGAACTGAGGGCATTATTTGAAAAATCTGCAAATGCTAAATTTGTTTTTTTGTTTCACTGCTCTGGATTCTAGTTGTTAGCATGCTATATGCAAGCAGCTTTGAAAAGGGAGAGAAGTGTAGCAAGACATTAAAACATAAGTTGCATGAAGTGTGAAACATGTACTGTATTTTCAGCCAAGTTAACTTCAAGTAATGAGGCTGTTAATTTATTACTGTAAATTTATTACAAAGTTGAATTATGGTCATATAAGGTGGTAACACTCTTTAGATCACATGTACTGGGAAAAAAACAGTTCCTTATAGTATTAGGATTTTTTTTTTCTTTTAATAGCTGCATTGTGTCTTTTATCATTTTGAAATATATAAGTTTAAAAAATGGGGTAAGGTTGATGGTGCGTGTATTAGTTCCTACTTAAAGCAGCGTGTTTAGTTTGCTCTTGTTCAAAAAGTTGTTTGATACGACCCTGAGAACTGTTTTGCTTTCCTGACTTTTGCAAAAAAAACTTTATTATAAAATTAAAATGTAGTTATGAATTGGTTTAGTTTTTATGTACATCTTTTCATTTTAAATATACTTTATAAACATTAATTAGTTGAGTTTATCAGCAGTCTTGTATGTAGTGTTAGCCACGTTTTACAGTTCACCATGCAGCTTTCAGTGGTATAAGCAAGTAAAAATCTGAAGATCCATGTGGAAGGCACCCAGCCCTTGCTGACATTTGAGAGAGAGATTGCAGAATGAAACCCCAAACATGCATATCATAGGTGATAATCTGTTGTAGTTTATGCTAACGGACTTTTTTTCTGTTGTGTAGGCAAATATGAGAGCCATACACGTGTACACACGGGTGAGAAGCCTTTTGAATGTGATATATGTCATCAGCGCTACTCAACGAAGTCCAACCTGACAGTGCACAGAAAGAAACACTCTAGTGATACTGATTTTCATAAAAAGGAACACAAATGTCCTTACTGCAATAAGCTGCATGCAAGCAAGAAGACGTTAGCAAAACATGTAAAGAGGCAAGTATGAACAAGTTTGACTTACATTTCTGAAGAATTATTATTTTTTTTTTTTACTTCAAAAGCTACGATAAATATATGTATGCAAACAGTATGTTTTTGCTTTATTTCTATAACTGGTTTTAAGTAAGTATCTTTTCAAAGGACCTAGGGATTAGCAGTATGAACTAACTTGCCACATAGAGAATACGGGACTTGCCTAAATAGCAGTTGCAGAGCAGTTCTGTAGTAGTTGTGCCGCAGGTTTTTGCTATCAATTTTAGAATGCTCACATGACCTATTGCAGTCGATCAGAACACAACAGTCTTAATAATTACCTATGTTCTTTTAATTTGAGAGAAGAATGAAAGATCTTTGGTTTTAGATGCTAATGCTATACTGTTGATGATAATAGATAAACCATTTCTCTGCAGATTTAGGTGAATGAGTTGTCTATGACAGTTGTAATTATAAGGTATTAGTATTTACATATCACTTTTCTCTCTTTCTTTGTAAATATCCGTAAAGCATTGTAGTTGAAGTTGTCCTTTGTCTTAGCAACTATCGTATGAGGTTCTACAGGACTCTGTAGTCAACATTGCTTTTCAGTTACTTGTGCCTTTAGAATTGTTTAATTATCAGTGTTTTGTTCTGTTGTTTTGATGATCAACTTTCATGACACACAAAGTTGAGAAATGGGTGTATAGTATTTGAGTGATCTTCACAGAAAATTAGGAATACTTTCAGCCCCTGTCTTTCTTGTAGATTTCATCCAGAGAATGTACAAGAATTTCTTTCTATTAAAAAGACAAAGAGTGAAGGTTGGAAATGTGATGTAAGTATTACTTCAGTACTTTTATTTTTTTATATAGATACTATGTTGTTTTGTGACCCGAATACTTAAGTGAAAATAATGTATGTGTTTCTATGAAATCTCAGTAAGCTTTGTAAGTTATACTGTAAATTTCATTTTTATGCATGGATTTAAAGGCTGAATTTAATTTTTTAGGTACAGTTTGTGACTAAATAGACAGTACCAAGTTGAATTCTGAAATATTTTGAAGGCCCTATTATTTTGTGTGATTAGCTATTACTTTTATTAAAATACACCCATTTCCAGTGACTGTCCTAACTTGAGTGTTAAGAATACTTTAAAAACAGAGTACTTGCTCTTCTACTAATTACACACTTCAAACAATGACCATAAAGTGTACGTTTTAGGAAGGCTTTGAAAATGTATGTTAAATATGAGACGTTTTCACATTTAAGCTGCACATGCGTGTCAACAGAGTTGCAAATTTGTACTAAATTTTTCTCTAGAAGTAAAATTGTGGAATCCTTTCCTCATTTTTCCCAGGAGATGCTTATGGGTGAAACTACATCTACTGTAAAAAGAAGTGTGTAGAACTCCCATTCATTATCAGTCTGCTGCCAAATAATGTTTTCAGGTTTAAAATGTATTTTTTGTTGTTGTGGTTTTTAATACAACCAGTATACTTTTTTTTTTTCAGGGCAGCTGTTTTGTTTACGCTAACTGCTGTATGCCCCTATATGTCTAACATTACTCACGTTACAGACATAAGTCTGTTACATCGCGTTGTGAAACATTAGGTGCTGTAACATGATGTAGTTAGTAGTCTTGCTTTGTTTATGAGCTTCGGTTTATGAACATGCATGAGGAACCTGGGAGATACCAACTGCAGGAATTAGTGGTGTTCATTCTGCTGGTGATTGCACCATGGTTGGAGGTACTGCATAGTTGGTCAACTTCTGTTATTCACAGATTCACAGATTTCTCTAGGTTGGAAGAGACCTCAAGATCATCGAGTCCAACCTCCGACCTAACACTAAGTACTCCACTAAACCATATCCCTAAGCTCTACATCTAAACGTCTTTTAAAGACCTCCAGGGATGGTGACTCCACCACCTCCCTGGGCAGCCCGTTCCAATGCTTAATAACCCTTTCGGTAAAGAAGTACTTCCTAACATCCAACCTAAAACTCCCCTGTTGCAACTTTAGCCCATTCCCCCTCGTCCTGTCACCAGGCACGTGGGAGAATAGACCAACCCCCACCTCTCTACAGCCTCCTTTCAGGTAACTGTAGAGAGCGATGAGGTCGCCCCTGAGCCTCCTCTTCTCCAGGCTGAACAAGCCCAGCTCCCTCAGCCGCTCCTCGTAAGACTTGTTCTCCAGACCCCTCACAAGCTTGGTCGCCCTTCTCTGGACTCGCTCGAGCACGTCCATTTCCTTCCTGTAGCGAGGGGCCCAAAACTGAACACAGTACTCGAGGTGCGGCCTCACCAGAGCCGAGTACAGGGGCACAATCACTTCCCTCGACCTGCTGGCCACACTGCTTCTTATACAGGCCAGGATGCCGTTGGCCTTCTTGGCCACCTGAGCACACTGCTGGCTCATATTCAGCCGACTATCCACCAATACTCCCAGGTCCTTCTCGGCCAGGCAGCTTTCCAGCCACTCATCTCCCAGCCTGTAGCTCTGCTTGGGGTTGTTGCAGCCCAGGTGCAGGACCCGGCACTTGGCCTTGTTGAACTTCATGCAGTTGACCTCAGCCCATCGCTCCAGCCTATCCAGATCCTCCTGCAGAGCCTTCCTGCCCTCGAGCAGATCGACACACGCACTTAGCTTGGTGTCATCTGCAAACTTACTGAGGGTGCACTGGACGCCCTCATCCAGATCATCAATAAAGATATTAAAGAGGACCGGCCCCAGTACCGAGCCCTGGGGGACTCCACTAGTGACCGGCCTCCAACCAGATTTGACTCCATTCACCACAACTCTCTGGGCCCGGCCATCCAGCCAGTTTCTAACCCAGCGAAGCGTACGCCAGTCCAAGCCCCGAGCAGCCAGTTTCTTGAGGAGAATGTTGTGGGGAACGGTGTCAAAAGCCTTACTGAGGTCAAGGTAGACCACGTCCACAGCCTTTCCCTCATCCACCAAGCGCGTCACTTGGTCATAGAAGGAGATCAGGTTCGTCAAGCAGGACCTGCCTTTCATAAACCCATGCTGACCTTTCATAAACCCATGCATTATCTTCCAGAAGAAGTTATGTTGAGTGAACATATTACAGATTCCATTTGCTACTAAGTAAGAAACACTTTAAGAGCAGGAATTAATCATGCGCCAGTGACATTCCTTTCTCAGAATACACTCTTAGCAGATTTGGTAAACTGTAATGTATGGGGTTTCTTATTTGTTCTTACTTGAAAATTTTAAGTTCATGTTAAGTAGAAATTTTTAAAAAGTAGGCTGCTGCTCTTGCATCTTTCTTCATGTGCTTGGAGAATGGACTTGGAGAATTGGAAAGTAGAGGTAGAATTTTGACTTATTGCAGTTAGAGAAAGTTCCAAAGCGTTAGAAGTTGTGACTTGGTTTTCAGGTTGTTTAACATGTTCTGAGGGCTGAGGTGTCACAGATGTAAGTTCCACGATTTCTTTAGCCTGTTGGTTTATGCTGTAATCCACGTGAGAACATCAGGAATTGCTGTCTATACTTTATTTTAATCCTTGAGGGATATAAACAAATTCACAGAAGCAGTTGGGTATTGATAATAAAGAAAAGCAAGAAGGCTATTATGCTTTTCACAGCTATGGGATTTTCTTTAACATTCTTTAACATTAATTTTTTTTTTTTTTTTAACAAATGAAGCTATTGAATTGGATTTTCTGAGGCTAAAAGTGTTATTCAGGTATGCTCTCAAAAATTGATTGCACAATATAGCATAATGGGAGTTGGGTAAGGCTAAAATCAGCTGTTGTCATAAACAATGGCAACAGTTGCACAGGGAAATCTGTAAGCACCATGTTGATTAATGTTAGAATGTAGGACCCTTGTGATAGATTGTATAATACCTAGTTTAAATGCTTGAATTTCAGATGTGACATCAATTCTGTAATTGAACAGCATGCTTACTTTAATGACAACTAATAATTCTTATTTCTGTAGGCTTTGATTAGTTAGAAAACAATCCTAAAGAGTAATGTTATTTTAAAGTTGCTAAAGTTCTGTACCCCTAATGTATGTTTTGGGGTTCGATTTCTTTGTTGGTATTTGCATTTTCTTTTTAAATACATGCTATCAGAAAATTTCCCAGTGGAAATAAGGGACAGGTATGATTCTAGTTCTACAGAACTTTTACCACTATCATAGAATCACTTGGGTCAGAAGAGACCAAGATCATCTGGTTCCAACCCTCCTGCCATAAGCAGGGATGCCACCCACCAGATCAGGTTGGCCAAGGCCCCATCCAACCTGGCCCTGAACGCATCCAGGGATGGGGCATCCACAACTTCTCTGGGCAAACTATTCCAGTGCCTCACCCTGTCCCACAGGCCTGTTTCAGCATTTAAAACCGATCCAAAATGGCTTGCTTTTGAAGGTTTATTTTCTCTTGAGTTACTATTTTGAAACACCCTAGGAAAAGAGTCTGTTAAGTGTTGGAGTCAGTAGAAAGAAGGGAGGGTGGAACATGTGGCTGTTCACAGCAGGTGCCAGTAGTTTGATTTAGGCTGCCATGGATCTGTATCCTAATTTATATAGTACAATCCACTAGGGTGTATGTAGAACACAGGTTTTTCTGATGTTGACTGTAAGGCTTTACAAGTTTGGATGAAGTATGGCTTTGAGGAGTGCATTTAATTTTAATTTTACATTGCTGCAGTGAGCAGGTGAACTAAACTGTTAAAGTTTATAAATAAAAAAATAAAGATACTTCAGTTAAAACCAGATTTATTTGACATATTTTGTTATCATTTTAGATTTGTAAGAAGTCCTTCACTCGCAGACCTCATTTAGAAGAGCATATGATCCTTCATTCTCAGGATAAACCTTTTAAGTGTACCTACTGTGAAGAGCACTTTAAATCCCGCTTTGCAAGACTGAAACATCAAGAAAAATTCCATCTCGGTATAGAAACCTCCTTCTGACATGTAAACAATAGATTTAAAGTAAAACCTTCCCCTGTCATTTAATGTCGTGATCAGTTTGGTTTCTACTTAATACACTCCTACTTTTCCAATTCCTTCTCTTTTGAATTTTTCTTTGTAATTTTCTTTTCAGCTGTTTTTTTTTTGAGGCGTTGTATTATATCTACATAAATGAAAAACTGGGGGAGAGGAAATTACATGTAATTTCATTTTAAAACTGTTTTATATAAATTGTTCTCAACTGTGAAGTCAAATTCTACCTGAAGTTTTCCAAAGACCTTTTCCTTACTACCAAGTATTTCTGGCACTTAGGAGCTAGGGAACAGATTGTTGATAGTAATGGAATTTTGGTTTTTGGAACAGTCTAAGCGGGCTTAAATATTTTGACTACTAATTCGAAATTTTTGTTTTGCGGTCATGACACATGACAAAATACCTGGCATTAGAAATTAAGGAGAAGTTGAAGGAAATTAAAGTATACTGACCGTACTAAACATTTATCATTTGTTAGACAAAGGTTTTTGTTTGTTCATTTTGTAAATTGATCATTTTTTTCCACAGGTCAGTAATTTGTGCATCTTATTTGGTTTAACTGACAGTCTGTGCATATCTGTTTCCTTGTAGGGCCTTTTCCCTGTGACATTTGTGGCCGTCAATTTAATGATACAGGAAATCTGAAACGCCATATAGAATGTACTCATGGAGGAAAGAGAAAATGGACGTGTTTCATCTGTGGAAAGTCTGTTAGGGAACGGTAAGAAATTTCACGACAGCTTAAACTTCAGTGTAACAGAGAAATACTTAGCATGTTTTGTTTGATTCTGAGTATGTTTTAGCTTTGAGTTTTTAACATACAGGAAAAAAATTCAGAGGGCTAGTGTATCAAAAAGTAGTGTCAGAGCCACAGGTAACATGTAATTTTTTGAAGGACCTTTAAATGTAAGAGTAACAACTGTAAGTAATTAGTTATGAGGCAGAATTATATTCAGAACATCCTACCTCTAATTCACTCTAGTTGGGGTTCGTATGTTGTGCCAGAACATGTTGCATCTATTTGAGAAAGAGCTTTCTGCTGTAGTTGTTTTGGTAAATGCGCTGTTGAAGACAGGAATATGAGGAACACTGGTGAGTGAAAATGACTAAGAAGGAATTGGACTTTTTACAAACACAGTTTCATGGCAGATGGAATAACACTTTGCTGCTTCTCTGAATTTAGAATACTGTTAACCTAACATTTTGAACAATGGAAGTTCTAAATGTTTGCTAATAAATTCTATACAATTTTACACAAATATAATGTAGCATACATAAAATAGAAATAACATGTAAATACAAAATAAACTTCTAAATACGGCTCAGACCATTGGTAGCTAGAACATAAAAAACTGTAGAAATTAGACACACCCATTTCTATTCTAGGTATACAAAGAAAAGAATATGAATTCTAAAAGGTTATTAACATGGCTTCAGTGCAGGTGTCTTGTGCTGCTCTATAAAGGGAGGGATATCTTTTAAAGTTTTCCAAAAAGTGACTTTTATTCGTGTTCTGAAACAATGTTCCTTATTTTTTTTCCTTTGGACAAAAGATATTTTTATTTGACAAAAGTCATTTCAATAAATGACTAAGATTCTAGTTAGTTCTACTTGTAGAATCTGTTGAAAAGGTTTATGCATACTGTATTTTTTTGTTTATTTATTTATTCTCCCCCATCATAAAAGTAGACTTAATTTGTATATGTATGTACATGTGCATATATATAGCTCTATATATTTAAATATGCTCTGTGAAGAATTAAGTTAAATAGACTTCCATGATTTGGATTTCCTTCTGTTTTGACATTAAAGTCTGGCTTAAATATATATAGTAACAAGGAGATTATTACATAGGAAATACCGTCAAAATTGGTGTTTTCTTTAACATATGTGTTCCCAGATATGTTAAAC
Source organism: Anser brachyrhynchus (assembly GCF_964034855.1). Lineage (NCBI taxonomy): Eukaryota > Metazoa > Chordata > Aves > Anseriformes > Anatidae > Anser > Anser brachyrhynchus. The sequence continues at coordinate 25,756,308 of NC_137702.1, read as the reverse complement.
ATATCTGTTCCCAGATATGGGAAGTTCCCAGATGTGTTAAATCCCCTTTAACATACCTGTTCCCAGATATGTTAAATATCTGTTTAAATATCTGTTAAATTTAGATATCTGTTTAACATACATGTTTCCAGATACGTTAAAGACCCAGCTGGTTAAGTAAATAGTAGATAGGTTGTGGTACTACCTTTGAGTGTACATGTATGTGTTTGTATCTGCATAAATTGAGGCAGTTACTTGGATTCCTCAGTTATTTTGACCTATCAGAACTAACGAAGCAGAAAATGATGGCCTATTTTACTTCCAAATGTCACTGACACTGTGTGCTTAAAATTAAATTTTATTGCCTTTGTTAAACAGAACAACTTTGAAAGAACATCTAAGAATTCATAGTGGAGAGAAGCCTCATCTTTGCAGTATTTGTGGGCAGAGTTTTCGTCATGGAAGCTCTTACAGGTGTGGATTTTTATTATATGCAATGCTGAAGTGTCTCACTTATTTGATGGTTTATATATATCCACTTTATCAACATAATTATTCAGAATGTATGTGTTTTGATTTATTTTAACTCTGGGAACATAAGTAAATGCTTTAAACATTATTAGATACTGAAAATATATTAATATGTGAGCAATCATTCGTTTTTTAATTCAAGGCGTATTAGTGATTTCAACACAGACAGAATCCCGTATGAATTTTGTATCAAAGTTGAATTTCTTGCACTCATAAAAACTTCTGCATCTTTGTTAATTGGAGGGAAAGTAAGTGGAGGACTAAAATACGATAAATTGGTTTCAGATATGAGAGTTTAGCTCTATCATTTGTTGCTTTTTAAAAGCAGTTAAGAATACCTCAACTAAACGTTATTTCCTGACATTTATGAGAAGCATTTTCTGGTATTTTGCATTGAATTTGCCATACAGATTATGTTAAGAAAATTGCCTTTTATGACTATGTTCATGACTATAAATTTGCTGATCTTGAACAGTGACATGGAAGTAAACTTGTCTCCATTCTAACACAGACTTCATCTAAGAGTCCACCATGATGACAAGAGATATGAATGTGAAGAATGTGGGAAAACATTTATTCGGCATGACCATCTGACAAAACACAAAAAAATACACTCAGGTAAGTATTTTCTTTGAAAATAGGCTCAGCAATAACTGATTTGAAATAAGATCAAACAATTAGAGATTTTTTTCACTGTATATGTATGTGATGTGTCTCTCGCTGTTTTTAAGGTCTCCTTCAGTAGGGTTAATCTTCTTACATGTTTTCAAGGTTTAAATGCTAAATGTTTCCTCCATGTTAACCTAGAAAGCTGAGGGACAGTCAAAAACATGTAACAGTGAATTGCTTTAAAATAAAAATTAAAAAAAAAAGCAAAAGTGAAAAAGGAGGATTTTTTTTAATGAGTTCAGATTTCTTTTTTTAATAGCAATTGTGTGAAACATTAATATTACAACACAGAAGAAGCTGTCACAGTCTCTGTCAAAGTTTGTACACTGATCACTTTAATGTAAAAGTATCAAAGAGGTGTTTCTGAAGTTCTCTGGCATGGGGAAGGGGGAAGAGAGGAGGGTGGTGGGAGTCAACCCTAAGAACAGCCAGATGGAGATGATCGGGAGGAAGAAAAAAAATCATAAAAACATCTTTGTGTTGCACTGAGAGTGGAAAGGTTTTGAAATGTATAGGAAGAGCAAAGATTCACAGGGACTTTTTCAGAACAGAATCCAAAGAGAATGTGACATTCTAGGACGAAAAATTCTTTCTAGGCAGCATGAAAATATGAAAGTGATCAGAGTCTAAACTTCCTGAGCCTTCATTTTGAAGGACGGCTTCTTTCTTAGTGTTTGAAATCATAATGTCTGCTATAAAATAAAGAAATCTTTTTTGAAAACTCAAGTACAAAAAAAAATCCTCTTTTCTACTCTATTTGCTTTTTCCCCCCTCTAGAAAGTTACATTCTTTGACTGTCCACACTCCTCCTACTTACATGAGAAGAAACATTCTGCCACTTTGTGGAAGATCTCAAGATGACTAAAAAAGAATCAAGATTATTTTAAGCAGCAGCATAAAAGGAAAAGGTAACTATGTAAATCAGGATAATAATTAAAAAAAAAAAGTAATATGATGCAATTTTAAGTTCTAAAAATTAGTAACTGGAAATAATTGGTATGTTTAAATAAACTTCTCTTTTAAGCCTCTCAGTTATTGAATGTTACCATGTTTCAGGTTGTAAAGAAAAGTGTAGATTCCTAAGTCATTAATTAGTACGTCTCATGCAGTGGGTGTCTGGGGAAGTGTCCTTTAACTCATTAAAATGATTCATGCATAGGAGTGGATGAAGAGGCCAGTTATAGTCACAAACAGCAAGTGGTTAAAACCTTTACTCTGGCAGGACCACTCTACTTCTTGAATTTTGTTCTTTGATAACAGAAAATCCTTTGGTATAAGCATTGCATAAGCTATGGAAGAGGTTGATTGACTGGACTTTGTTTCTAAACGTGGATCTAGTCTGTGTTACAATTACAACTCTTAGACATAACATTGTAGCATGATTCCGAATTAAACATTCACCTAGTAAGTCCTATAAGAGTTAACCAAAATTTATTGAATTTTGCCTTTAAAGGTGAAAAAGCGCATCAGTGTGAAGAATGCGGAAAATGTTTTGGCCGTAGAGATCACCTCACTGTTCACTATAAAAGTGTTCATCTAGGAGAAAAAGTTTGGCAGAAGTAAGTATGGCTGTCGTTTTTTTTTTTAACTGCATAAAGCATATTTGTACTATAACTGTTTTTTTTTTTTTTTTAAGACTTGCATGTTCATGCTGAGTTCCAGTAGTCTTTGTGTATGTCATGTCTGTTACCTTAGTCTTTGGTAGACATACCATTGTGTTGGTTTGAAATGGATGTCAGAAAATTGCCTACACAATTTAAGTAAGATGTTTTCTTTGTAGCATAATAAAGTTAAAAAAAAATAACGAAAGGAGATCAAATTTTAATCCTATAGAAGTCTATCAATTAGTAGTTGTCTCAGCGTTGTTCTAAATGGCTGGTTTGTTGTAATATTTCTTACTGTTGTTGCATACTAATTAAGACAATTATTAAGACATAATTTAAGCATTGTGAGAACTCTCCCACACTTACCTATTTTTGGAAGCTGGCAGTAGATTAGTAGCTTTGAAAGGAGATAAAAACTTTTAAAAATCTAGGTATGTCTATAAATCGAAAATACAATAAGTTTTTAAATTACTGAGTTCCAAAAATGAGCCGTTCAGAGATTTTCAAATTAACTGAGACCTAATTGTTTTTCAAACAATATACTTCAACTGTTTGTACTCAGCACTTGTGTAGAAGCCATTATAAACTTGTCTGTGTTGGAAGTACAATGCAATGTCTGTTTATTGTATGTTTGGGTTTTTTTTTTGTTTTCTTGGTAGCCAGTAGTTTAAACTATTCTTGGTACTTAGTTTATGGTATACTTCAACCAGAATGAAAGTCCCTTGTGGATGTTGGTCAAAAATGTTTTGGGGAAGGATACATTTGGGGTCAGAAAAGAAATTTTAGTGGTGTTTGCTCTTTGAAAGATAATTGTCAGTCCCAGCAGAGAATAAGTTCTAGTACAGAGAAGAATCCAATTGGTCTTACTGTTACGTAGATGATGGGAAGTATGAATGTAAGTGAGGAAATTTGGAAAGTTTGATATTCCACTATTTTGCAGTTAAAGATTTCAAAAAAGACTATGTATGTAGCTTCATTGTTTGTTGTTTTAGAAAAAAAATCTAATATGAAATGTGTTTTCTTCTTTAAAGATATAAAGCAACATTTCACCAGTGTGAAGTCTGTAAGAAAGTTTTTAAAGGGAAATCAAGTTTGGAAATGCATTTTAGGACACATTCAGGTAAAAAAAAAAATGCACAGGAATGTATACTTTTGCATCAAACTTGATGCTATTATTTAATGTATTATGGTTGAGCATTCAGGGTAAGAGTAGCAGGATATGGCAAGCCTTTTTATTCTTGTTTATGTATGTTGGCCCTTCCTGAATACTACCTTCTGGGTGTGTAAGTTGAAGTACTGAGAATCCTTAGCAATCCTTGGCTTATGGTATACTCTCTATACCTCTTCCTTTAATTTACTGTTGTATATTCTTGCCAAACTTATCCGGATCACCGAATCAGTTTTGTTGTCCAGAGAAGACTACATTTCAACTGGTAATCTGAACAAGGATTTGAAAGCCATTTGGAAAGGTTTATGTCTATATGTTTGGCTTTATGTTAAAGAAATTCATTGTCCTTTCAAAATGTGAAGTGCAAATTAAGCTTATTTAATAACAGTACTATAAGAGTTGAAAGATTTTTTCTTTTTTTTGGTTTGTATCTGATTATCTTTACGTGTATGGAAAACCTATGTATTGTGATAATTGTTAGTAAGGAGAAGAGCTTGCCGATATAATTTCTAAACTTCTGATGGCTCTCTTAATTCGTAAATTATTGCTAAACGTATGCTCTTTGTTTTCAGTGCACTCGTTTTACACTAGGTTTCTATGCCATAATCCATGCATCTATTTGCAAGTTTATGTGTGAAATGATGTTACTCAGAATAACTTTAAATCTCTTTTGTATCTTTCTAGGTGAGAAACCATACAAGTGTCAAATCTGTAATCAGTCTTTTAGAATTAAGAAGACATTAACAAAACACATGGTTATTCATTCAGATGCTCGACCTTTTAATTGCCAACACTGCAATGCAACATTTAAACGAAAAGACAAGCTGAAATATCATATTGATCATGTTCATGGAACAAAGGCTGCAGAAGAGGCATTGACATCTTCTTCAGAGGAAAAGCTAGTCTCCTTACCAGTACAATACACCTCTGATGACAAAGTTTATCAAACTGAGGCTAAACAGTATGTGGAACAGTCCAAAACATATCAGTCGGAAGCCAAAACTTTATTACAGAATGTACCTACGGAAGTATGTGTGCCAGTGACTCTGGTACCAGTTCAGATGTCTGATCCTCAAGCTGACCTAGTACAGCATACGACTCATTCACATGGCATTCTTCCTCCGCAGCCTGAGCAGGCAGATTATCAGCGAGCAGCAGATCTGTCATTTCTAGAGAAATATACTCTTACTCCACAACCTGCAAATATTGTTCATCCTGTAAGGCCTGAGCAAATGTTGGATCCTAGAGACCAGTCATATCTTGGAACTTTACTAGGGCTGGATACAGCTCCTACTGTACAGAATATTTCAAATAATGAACATTCATGATCAGAGCATAACATTCCACCTAATTTACTGAGCCATTAGCCAACAGAAGGCTGATATGGCAATTAAGATTTCTATTTTATATTTTATTTGGACTCATGAGTCTTCTGCATAGTTTTTGGAAAAACAGGTTTGTTTACATAATATTTGAACATTTAGGCACACTGATGCATACTGAGAGAGTGTTTCTTGTGATTTTAAGAGTTTATAAAAATCTTATAGATGGTCTTTTAAAAATTATGCTCTGAAATATCTTTTAAGGTTGGTTGCTGAAAAAATATAATTACTTATCTGGCTATTAATTTAAAAAATCGTTTGCCTTTTTGTATCTCACGATGAGTTAATCTTACATGTGTAATAGAAATCATACTGGAAGAATAAGGACTATATCAGATTCATTAGAAGTGGTAAGGGTAGGCAGGGGTACAAAACACAAACTTCAAATTATGCTTCACATATAAATTAAGATTGAACCTGCAGGCATTTTTGGAGGGTTTTCAAATCTCTGGTTTTAAAGATTCTGGAGCCACGTTAGTGGATATGGGAACGAGATAATTCTGAAAAGCAATTCAGTTATTTCATTAACACACAAAAGGGGAACTGTAGAGAACCCCCTAAGAATAATTAGGCTACCTAAATAAGGCATCTTACTTCTTTCTTGGTCTTTAATACTGAGTTATGTGGGAAGATGTAGACAATGCTATTGTCTAATTTTCTACAGTTAGTTCTATATAATTGTAGTATGCATTTTTTTTTGCTTTTTTATACATATTTGTCTTCTAAAGTGTGCCCCACACTCTAACTCTGAAAGAAATGTTACATAACCTATGATTAGTCATAAACAATTGGCATGGTTTATCCTGTTTAGAGCATAAATTGTACTAGTGTCCCCCATTAGTATGCTTGTTTTCAAGCTGTCTGTGATGAAGAACAAATTTAAAGGCAATTATTTCTAGAACAGCACTCAACCTTTATTTAAAAAAGAAATAATCAGTAATTATAAATCTCTTGTGAGTTCTTGTGAGTTGCTAACAAAATTGGTTTTTCACTTGTACTGTTTATAAATCGAAGTCAAGCTCTTGAGTGTTCTATGTCTTTAGTTATTTTTTTTATTTACTAGAAATAAGGTTCAAAAATCCATTTTGAACTCCAAGTCTAATGTAACTTACCATGAAATGTAATATAATTTAAGCTCATCAGGCCATTTTAAATCTAATTTAAAAATTACACTTCCATGTTTGTTTTGTGAAGATCATGCCAAAGAAGGTATCTGAAGTCATTTTATAATCTTTATTATTCCTCACAAGAATTACATTCTAAGGCAAAATTTTCTCCATTTTCCCTAGAAATCTGCTATTCTTAAATTATTATTTTAAAGTAACTTTAAAATGGGAAACTTGATGTATGTATATTATTGTAACTATTGAATTTATCCACTGACCTGAACACCACTGTTCTGTCATGAAAATCTTTTATCATCCCAGTTCTGTAAACTCTAAATAACCCTGAACATGTTAAATACTATTCAAATACTTTGTTGTTAGATTCTTTTAATCCTCATCTACTTCACTGTTCAGTGGTTTGCAGGAGAGGGGCCAGAGCTGTCCCAATGTTCATACTTTGAAGCTTGTGCCCTATTGGATTCTTGACACACCAAAGATTTCTGTTAGCTGTTAAATAGTGGCAGAGTTATAGAATTTTAAGTGTTACCGATATTTAAATAGGACTTAGCCAAAGAAGCACATAGAAGTCCTAAACTTTAAAAGTTCAGTTTCTGAAACAGGACTGCATATGTTTAACTGTTCTATGTTTGTATCTCTAAAGTAAAATTTAGAGCTGTGCTTTGGGAATGTTCAGACTGACATGCTGTAAATATGTCTGGTAAGAAGCTGAATACTAGCGATTACACAGCAATAATGAGGCCTTTGAATGCCACCTTCCAAAAGGACACTATCAAGTACTATCCTTCCTGCTTTCGAACTCCACCTTTATCTCATTTCAAAAATAAAACCGTTTCTGTCATCTTTACACTCCATGGCTTGAAAATTGCTGTTTTATGTGTAGTTTTCAAGTTAACATGTATGTATCATATCCATATTACCATGAGGACATGAAACATGATTTCCAACATCTGTAACAGTACAATTAAAAATAAACTCATCAATGGGGTCAGTGCAGTTCTCAGACTACAAAGCCTAACCCTTTGTTATTTCTTGTCTTTTCTGTCCTACAATAGAAGTAAGTATTGTAGGATTTTGATAAAACAGTGGCTTAAGTAGTTGGTAACTACTTTTTTCTTGTAAGGTCCAGTCCTTTTGCTAGGCAGTCTAGTAAAATACTAAAACAGAATTTAGAGCACATTTACTTGATAATGTCCTTTTTAAAATTCTTTCATGACTGTGCCTTTTATGTATATTCTGAATAGTGGCTTTTTGTCTAGTTCAGTTGATTATTCAGAAAGAGTTAAGGTCAATATCTTCCAGAGGGCTTCATGTTTTTGGGTGCCCAACAAGAAATAGACTTTAAAAGGACTTGTTTTTCAGAAAAAAAATGAGCTCTAATCTTTGCTGTTTGGGTGACCAGAATTACTAGTCATTCCTGAAAAAAATTACCTACTATTTCTTTGGTGATCTTTTATTTGCAGATGGCAGATTCGTGTTTTTACCTGCTGGTCAGGCTGGATCATTGCCAGTTGACAATGAAAGAAAATAGGAAAGCTTATGTACTAGATACATAGTTGTTTGTTTTTTTTTTTTTTGTCTGTTTTTTGTTTTAATATCACAAGCCATAATTTATGGCTTTGCATCTATTTAAATTCATATATGAGCTAAGCACATTTTCATGGACTGGTACTTCATTTGGTAGGTGGAAGTAGCTAATCTCTGCTTGACAGAGGATGGTTCCTCTTAGGTGTACTGGCGTTGAAGGACAGATCTGAACCTCACAGCTGCATGGGTCGAAACTCCTTAGTTGTCTCGTACCTCCATTTTAATATGTGTGTACTCATTCAATAGTGCATGTCCTGTTAACCTGGGGGGCATTTTTACAATAAAGGCTGTGTTGTTTTTGGCAGTAATTGACTCAGCTGGCTGGTTTTTTTGCCAAAGAGGGAAGAAGCAGGTGTCTCTCAAAATGTCTCTAAAGATTGATCAGTGGCACATTGTAAAATGTTGGTCTTTTCCACATGCTGACCTTTGAGGAGAGGCATAGAAAGTCTGTGTTGGCACTGTAAACTGCGTAGTTCTGAGAACTTCCTGCACTCATTCTGTAAACATTGAATTCCTTGGATTTTGCTAAACAATTTTAGTAATTTCTGGTTGTTGACTGGATTACTGCCCTTATTTCTTTAAATGGATTTTATATTCAGTTTTATTTATTTATACTGGAATTTCCTCCTTGAGCACTGACACTTTTCTACAGAGGTATGGCTGTAATGGATTCTTTTTATTCTGAACATCAGTAATTGTAATGGTGATGATACACCTTTTGTAAGGTTGGGGTTTCCTTAAAACATATAGTGCTACTTTAGCCTGAATTGTAATTTGGGTAATCATTTTTGAAGATGGGTCAGGTCAAAACACAATGACAGAGGATTTATTTGCTGTCAACAAAGTGCTAAGCTCATTTTCATAGTAACAGATGTGAAAGTATTCAGAATACTGAAGAATGCTTTAAAGGAGTCACATTGTGTAACATGCTTGATCAAATGTTGAATGTTGTTGAGTGATAAGGAATAAATGACCCTTAAGTTTGTTTAAAAAATAAGAACAACAATTTCTTTGTAAAAACTCATGGAAAGAAATATTACAATTCTGAGAAGGATGTTGCAGTTGAATGATTTTTTTTTCCCCTTAACCAAAAAGATGTGTTTTTTTCTCTTTTTCTGTACTGAGCATACATGCTTACTAGATTACAGGCTGCATGTTCTTCATATGACTTAAGGGAAGTCATTTTTTTTTTCCAGTATCATCTCCCAATGATATGCATTGAAGAATAATACTTGCAGAATATAGTGCAGGGCAGTCACAGTGTTTAAGCCCATAAGGATCTTTTTCATAGTTTGTTAGAAATGTTTTGGCTTAAAAGGATTTGAAGCATTAAAGATGGTAATAATGGCATATTTTTTGGAATCCTCCATTACCATTTTGGTCATGTTTAAATGTCGGTCCTTTTTTATGAAACAATAAGGTGAAATAAACTCCATATTTTGTCACTGGTATATGAAATACTGTGTTTTAAATGTGGTCTGTATAGGTTGATATTTTATATGGAAGACTTAAGTACAGTTGTCTTTTTAGGAGAAATTCTTTGCTGTAAGGAAAAGTTAGGAAGTGTACTGTAAACGTAGAAGTACTCAGTCCAATGTGTAATTGTTTGTTATGGAGAAAGTGAAGTTCTTTTGTCTTAGCACTGCTTGCTTCACAGGAGTTCTTGCAGTGTTACTTGGTATAAGTTTTGATTTCTGCCTTTTTTCTTTGAACAGTGTGGAAACGCCATGTCCTGTACATCTTTCACTTTTAAATCTCTTGAAAGATAAACAGATGAGGCAACTTGGTCACGTTTGTGCGCGTCTCATTTTACTTCTTAAAATATTTCGTAAATTAAATTTATTTTAAAATACGCTTCGCTTCAAGTGATTTTTTCTGTTTGTTAGCACAGAGGCGAGCCCAACTTTATTTGTGTGTTTAATTTTGAGCACGACTCCAGTCAGACCGCGGGCCGGGCCCTGCCACCGCCTCAGGGCGGTGCCGGGCCGTTTGAACCAAACGCCCCGCGCCCATTGGCGGCGCAGCGAGGCGGGGGCGGAGACGCCGGGTTTGAAGCGGGGGCGGAGGCGCGGCCGTTGGGAGCCGGCTTGGTGCTGCTCCTGCTCCTGGTCCTACTGCGGGGCCCGGGCATGGCCGCCTGGGAGCTGAGCCCCGCGGCGAGCCCTGGCAGGCGGCGCTGGGTCGAGGATGAGGAGGCCCCCGCCGTGCTGGTGCTCAGCCACTTCTCCCGGCCGCCCTACCTCAGCTTCGGCAGCCTGCGCGTCGGCGCCTCCCGCACGCGGCTGCTGGGCGTCCATAACCCCAACGCGGAGGAGGTCGAGGTGGTCGTGGAGCGCGTCCCGGCGCCCGCCCGGGGCTTCAGCCTTGAGCGCCGCCGCTTCTCCGTGCAGGTACCGGGCGTGAGGCGAGGCGGCGCCGGGGACCAGGGGGCCCCTGAGGGGAAGCCGGGGGGCTCGTCGCAGAAGGGGGGCGAAAATTAGGAGTAAGCGTTTGCAGTTCGTAAGGAAATATTAGTTATGGCTGATCGAGCCCGTGCTGACTTGTAGCGGGCAGTTATGACAGGCGTGTGCCTGTGGTGTGACTGGAACGTGGGAGGTTGGAGGGAGCTCTCTGGAGGTTGCTCGCAACACGGAGCTTAAAAAGCAGGCTGGATCCTCACCCTGTGGTATTTGGGTAGCTACTTCCTGTCGTGATTAATAAATATTAGCTGTTGTATGCAGTAAAACCTGACAAAGCACACGCTGAATTAGTTATTTTGTCTTCATGAAATGGACCTGCCCAGAGGCGGAACTCCTCATTCAGGTGCTCTTTCAGGTCACTTTCACACTCTGAACTTGTCTGTGGTGTAACCCCAAATACAACAGTTGGTCTGTTAGTATTGAGATCAGCAGAGTGCTGAAGTGATCTGGTAGGTCACTGAATGAAGAACAGTAACACAGATCTGGTGCGGGGCTCCACGGCTTCCCTGTTTGTTTATTTTTTTAAAAGTCTGCTTGTATTTACATATACTGGGGTAAAGTTGACGTTTAATAATCATTTGTCACTTCATGATGTCAAAATATGCATTACTTCTGTGTACTGGTTTTCATTTGCTTTGAATACTCTATCTTGGATGTTCGAAAAATTTACATAAGTGCTATGTATTAAACATTTCTTTCTCTCCATTAGTCAGGACAAAGAATCTTTGTGTCTGTAACATGGACGCCATTAGAAGAGGGCAAGGTCAGAGAACTGATAACTTTTGTTATTAATGGCATCGTAAAGCATCAAGCTGTGCTTCTAGGTGTTGCTGAACAGCCGTTGAAGAAAAAAGTGAGTATGTTTTTATTGTCTGAACTAATTTTATTATTTTGGCATAGTTGAAACATTGATTTTATTAGTTAAAAAGATCAATGTAGGAGAATTAAAAATGGATAAATGTTGTTTGTGGGAGAATCCGTTATATTTAAACTTTTTTTCAGTAGGCTTGGAAAATAGATACTGGTGTATTATATTGCTTAGAGAATAAAACATGACAAAAAAAATTTAGTCGTGGAAATAAGTTATAGTGAGTTTTGGACTAGGTGTGTTGGTTTTACCTTCTTTTCTTGATATACTGGGTATTAATTTTATTGTGATGCTTAGTCCTGTGATGTGTTTTGATGTCTGTTCCAGTTTATGGCAATCACAGAAAGGTTTTGATTGGAAGTGGTGTCTGAAAATTGTCTTATCCAGCCTTCTGCTGAAAGAAGAACTTTAGACTGGCTTATCCAAGGCATTGCCCAGTCAAGCCTTGAGTGTTTGCAGTGAGGGAAATCTCACAGCTTCTGTGGACATCCTATTCCTATATATGTATATAGGAATGTATTCTTATATATGTAATAATATTCCTATATATATTATTGTATGTTGTGTATAATACAATATGTATAATATTATATATATAATTTATTATTATTATATAATCCTATATATAATGTTCGCTTCTACACACAAATGTATGTAGAAAGTCAGCATACTAAATTTTATTTATGGTTCTTTTTCAGAAGAGTCTCTGGGAAACTATAAAAAAGAAGAACGCTGCAGAAACATCGAGTTCAATAAAAGTTAGAAAAAGAAATTCAAAAGTTAAAAATGTTAATAAAACCTTTCAAGTTTCTCAGAAGGTAGACAGACTAAGGAGCCCACTTCAGTCATGTGAAAATCAGAACACAGTGCAAAATAGTACATCCCCAGGAAATGACTCTCTTGCTGGCTCAGAAAATAAATTGCCTTTATCTCCTATTTCACCTGTGCTAGAGGAATGTCGTAATACTGTTTGCACACCACTTTCAATGAGAAGATCTACTACTTTCTCAGATATTGCTGCTGCTGTACGTGAGGAGTTACTGCCCGAAATAGACAGCTATAATATCAAGAAATCTGTTGATAACCATGATGAATTGAAATCTGAAAGTGCATACAATTTTACTGGATTAGAAAAATCACTAATTTCAAATAATGAAGCAGTTCTTAATTGTACAATCTCACCTGTTTGCACTCCAGAACATTTGGCATCTGTACCCATTTTAAGTACAAGGAGAATTTTAAGTCCAGATTCTTTTGTAAATGACAGTTATCACGCTGATGTAGATACAATAGAGCAGTGTGTTCCAATTCTGTCACCTGATCAGTTTGTGAAAGACAGCTTGTCAGATGTACAATCAAAGACTCCTAAACCTGAGACGGCTTTAATATCTTCTGCTACGGAAACTTATGTCCTGAAGAAATGTTTGCCCCCAAAATGGAAAAAAAATGGAGACAGAGAGACAAAAACACAAGTCCACATAAACTACATGTTAAATGAAGTCTTTGAGACACGTAACGTAGAATCACAGATACTTCATTCTAGCAAACCCAAAGAAAATCAGTCCAATTTTCCTTCTACAGAGGAGCTCCAGACACTCAATTCTCAGGCAGAGCAAGCAAAAAAACGCCCAGTTCTTTCTGCCACAGTCGTCAAAAATAAGCCTGATGCTGGTGAAGAAAGAAGAATGGAAACCCTCCAGCCAAAATCTAAAAAATGTCTTAATAGCGTAATAATGGATTGTGAAAATGTTGTGCCTGTATATACAAAGGTAGAAATATCGAAACACCTTCCAGTTATAGATTCAGTTTCAGCTGGAAATAAGTGTCACAATGAAAAAATAAGTTCACATCCTACTGGATCAACTTCTTTGTGTCGTAAGAGGAAAAGTGAAATATATATAGAAAAAAATAGAGTTACAGGCCCAGTGTATGTGGAAGAAGTGGAAAGAAAAAGAACTCTAACTAGCGTGGACAATAAAATATGTACCTCTGTGACACCATCGGCCTTTAAACCTACAAACCGAGGGAGAATAGGGCTGAAAAAGAAAGCTGGTGAGCAGTATCTTCATTTACTGTGTTTGGAAAATGCCTTTGATTGTGAAATTTGTATAGCAAACTGAACTGTCTAGCAACAGTCAAGGATATTTCATCTCACCAAAATATGGGTTTTTGCATTTTCTTTTTTCGATATTATCTGCATTTTACAAGGTTGAAAACTAGGTCAGGGTTTTGGTTATGTTATTGGCTTAAAATTTACTCGATTCTTTTGTAAACCTTGGCAATGACAGCAACAGGAAAAATATTTGGCAGTTCCTGGGCAAGGTAATTCAAGTTTACAGGAAACTTGCTCACTTTACAAGATTTCTGTCATGTGTACGCTTACTGTTGTGCATATTTTAATTCATTGCTGTTGTCGTGTATTTACAAATATGTTGTTCATGCTGCCTGTTGTTTTTTTTATTTTTTTTTATTTTTTTCTGTTTGTAATTATTCTGGTATCAGCCTCGTGCAGATCTTTCTGTCTTTACAGTTTGCCAATACTTTGTTGCTTGAAGATCAAAAGTTGACTTCTTGTATTTCAACATATTTTGGGTTTCAAAATGTTCCAGTCCCAAATATGCTTTGGAATACAAGAAGAATGTGTGTCGCTAACTGAAGGAAGCACTCCATTTGCTGAATCTTCACGCAACCCCTGCAACATAACTACCAGGAAAAAATTATTACGGCTTTCAGATTAAAATAGCATGTGCTGCTTTCTTCAGTTCTTCAGATGATCTATTCTATCTAGATTTGATTTTCGGCCTTGAGTTCAGGCTATTTAAGACAGTCTACATAAAAACTCACTAGGTCTGTGTCCACCAGAAAAAGCAGTATTACCTACCAGATTATTTCTGTTCCTCCATTAGCATAAGTGTAGGTGGACTAGACGGGAAAGTATTCTGTGAGCCTAAAATTTCTTGAGTGTCTCTTGATCCTGGCTGTAAAATGCAAAAATGATAACAGCTTTGAATTACACTCTTTTTGTAGCAATTTTTCTTGCAAAAAATAACTTGGTATTTTAATAGCTTTTGGAGACAATGCAGTAGGTGCTGCTCATAGTAGTGGAATGTAATTTTTCTTTGTGAAGCCTGAAAGTTAACTTTGAAACATCCATCCTTAGGGTAATCCACCTGAAATCCAACTTAAAAGCAATCAAAACATTATTAAAAAGTTATTAGAATTGCGTGAGAGACTGGAATAAGCATGAAAAAAAGCTAAGCGTGAGTGCAACCTGTAACTTATGATCTATTTTTCTCATCTGAAATAGCATCTTGTTAGTGGGTATCAGGGAGCAACCATAGACCATTTGCAAAAGCATACATTTTTAGTCTTCATTTGATGTCAGCATAAAGCGATTGCATTGTGTGTTTTCACGTGTGGAGAGTTAGAAAGTGTGTATCTAGGTTTTCCCTGTGTTGTAAGTCCTTCTACTGTTAGGTGGTAGATAAAATTTATCACCTAATACCTTGATGCCTAAGGTAATACAATCAGGCTGCTACAAAATGAACATCAATGTAGCATGCAATCTAACTGTGGGAAGAGGTCAATCAAGCTCCCAAAAGCCATGCATTTTACCCAGATGTTCACAGAATACACAATTTCACATATCCTAATAAATATTTCTACCAATTGGCTTTGTGTTTCTAGGATATGATAATAAATCTAAAAACCTTAAAATGAAGGTATTTACAAATGACGGGGAACACTTTTTTTTTTTTTTTTAGGTAAGCAACTTATCTCTAAACTTATCTCTAAGGCTACCCTATGACTATCTGCAGGATACAGAAAATTTTCTGCATGTTGTGTGTTAACATGTTTTGTTGCTTGTTTGGCTGAGATCAGGGTGCAGTATTTGAGTACATGTAGTGGTAGAACCAGGAAATACAATAGCCCTTATTTGCTCCTAACTGTTTTTGCCACGTTGATTGTAGACAAACTACTTTGCTTAAATTTCTCCATCATCAAGAAATTGCTAGTATGTTGAAGGGGTTCGTAGGGAATCACTCCAGTTCTTTGCTGTACGAGTGACATGAGCCTTAATATGTTAACTTTCACTGACATCTTCATCACTGATGTGTATTAATACTTGTAGGTTCTTCCCTTCAGAGAACGTCAAAAACTACCAATAAAATTAGTAAACCAGTTGCTGGATTGGCTCAGTCTCACCTGACCTTTTTGAAACCATTGAAAACAGGTAGGCAGACTTCTGGCATTTAGTAGAACAATATCCACTGAACCAAATATCACTATTGCTGTACTGCTGTTGTCTGTAGTTGAGACCCAACTGAGTAGAGTTGGGATGAAATAGAAGGTTGTACCCACATTGAAAAAATAACTAGTAGAAAAATTTATATACCTTTCATAATGCATTTACACCGCTCATAAGAAAACTGATTGCAGCACGTGGTCAGCTGAATGTAAATGTTACTTTCCTCCAGTTTTGCATGTAAGTGTAAAAAACTACAGGTGTGTTCCCAGGCGACTGATGGATATCAGTGAAATGCTTCTTCCCCATCTGATTAAAATTTAATGTAACAGAATACCTAAGAATAGAAAACTACCCACCAAAATGATACTGATTTTGCAAATCTATTAATACTAAGTTGATCTGATCAGAAAAATCTATTTATAAAATGGTTGTTCCTGGCGGTAATACAACTTGACTTGGGTTTGATCCAAGATATGCATTAAAACATTTTAAAAATATATTTTTAGATATTAAAAACACATTAGATATTGAAAATAATAAGAATATGGGTTCTTGTATTTGTTCTAGTGCTTTAATAACTTAATGCAGGATTTGTGGCTAAAATTTATTTAATGACAGCTGATCTAAAAGTCACTGAAGATTCTAACAACCTGTTTTTTCCTGCTATAGTGCTAAATAGAGTATCAAACTTTAATATTTTCCACGATAAGACATATAATGCTTATCATACATTTCAAGAAAGGCTATTCTTTAAATAGCAATCAAAGAAGGAGGGACTTATTTCTTTATTTATTTTAAGTCATTCCTAGGCACCCAATGCCTTTTGCAGCTAAAAATATGTTTTATGATGAACGTTGGAAGGAGAAGCA
Organism: Anser brachyrhynchus; assembly: GCF_964034855.1. NCBI lineage: Eukaryota > Metazoa > Chordata > Aves > Anseriformes > Anatidae > Anser > Anser brachyrhynchus. The sequence continues at coordinate 25,739,819 of NC_137702.1, read as the reverse complement.
ACAACGAGGTTTCACGTGGTGGTTAAATTTTGTACTTACCCCTGATGACTTCAGTGTAAGAACAAACACCTCACAAGGTAGAGTATATGAATTTTCACTTTGTCTTTTAATGTTCTTAAATGTTACATAAGGTGCCTTATTCATATTAGTGAATAGGGGGGTCCTTGTTTAACAGTAACCCCAACTCATCATTTTACTTTGTGTAGCATTAAGCTTTTCTATATGAGTAGATTTTTTTTGTTTTTCAATTTTTGTATATTGTATGTGTTTTCCTGTTCAACCTTTGACTTAATACTGCGATAAGCTTAAAGCAAATATTTGGTGATGGGTTTCAGTGGCAGTTGGGCTGAAAAATATGGAGTATACTAAACCGAGGGCAATTCTAATGTTGGAGATGGTGCTGTCCATCCCAACAGAACTTTATAGCACTTTAAGTCTTTTCTGAGTCGTATCTTCCCCTTGTGATAAGTACAGATGATGTACTTGCTCATGCCAAGCGCAGCGTACCCCACACGGGAATGGGAAGCATGCATTGGAACAAGGAATACACACTGGAACTTGTGGCTGCAGTACCTCTCTGTGTGTGTTGAGTGGGGAATCCCCACCTGCTGAGAAACACTAGAGTTGCCACTATATTAAAATGATGATAATGTACTTCTCTCTCTATTTTCAACCTAAAATTCTGAAGATTGTCGAATTCATTTTAGAACTGAATTTCCAGCCCAACCCTTATTAGCCCATTACTTTAGGAAATAAGTGTTGTTATAACAAATATGTGGCTAATATTCCTGTACCTGGCAAGACATATATAATGCAACAAACGATAAGCTTCCTGAAGAACAAAATTGTTACGCAAAAGTAAAATAACATTGTGAACATAGACGGGGCAAAACTACCTTTGTTTGAGATGTAAAGGCATACTTTTTGTGTGTGCATTTAAACAGTAAATGCAGCTGCTCTTATCTTGGGAGAAGAGAACCATCATAAAACCAGTGTTCCTAAAGCACCAACAAAAGATGAAGTATCTCTAAAAGCCTATACTGCTCGTCGTAGACTGAATAAGTTACGACGTGATGCTTGCCGTTTATTTACATCTGAAAAAATGGTTAAAGCTATTAAGAAGCTGGAAGTTGAGATTGAAACTCAACGTTTGCTAGTTCGTCGAGACAGACACCTCTGGAAAGATGTAGGTAAGAATGACAAAAAATTGCATACCTTATTTTCTTGTAAGTAGAAAAAAGATTACTCATACACTTAGTTGATTTAATCTAAAACAGATTGTTAGGAATATTATCTATAACATGAAGTGTTTGTTGGATGTAATATTATAAGATGCTCTCTTGCAGGAGAGAGGCAGAAAGTCCTTAACTGGCTTTTATCTTACAACCCTTTGTGGCTGCGTATAGGTCTGGAGGTAAGTGCAGAATATGTGGTCTATTATCAAAGTTTTAGAGAGATCTAACACCCTTTCTAGTAGGGAGCGTTTCAGGTTTCTTTATATTTTCTGTTTTATTAATCCAAGTAGGTTCAACTTAATTATAGTGAGTTTACATGTCTTTTGCTTTATTATAACAGACTTGGTTTAAAAACATTTACCTTATTAAAAAAAGAAAATATTAAATCAAGAAAAGTGAGAATTAACTCCCTGACCAATAACAGAAGAGCAGTTCACAGTTAGTTTGACTCTTAGAGGAAAACGTGTCTTTCTTAAGAGAACTACTGATTGATTGATTCCTGAGATATAGATGATCAAATGTTTTTATATGAGACAGAATCTTCTGAAATTTCCTTTGGTTCTATCCTTTAGTCAATATTTTGAACAAATTGATTTTTAGAGGCTAATAACTATTTGCTATTACAAAACGTCAGTATTAAATTATATTCACAAACACATACATTGTTTAAGGTCATTTTTAACGGTTATGCTTTTTTCCCTTTTCCTTAATATTAGACTGTTTATGGGGAACTGATATCTTTGGAGAGCAATAGTGATGTTATGGGTTTGGCAATATTTATTCTTAATCGCTTGCTCTGGAACCCTGACATTGCAGCAGAATATAGACATCCCACTGTGCCTCACCTTTATCGAGAAGGTAACGGCTATTTCCAAAAATAGAGTATTTGTAGCACTTAATTTTTGAACTGACACTTAATGGGTTCTATCTTTTTAGGTCATGAAGAAGTTTTGTCAAAATTCACACTGAAAAAAATGCTGCTGTTAGTTTGCTTTCTGGATTGTGCCAAACAGTCCAGACTGATTGACCATGACCCTTGCCTCTTTTGCAAGGATGCAGAGTTCAAGGTAAGAGAGCTGTGATTTGAAGTCTTTGTCCAATATTGTTCTATGTATGAATGTTCTGTGTCTGAATGTAGGATGCATATTTTTATGCCTTTAGGTGCATTTCTTTAACAACTATTGGCTGTTGATGCTTTTATGTGAACGTTCTCAGTATACGGTCTCATGGTTATGAAAAAATTTCCCAAGAAATCTTTGAGGTGTTGGTTCTGTAGAAAGGACTCCGTTATGTTGCATTAACTTGCTTTCCTCTCTGAAGTTAAGCTTCTGCGATATTTTTAAATATCACTGTAGCATACTGCAGCTGATCTTAAACTCCAAGTAAGTTTGGTCTTTTCTCTTGTCTTTTGTTGTTTTGCTGTAATAAGAGATGATGCAACATCTGTCATAGAAACTCTTTGATTAACAAATGTCTTTACTATGCTGAAATAAAATTTCCTTTAGTTCAGTATGTACTGTGTAGGCAGACTGTGAAAAGTGTTTATTTTTTTTAAATATTAGTATTTAAGGTGTGTGTTCATTTGTTTGTTTGTTTTAAGACAAGTAAAGACATTCTGCTGGCAATTTCTCGAGACTTCCTGAGTGGTGAAGGTGACCTTTCCCGTCATCTTGGTTTCCTGGGACTACCCGTCAGCCATATTCAAACTCCACTTGATGAATTTGATTTTGCTGTAACAAATCTGGCTGTGGACTTACAATGTGGTATTCGTCTTGTGTGCGTTGATACAGAATTATTTTGAACTCTTCATTTTCTTTTATATAATACTTAATATGAGCTTAGCTAAGCTATTAAACTGTGAAATTCCCTTTTTTAGGAGAGCAATGGAACTTCTCACCAAAGACTGGAATCTTTCAAAACAGTTGAGAGTTCCTGCAATAAGTCGTCTACAGAAGATGCATAATGTTGATATTGTTCTTAATGTCCTTAAAGAGCGAGGAATTCACTTGAAAGATGAGAGTGGTAAGGCCTAGAAATCAGAGTTATTCTAAGCCCATTGTAGGACTAGTGCACATTTCATTTCTTTGTTTTATTTAATAGGTGCTTCAATTGACTGTAGGGATATTGTGGACAGACACAGAGAACGAACATTAGCACTGCTGTGGAAAATTGTCTTTGCTTTCCAGGTACTACTCAATTACTTTCTTTTTCATTTCTTACTAATTACAAGTGAGAGATAATGAAAACTTCAGTCCTTCAGCAATTATTTGTTGTCTGTGAAGGCTTCTACTAATCAAATTTTAAACTGTGGAACAATCTACTTTGTACATTCGAAGTGCAATGCAAACATTACATGACATCCCTAACAGTACATTTTAACGTTTTAATTACGCTCTTTCTTGTATACCTTCATAAAAGCTTTTGGAGGGAAAAAACACACACACACACACACACACAAAAAAAACACACAACTTTTGAGCTTGTGTTGTTATGCTACCAGAACTGATAATTAGACTAAAATAATGTTGGTCTCCAAATGCTGGTAAGTTCTTACTAACTGAAAAGGGAATGTGGGAAATCAAATTTCGAATCAGCTTGTGAGGTCACTCTGACAGACAAGTATAGAGTAAGCTCTATCTTTTTTACCATATCTTTTTATTTTATCTATACTGAAGCTATACCTTTTAAACTTTTTTCCAAGTATCTTGAAACAGTAAATTTGAAGAAACTTTCAGTAAGATGGTCTTTAACAGTTTCCCACAAAACAGTGAGAGTGTGGGTTTAAGTTCTTTATTTCAAGCAGTTGGTAGCTGCCACTGCCACCTATGCTGGCAAATCCAGATTACCACTACTGATTCAGTGTGGCAGATAGTGAGAGTGGTTTCTCTCTAAAATGCTATATATAAAACTTATACTCGTCTGCTAATAAAATCTTTTTTTTTCTTCCTAATAGGTGGATGTTTTTCTTAATGTGGAACAGTTAAAAGAAGAAATCATGTTTTTAAGGAATGCACATAAGATAAAAACACAATTGGGCACTCTCAAACTTTTTTCAAATTGTTGTAGAATACAAGATGATAACAGTCATAGCTCCTCACCTCAAAATTACAGTAAAAACGTGAAGCTGCTGATGGCATGGGTTAATGCTGTTTGTGGATTTTACAATATCAAGGTAAAATGCTTACTCTTTAAAGAGCACAATTCTTCAATTTCAAATTCTTTCATGTGTAGTAACAGCCAATGGTAATTATTTTTAAACATTCTTCTCAACTTTATTTAATCTGATTTGGAATAATCATCTTACTATGGATGTACCTGCACAAGACAAATTTGAGTAAAAGGATTTCCCCTTCTAGCTAGTCTCATGTATAAAAATGCCTTTTAAAAATATAGTTAAAGTGGAGTTCTAGTTGGAGGTGTTTTTTTTTTTCCCAATAGGTATTCATTCTAAACATATTTGTACATAAAATTTTCACCATTAGTAGAAACTGTGAGCATTAAACTAATGTTTAGGCCAAGGAAGATTCTTTTCCTTAGAGGTGTTTGTTCAAAAGGGTCGTGTTGCTGGTTGTTTCCTCTAAGAAGAGAAGCCCTGTTCAGACTGGACTGATCAGAGTACTGTCACGCTTGATAGTTTTTCCTGAAGGGCAAAATAGAACATTTGAAACTGATGCAAGTCCAGGCCTTATTTCTGCACTGAAGACCTTAAAAGCTATCTCTTTTGAAGTTTCCTGGGGATCCTTCGATAGAAATACCACTTTTTTTGTTTCTTAAGTCTCTCTCTTGAAGATTCACTGTATAGTGATTCACACCAATGTTGCGGGTTTCTTACAGCTATGTGCGAATGCACAGTGAATGTTCAAAGGAAGCACTAATTTTGTAACTTTTTGTCTAAAATAAATTTGCAGAATTCATACTTTGTCATTTTCAAAGGTGCAAGATGAAAAATTCTATATCCAGTTTACACCAGTTAACCAGTACCAAAAATTCAAGGAACTTGTAACTTACTGTATTTTATTAAACAGGTGGAAAATTTCACAGTCTGTTTCTCAGATGGTAGAGTACTGTGTCATTTAATTCATCATTATCATCCATGTTACGTGCCTTTGGAAGCTGTGTGTCAACGTACAACTCAAACAGTAGAGTGCTCAAGAACTCATATGGTGGGACTAAACTTATCCTCCTCATCCTCAGAGTCTGATACTTCTCTAAATGTTACAGAAGGAACATTTGACCAAAGTAAGTTATTTAATGTACGAAAGCTCATGTTAAATCTATTTCTCTTGTATCCAATCTGATCTGACAAATATTTTCTCTTTGCAAAGCTATAACGGCCTCAGTCATGTACAAGGAATTGTTAGACAATGAGAAGAAGAACTTCCAGCTGATCAATACTGCAGTTTCTGACCTAGGTGGAATACCAGCAATGATTCATCACTCAGACATGTCAAATACAATACCTGATGAGAAGGTGAGATAGGTGCCTTTAGAGTTGAAGTAAATGTGTCCTGCTCTCCTGTGTGTAGTCTTTAACGTGCTGCTTTCTGTGTTTAAATAGGTTGTTATTACCTACCTGTCGTTTCTGTGTTCGAGGCTTCTAGATCTTCGGCAAGAAACTCGAGCTGCTCGATTAATTCAGTCCACTTGGAGGAAATACAGGCTGAAAAAGGAACTGAAGCTTTCTCAGGTACTCTTTTCTTGTGCAATCTCATAGCTCATACTTTGAGAAAAACTAAATAAAGAATATAAGTTCATTGTTTGGAGTATACAGGTTTATTAGAATAATAATTGCATTTAATTTTAGTACCATTATTATCCAAATTTATGGGCTTCTTGGTAATTACTAAAAAAAACTTTTAAGGTTTAAGACTATTCTAAGGTAGTTAGTTTTGTTTAAAGGTGATTATTCTTTAAAGGCTATTGTTCTTCAGGGTTTCTTTTAGTTTCTAACTAAAGCGTGGCACCCCTCAAACACATTTTCCAAGTCAAATATGAAACTGTTGCACTGCTCCCTTGAAACAAAGAGTTGTTCCTTTTTGATTCCTATTAATTTCTCTTTGTAGTTTATAAAATTAAACTTGCACATGGATTTAATATTTTCATTTAGGCGCTGAACCAAAGTGTTTTGAGTCAAGTTGCATGGTAGTTTCTTTCTTGCTTTTTAGGTAGTTATGTCAGATCTTGTGATGGCTTTAAAACTATGACACCATTAAGGCTGATAAACACCATCACTGTATCTGAGATCTTTTAGAAACTCAAGCAGTGTTCAAGTGAAATATTTTGAGAATCTGTGACGTAGAGGGGGGATTTATTTATCTCCAATTTCTTTATTTTTTATTTAAGTGTACAGCCTTAATGCTAATGATAAAATATATTTCCTTTATAACTGTTTTTCAATAGTGAATAGCAAAGCTGCTTGAGGGAGATGTAAAAAACAAAACACACAAGCTTTGCAGACATTATTTTGATTTTAATCTTGCAATGTGTGCAAGTATGCTCTGCCATATTACCATATTGGATAGTTACTAGTAGGGATCTGACAAGACGAGCTACTTACTGAAGTATTACATCTGTAAGTTGCATTTTCCTGTTGCCCTGATGTTTATCAGTCTGTTTCTATGGCCTTTGGGTTACTATGGAAACACTGATATATGTAAACAAAAATCTGGGCTAGATGGACATGATCCAGTGTGACTGTCTTTGTACTCAGGTTATTTCAGTATAGCTGGAAAACACTCTGGTATGCCAGTTAATATGGATATCTGAAACTCTTATGAATGGGAACTAAAATTGAGGTTTAAAAAAGGTTTACTAAGGAGTGCTAAAAAAAAAATGGAGCAACAAGAACTATCAAGGTGGGAAGATGCAGATTTAGGTGATACCACACTTTTACAAAAAACTTGGTGCTGAAGTAAATGTTTTCTGTTTCAGAAAAGTTCTTGCCATAGAATAAAGAAAAGCTGTGTAATCAACAAGCCTAATTTTTATATGATTGCTCTAGATAGTTATTCTAACTGCATCCTAACTGTTCAGTGGAAATTGACTCTTTGTAGGAAAGAGACAGAGCTGCTCGGATAATTCAAAAACATGCAATAAACTTCTTGTCTCATCGACGTGTCTTGAGGAAAAACAATGCAGCAGTGTTCATCCAGAATCATTGGAGAAGATACTTAGCCAGGGTGAAGTTTTTAAATCTGAAAAAGACAAAACTAGAGGAAACCAGAAGTAAATCTGCCACAGTAATTCAGGTAATATGATATAAAGTGAGATTACACATCAAGGTAATATGATATAAAGTGAGATTCAAGGAAAACTCTGTGAAACCTATAAGAAAAAGGATTGCTCAGGGTCATTTGTGCTGCTTACAGCAGCAGATGTTTTCATGAAAACGTAATACAATTTTTTCCCTTTTTGAGATGTTTTGGTAATTTTCTCGCTCCAGAGAGAAATGGTAATATGCTTTTAAGTCTATACTTGTTCTTTCTTAGTTTAGTAAATATTTTGTGCTGATATGCCATAATTATTAAAACACTGGACCATAAGCCAGGCAATGTAGGGACCAATCAGATTGTTCTGGCTTGCTTCTTTGCAGCTGCTGAACACCAGTAAAGAAGCCAGACAAGAATTGGCCACCTAATGTTATAACACCTGCAGTGGGCACTTTCAGAATGCCAGAAATTAGTTACCAGCTGGTAGTTAGTAATTGATAGTTAATTCAGTTTCTCAAGATACTTTCCCATCTGTTACCCAAAGCCATATATTACATTCTTAGGACTTTTTGTAATGGATTTTAAAGAATCACTGATTTATCACATAGTTTAACAGGGAATCTTTTGTTGCCAGGGTAAATTTAGCACTTTTTCTCTGGAATTTAAAGTGCTAAAAAAGCAAGGTTTCAAGCATTTGGACATGGTTTTTTATGTAGGTATCTAGGCTTATCTTCATGGAGGTTAAGTAGAAGTACACAAATCTTAATAAGTCTGAGGGCAGTAGTTGTCAAAATTAGACTTAAGCTATCATAAAGAAAATACTAAATTTTCTGTTTTTTCCTGTAGGCTTATTGGAGGAGATACTCTGCTAGGAAAAAATATTTGCAGCTAAGATACTATGTTATCTTTGTACAAGCAAAGAGAAGGATGGTGATGTCTGCTTCTGCATATAAACGAATTGTTTGGGCTACTGTTACAATTCAGAGACATCTGCGGGCATCTAAGTTGGCAAAAGAAGATCGACAAAGATATGAAATCTTAAAGTCTTCAGCACTTATTATTCAGTCTGCATTCAGAAGATGGAGAAAACGCAAAATCCAGCAGAAAATTAGAGCTACTTTAGTGCTCCAGACTTATTTCCGAAAATGGCAATCTTCAAAACTGGCTAAAAGAAAGAGAGCTGCCCTTGTCTTGCAGTCTTGGTACAGGATGCACAGAGATCTGAAGCGTTATCTACATATTAAGCAAAGCATTATCAAGATTCAGGCATGGTACAGGTGTCAGATAGCTAGACGTATTTACCAGCAGCATAGGGCACAAATAGTGACCATTCAGCAGTATTACAGAGCTTATAAATTAGGAAAAAATGAGAGAGAGAACTACTTGCGAAAGCGTGCAGCTGTAGTAGTTCTCCAAGCTGCTTTTAGAGGCATGAATGCACGTATACTTTACAGGCAAACCAAAGCAGCTTGTGTTATTCAATCACTATGGAGAATGAGACAAGAGAAACTAAGATTTTTACAATTAAAAAAACACATTACTACCTTGCAGTCACATGTGAGAAAATACCAACAGGTAAAAAGATACAAAGAGATGAAAAATGCTGCCTCTGTAATTCAAGCTTGGTATAGGGCATGTGTGGCTTCTAAAAAAGCAGCCTTGTCTTTCCAGAGGATGCGTCTGGCTACTATTGTCCTACAGTCTGCCTACAGAGGAAGGATAGCTAGGAAAGAGGCGCACATATTGAGATCTGTGATAAAAATTCAGTCAAGTTATCGTGCTTATGTTGTCCGAAAGAGATTTAAAGACTTAAGAGATGCAACAGTGAAAATACAAGCTTTTGTAAAGATGAGACAATCACGTAGGCGTTATTGTGCGTTACTGGAGGCAACACTTTATGTCCAGCAAAGGTATCGGTCTCATAGGTATGCTCTTCAACTTAAAGAAGATTATAGAAAATTGAAGGATGCTTGCATAAGAATTCAAGCTGTAGTTCGAGGCTATCTTGTCAGGAAACAAATACAAAAGTGGACAGAGACTGCAGTATTTCTCCAGGCACAATACCGAATGAGAAGGGACAGGACACATTATTTAATCATCTACAGAGCTGCTGTTGTCATTCAAAAACACTACCGTGCATACCAAAAACAGCTCTGCCAGAGGCAGGAGTTCTTACAAGCTAAAAAAGCAGCAGTGTGCTTACAGGCAGCCTACAGGGGTTATAAGGCACGCAAAATGCTTAAACTTGAATATAGAGCTGCTATTAAAATTCAGACTGCTTTTCGAGCTCATGCTGCGAGAACGAAGTATCAGGCCGTGATTCAGGCCTCCATTGTGATTCAGAGATGGTACAGAACTTGCAAGACTAGAAGCAGGCAAAGATTGACCTTCTTAACGACAAGAGCAGCTGTGCTTTCTTTACAAGCAGCATTTCGCGGCTGGCAGGTACGAAGGCAGATTCAAAGACAGTGTGCTGCTGCAACAGTAATACAGGCTGCCTTCAGAAAATTCATAGCTCTGAAAAGATTCAGACTTATGAACCACGCTGTACTAATTATCCAAAAACATTACAGAGCGAATGTCATAGGCCAAAAGCAACGGCAAGAGTATATTGAGCTGCGTAACTGTGTAGTACGTCTTCAGGCCATATGGAGGGGGAAAATGGTGAGAAAAAAAATTCAAAAGGAACACCATCTCGCAACGATTATTCAGTCCTATTACAGAATGCATGTAAATCAACTAAAATTTAAAAAAATAAGACAGTCGACTTTAGTGATTCAGAGATACTTCAGAGCTTACTATATGAAAAAACAACAACGTGCACTTTATCTAAAAACAAAGGCAGCTGCATTAGTCTTGCAGTCTGCTTACCGTGGGATGACTGCGAGGAAACAATTGAGGAAACAAAGAAAAGCTGCTACAACCATACAAACAGCATTCAGATCATACCTGGTGAAAAAGGACTATGTAACACTTAGATCTGCAGCTATAGTAGTTCAAAGGCACTATCGTGCAGTTATTCATGCTAAATGGCAAAAGCAAAAATACTTATCTTTAAAAACAGCTGTAGTCAAAATGCAAGCAATTTACAGAGGTGTGAAAGTCAGACGACAAATTCACTGTATGCACCAAGCAGCTATTTGTATTCAAGCCATGTTTAAGATGCATCGCATAAACATTAGATATCGGGCAATGAGAATGGCAGCAATTATAATTCAAAGACGATATAGAGCATTTTGTTTAGGTAAAGTACAATGTAAGAAGTACTCGGAGCTTAAGAAATCTGCCGTTATCCTTCAGGCTGCCTGTAGAGGCATGAAAGTTCGACGAGACTTAAAAACTATGCACCAGTCAGCAGCAATGATACAGGCTTATTATCGAATGCACAAACAACAGAGGGATTTCAGAAACTTGTTGTTGGCAACTAGACGGATTCAGCAGTGGTTCCGTGCTTGTAAGGAGCGAAATGCACAAGTTCATAACTATACGACCGTGAGAAGTGCTGCGCTTCGCCTCCAGGCTGCATTCCGTGGCATGAAAACAAGAAGACTTGTAAGAACTATGAATGAATCTGCTGAGCTTATTCAAAGAAGATTTAGAACTTTTCTCAAAAGAAAACATTTTATTTCCCTTAGGACAGCTGCTATTGTAATTCAGAGAAAATACCGAGCAACGAAACTAGCAAAAATTCAACGTCAAAAATACCTCTCATTCCTTAATGCTGCTGTTATCATACAGTCTGCCTACAGAGGCTTTGTGGTAAGGCAAAAAATGCAGCAGATGCATCAAGCTGCTGCGGTCATCCAAGCAACATTAAGAATGCGTAAAATTTACATTTCTTACCAAGCTCTAAGGCTTGCTTCGGTAATCATACAACAACGTTACCGTGCTTACAGGGAAGGGAAGCGTGTCAGAGAAATATACTTAAAACAGTACAATTCTGTTTTAGTTCTTCAGGCTGCCTATAGAGGAATGAAAACAAGATGCTTCTTGAAGAAAAGGCATGAGGCAGCACTTACAATACAGAGAAACTACCGAATGTATAGGCAGTGCCACCACTACAGAAAAGTTCAGTGGGCAGCCCAGCTAATACAGAAGAGATACCGAGCGAATAACCTAAGGAATATTGCAGTACAGCGCTACTCTTCATTAAAGAAAGCAGTAATTTGTATTCAGAAGGCTTTTCGAGACACGCGTTTAAAAAAACAACTTCAAGAAAAACACCGTGCTGCTATTGTTGTTCAGAAAAATTTTAAAGCTTTCAGAGAACGTCAAAGGTATCTCTCTCTTAAAGCAGCTACTCTTGTTTTTCAGAGAAGATACAGAGCTTTGATTCTGTCAAGGCAGCACGCTCAGGAGTATCTTCATCTTCGCAGAGCAACTATTCTTATACAGGCTGTGTACAGAGGTATCAGAGTGAGGAAGAGTATTGAGCGTATGCATTTAGCAGCTAGTACAATACAGTCAGCCTACAAAATGTACAGGAATAGAAGGTCCTACCAAAATATGAGAATTGCAGCTATTGCTATACAGAACTACTATCGATCCTACATTAAACAAAAGAACCAACAGAAGGAATATCTGACAATGAAGAAATCTGCTCTTGTTATTCAAGCATCTTATAGAGGCATGAAGGAACGACAGAAACTGAAACTTATGCATGCTTCAGCAACTGTAATACAATCTAATTATCGAATGTATGTACAACATAGGTATTATAAACAGTTGTGCTGGGCAATCAGAGTTATACAACAAAGGTTCAGAGCCAAAGTAGCAAAAGAAGCTGACATGGAAAACTATGCAAAAATAAAAAAGGCCGTCATTTGCCTACAGTCCTCTTTTCGTGCTAAAAAAGCAAGGCAGTTGTATAAAACCAATCTTGCTGCACTACGCATACAATCATTTTTCCGAATGCATGTAGAAAGGAAGCGTTTTCTTGCAAAAAAAGCAGCGGCGATAATGATTCAGTCTGCGTTCCGATGCCAAAGAACAAGGAGTCGCTATAAATTGATTCAGAATTCAATAGTTGCTATTCAGAGGTGGTACAGAGCATGCCACAGGGCTCGTTTACAGAAAGCAGAATACTCTGCTCAAAAGCAAGCAATAGTAATTATTCAGTCTGCCTGCCGTGGAATGAAAGCAAGAAAAACAGCAAGACAAATACGAGCCGCAAGGAAGATTCAGTCTTTTCTTTGGATGGCTGTGCATCGTAGAAAATTTATTCAACTTAAAACAGCAGCAATTACATTAGAAGCCTATTACTTAATGCATAAAGCTAAATCACAGTATGCAAGCTATAAAAAAGCAGCAGTTGTCTTACAGCGATGGTACCGATCCCGCTTGATTGTAAAATGCCAAAGAACGACTTACTTACAAACCCGGAAGAAAATTATCATTGTGCAGGCAAGGGTCAGGGGATTCATCGAAAAGAAGAGGTTTCACAAAATGAAAGAAAGCGCAATAAAAATTCAGGTACTTTAAAATGTACAATAGTGTTTTTGTTTGTTTTAGATTAGTGCTACTATTTCAAACATATATGTTAAAACAGAATTAAGTTCTGAAGTACAGTACATCAGGTGTGTAGCATTTAATATTGCAGAGCACAGAAATGAGTCTGTCTCTTGTTTTGGTTTTCCTTGCTGAAGCATTAATTTCAAAAGTGATATTCTCTTCCTTCTTTTCTTTCCACTAAAATTTAACTATTTCAAATTGGAACTCTGAATTTTTTTTTAAGGACTTCTTTGGCCTGACTAGCTTCCACCTACTTAAATATTAACAGCTTAATTCTTTTTTTTTTTTGATTGGAGTGCAAATGAAAGCTGTTTTGATGTGTTGACATTAGTTGGCACTGGTACTAAGTATAAAGTGAAGTAAATGGAAGAAGTACAATTGCTGCATTCCTTAAGACTTTCTGATTTATTCTTGTCTTCTTGAATAACCAAAGTATAGTGGTTTTTTTGTTTGCTTGTTTTTAAGACATTAAATAGATCCAGAATAATTTTGGTGCCTAGCTAACATTTTGACAAAGAATTTGAGGAGACATATTTCATTCTTAGGGAAAAGTGATTAAACACACTTAAACACACATGGGACAACATATTAGTGTGGTTGGCAAGAAGTAATGAGAGTTGCTCCATCTCCCTGTAGCAAGCTAAATATCTGTCTAGTTAAAAAAGTCAAGGAGACCTGTTCCTCTGATGTGCTTTTGCTTTTTTTTGAGGATAAGGGAGAGAAGGTATTTCTCCTTGTTATTTATATTAATTATGATTTGTACTGGGAGTCATTTTTATTTTAAATTAATATTCTGTTGTTCCTTCTGGGAGAAGTTTTACATGACTTCCCTTGCTGTTCTTAATTATTATACCCTAAGGTAAAAGGAAAGAGGTTTGTCTTCAGGACATTACTGGAATGAAAGGAGGGCTTTTTTCCCCAGATCAGGAAGGAAAGGGAAGTAATCTCTAATAATTGTTCAGGTTGCTATTACTATCCTGTTGGAAAACACAATTTTTTTTGGTAGATAAGAAAACAAGTGTGCCTTCCTCACTTCTATTCTTTGGAGGGTTGGGAGGGAACTGGCAGCCTCATAGCTATTTTTCTGAATATTTACCATTATATATCCAGAACAATACAAGTATGATGTTTTCACTTAAAAAGCAGAAAACAATTAATTGGGAAATCAGAGCTATTTTAAAGTTAATTATACTGTTGGTTTATAACAAGTTAATTACTGTAGCAATAATTAAAAATATTCAGTCATCTTCAATGCAATGGTCAATGCCATGCAAGTGAGTAAATATTCCAATATTGTCTTTGGCTTTCAAGGCATATTTTCGTGGATTTATTCAGAGGCAACAATACATTCGGTGCAAGTCTTCTGCTTTATTAATACAGCAATACTACAGAACGTATCGGATGCGAAATGTTGAACAACAAAGGTACAATCAAATCAAAAGAGCTACTATTAGAATTCAGGTAATCCCAGAAGGTGTTTTTGGGTATTGTGGGTTTTAATTTGGGGGTGGAGAGCATTGTTGGGAAGTGAGTTGTTTTTTGTGTTGTTTTTTAATCTTTTACTTATTTCTTCATTACATAATTATTTACAGACATTAGTGGCATTTGTGGTATTTCCTTAAATGCGTTTTTAGTTGTTTTAGAAAATGTCTCCTGAACGTATATAATATTGTAGAGCTAGGAATCCTAAAAGCCTTTCATGCTAACGGGACTTTTTGTTTTTTAATTTGGTTTGTTCCATTAAAAAAATTCAAGGGTGTGTGTTTTTTTGTTTGTTTGTTTTTGTATGTTTAATAGGCATCATACAGAGGATATAAAGCCAGGCAGTGGGCTAACAAAATGCGAGCAGCAAAAATAATTCAGGCGTGGTTTCGAGGCTACAAAGCACGAAAGGAATATGCATCTGTAGTAAAAGCTGTACGTGTTATTCAGAGTCACTTCAAAACAAAACGGCAGAGGACCTGGTAATGTTGAATTTGACATAAATTTCTCTACTTTAAAAATTTTTTATTATATAGTTATTTAGTACTGCTTTGCACTCTGGCAAATACCTATAGATTTTCAAGCTCTGACCCTCAAGCACATATGTAATATGCACATATGTAATATGCATCAATCCTGTTCATGCTAATGTAATTATTCTTTTGCACATGATTTCTCTTATGTTTAAATATTTCTCTGGACTGGAAGCTACACAATCTTAAATTTTACATAGTAGAATCAAGCCCTAGTCTTTCCAAATCTCTTTTTTTTCCCTATTTTTATAGGAATGATGTTCTTGATATTGTTAAAATTATAATGTAAAGTTAACAGGATGAAAAAGCTATTTCTTTATAAGCACGATGGATTAGTTAAACTACTGTTTATTTTGCCAAAATGATTTTACAATAAATGCTCTCCTAGGTCAGACATGTTTCATCCCATTCAGAACGGTGTTCTGTCATTAGCAATAGAAAATGCTGGCTGGGGAGAGTATATGAACCTGACCACTTTCTGAGGTTCTCCCTCAGCATCAGTGTTTCATAGATTATGAATGCTAGAGCTTATGTCCTTGCCTATTATCTTTAATATCCTTCTAAGGACCTGTTGTATGTCAACTTGTGTAATGCTTTTTAAAATCTGCTGCTGCCCCCACAGCTTCTTTTAGCAGCAAGTTCTGGGAGTATCTACTGTGGGGGAAAAAAGAAAGTATCTTTATTTTAAACCAGTCTTTCTACTGAGATCACTGGCTATCCATCCCCTTGTTTCAGTGTCGCAAGCTTTGATAACAGCTTTACTTTCAGCATGTCTATCTAAATTGTTTTGTAAACCTTCACTCTTTCTGTTTCTGTCTCTTCCATCCTCCCCATTTTTTTTCTGATCTGAAGCATCTAGTCCTTCTAAGTTTTACCATCTTGGTCAGTTGCTCCATTTTCTATATTTTCTTCATTCTTCCTTGACTCGCTCCATCCTCTCTGAGGTGTAAAGACCAGAACTGCACATCATCCTTAAGACAGGAGTATGCCAACATTTTATATAGAAGCAAAATTTTGCCTTCTGACTTATTACTGGTGTCCTTCCTGATGATGCCCTTACAAGTTTTTGGCTTCCATTGTACGCTGAACATCGCTTTTTTTTTTTTTTAAAAAAAAAGGTGATATTGGGAAGAAACAATTTATTTTTTTCTCTTCCATTTAGTACTTCTATGTTTTCTTGGACTATTTTAGTTATTTCAGAGTGTTTAGGTGTTGATTTTTAATAGAGATTGTATATGCATATTTTATAGATATAATGGCTTGTCCAAGCTGCCTTTTTCATTTCCTCACTTCCTGTCTCCAGATGCTACATGTTCCACTTTAAACTTCATACTTAAAAATGTTAAGTGTTCTCAACTTTTAGAAAGCCTAAAATGCATTTTCATGTTAGGTTTTTGAAAATGAAGTTATGTACACTTACTATTCAAAGAAGATGGAGAGCAACCCTTACTGCAAGAATGGTTCAGCTTCAGTTTCTGGCAACTAAGAATGCTGCAGTTAAGATTCAGTTGGCATATAGACAGTACAGGGCTAGAAGACTTTTAAGAAAGGTATGTTTTCACTTGCACTCTATGTCATGGTTGTATTAAATTTTCAATGTATTTGTGAGTTTTGTCATCAATCTGGAAGTGTACAAAAGAAAAAAGTGGTGTCAGAACAAAGATTGTTCAAATCTAAACTGCTTTATCTTTAAAATATTCAATTTCTTTTTTGCTTAGACCAACTAGGTTGTCTGTTTTTTTTGAACAGTTCCATTTTGTTGAATTGTCCTTGTTTATGCCAATAACATAAAATGTAAAAATGATCTGTTGGCCTGATTGCTTAGAAAGAACTAAGTTATACCAATATTTTGACCACCTTTAAGTAAGGGAAAAGACATTCCAAATTGTGAAAGTAGATTTCTACATAAACTGGTGTGGTGTGAGTTTGCTTATTTCCTATTTTATTTTTATTCTTTATCTGTGTTTTAGTTCTAGAAAAAAAATCTTTCATAAGAAAAGAACAAAAACATAAATGTTCATTGATCGGGACAGGAAAGAACTAAATTTTAATTATCAATGCGCTATTTAAAATCTTTTTCAGAAGCTTCAAGCTGCATGTTTGATCCAAGCAACATACAGATGTTTTAAGGAGAGAAGAAAATTTATTCAACAAAAAGCTGCTGCTGTGATCATCCAAAAACATCTGAGATCTTGGCAGGAAGGCAGGCTTCAATTTATGAAATACAATAGAACTAGAAGAGCTATCATTAAACTGCAAGCATTTATACGGGGTTATTTAGTCAGAAAAAAGGTTGGTGTACTTCACATTATAACTACTTTTGGTGTAAAATATCTCCATAGCAATTTTAGCATTAATTCTAGCTGGCAAAAAGAAAAACTTTTTTTTAAATGCTTGTGAAATCTTTTTGGCTTACCCATAAACTGATCCTTTACACCCATGCATGCTTACATTGAAACTGTTCTATCTGTTAAAGTTGTTACAATCATTTCTATGTGTTACCGTTCAGATTAGAGAGACCTAGGACTGAGGAAAGGTATCTTACTTAGTTCTGAGGTAATGACTTCAACGGTCATTATTCAGCATCTTGCTGAAGTATACTTTGCTGTGTGCTATGGTCTTCGCATAGATGATCAGTTATCTCTGGGTATGAAAATTAATGACGTTCTTTTTTCTGTTTTCCTTGACAGATTTCAGAACAGAAACAGAAGAGACTGCTTTACTTTATAGCAGCTGCATATCATCATGTCTCTGCAATTAAAATTCAAAGGGCCTATAGGATTCACCTCATCTTAAAGCTTGCACAAAACCATATCTCATCTGTTCTTATAATACAGGTTAGTCTAATTAAGGATGAATCTTTTAGTGTAACATAGTCTAATCTATTGTGTCAGCTGACCTGTAGCACTAAGATACGGTAGTTTCTTCATACGTCAAAATAAAGCTAAAACATAGAGACTACAGTTTATTAAATAATGCTGCTTATAGGCAGCTAAACATAATAAAGTAGATCTCAGCAGGCTCTGGAGGTCTCCAGAGTGGTCACTAGCTTAGTCCCATCGATGGAAGGAGTTCAGTATTAGATAAATTGAGAGGTAACAGTTGTCTAAACAATTAGACAAGCCTTTGGTAAGATTTGGCATACAGAACACTATTTCCCCTCTCTATAGAGGGGAAGAAACAGACCTGGGAAATAGGAAGTGGAGTAGTGGTTCTTCCTAAAAGACAGCTGAGAAAAAAACAGAATGCTTCCCTACCTGCTCCTAGCTGAGGAAGAGTTCTGCGGTTGAGTTTATTTTGCAGTCATTCATTACAGCCACCACTAGGCAGATCACAGCTGAGTCATGGTGGTCAGGTGAGTGCTAGGGATATTTAGTGCCTGTATGTCAAAACTCATGTTAAAGTAGTTCTTTGTTTTTTACCAATGCTTGTTTAGGAAGGGAAGTAAGAATTTTGGGAGAAGTCTTAAGTAAATAAATAGAAATCTACTTTAATTTAAACAGAGATGGTTTCGAGCAAAAATGCAACAGAAAAGATTTCGAAGAGATTATCAAAGAATCATTCAACTGCAACGTATGATTCGAGGCTGGCTAAATCGCAGAAATGATGCAGCAACCATAATCCAACGAAGCATACGAAGATTTCTTGCCTGCAGACGTAACAGAAAATTTGCCATTGGAATAATTAAATTTCAGGTAAATACCTGTTAAAAGAAAACTGCAGTTTAGTTTGTTTTTGTTTCATGGGCTTTTGGAGAGAGGACAAATGTAAATGTTTACATTGATTGTTGAATTTATCAGTTAAATTACAAGACAAGCCAATTTCAATTCAAAGTTAAGTGCAAACAGATGAAGTAATATTAAGCAGATACTGTTTGAGGTGACTTTTGGGAGGTGTGTGGGGGGGTATGTGTACATTCGTGTTTGTTTTGTTCTTTTGTTTTGCAAATGCACTATTTGGAAAATTAAACAGTGAATGTGATTATTGGGTAGTTACTTAAAAATGAATAACCAAAGTATTTAAATAGTTAATCAGACTTGTGTTATGTTGATTTGGAAAGCTAATCAAATTCTGTTCTATTGTCTCTTCTGTTCACAAGTTTTTTTGGGGGGGCTTTATGAAATTCCTTTTCTATAGGCGTTGTGGAGAGGATATTCTTGGAGAAAGCGTAATGACACAGCAAAAACTAGAGCTTTAAGGCGCAGTTTGGAAAAGGCTCATGAAAACAGCAAAGAAGAAAACAAATTGTGCAACAGAACTGCAATTGCTATTGAATACCTTCTAAAATACAAACATCTTTCATACATTCTTGCAGCATTAAAGCATCTAGGTCAGTATTTTGTTTTATTGTGGAATCATATTAAATCAATAATGGTGTTTTTTACTTCTTTACAAGTCCTATTTAAATTTAAGTGAAAGATCTGTAATATTGAAAATAAATTGCTTGAACTTAAGAATCTTCTTCAACTGTTCTATGTTATAGAGGTAGTTACCAGACTCTCCCCACTCTGTTGCGAAAATATGGTCCAGAGCAGAGCAATCTTCACTATTTTTGTTCTGATTCGAAGTTGCAACCGGAGTGTTCCATGTATGGATGTGATCAGATACTCAATTCAAGTTCTACTTAATGTTTCAAAGGTAATGTTAATATTTTCTTTTGCAGGGCTATGAGCTGTAGGCTACTTTATTGCAGTTTTTATTTATCCACAAAATTGCTGAATGAATTTAAAACAAATTGAACAATTTTGAAAAGCAAAAATAAATCTGAGTTTTAATTAGGTTATTTCTTAAGAAAATTAAATAATTACTACATTTGGTAAAAGAAAATGCTTCCATGGGCATAAAGTAGTGAATTTTTTTTAACTGTTTACATTATTAGGATATCCCAAGTATTGTGTAGAAACAGGTAACTGTAGTAAAGATAAACTGTCAAGTTCTTAAAGTAAAAACATATATGTTGCAGAAGATAGGATACTTTTCCAAATTCATGTCAGAGAATAGATCATTTCTTACGGAGCTGATCATTTTCATAAATACTTAAAGTTGTAGTAGTACTGTAGATATTGACTCTGGATTGATCAATCTAGAGTTTTTATTCTGAAATTTATAAAACTTTTTAACATAATTTTTTGATCTTATATCTAAGTTACAGACATTTATTTTCAAATACATTTTTCTTATTTCAAGAAAAAAAAAGAATATTCAGGCTACATCTATTCTTAATTTTTTCTAAACCTATTGTATCTGTTATTCTATTTTAAATATAAAATCCAGTTCTGGGGATTTTTAAATGAGGGGTTGGGAGCAAAAGGGTAGCTTTTTGTAACCCATTACAATGGCATAACATGCAAAAGTGATTTTTATCACTTGGATTCCAGACCAGCTGCAAATTTGGTCAAGGGAAGAATGTGGATTTTGCTTTTTCATCTAATCTGAAAGTTACGTTGAGGATCTGTCTGTATAAGACTTCTTGTCTCTTTCTTGTACAACAGTATGAAAGAACTACTCAAGCAGTTTATGAAGTAGAAAATTCCATAGATACGTTACTAGACCTACTGCAAATGTACAGAGGAAAAGCTGGGGACAAAATTTCAGAGAAAGGAGGAAGTATTTTCACAAAGACTTGTTGTTTGTTGGCTATCCTTTCAAAGGACTCGAAAAGAGCTTTGGTAAGATTTAGTGTCCTGTTTTTAATAGTTTGATTTAATGGTATTTTGCTTTTAATTTATGTTTTGGTGTTGTGTTTTTTTTCTTCTCCACTAATACCAATTACAGCTGTAATGTTAATTATAACTAAACTCTGTTGATGGGAAAATGCAATTCCAGGATGGCGAAAACAGTTATTACTTAGAGTTCTGTATGTCCTCATCACTCAGAGCAGGTCAATATGTCGCTGAATTTCTGATCCTGCAATCCTTGCAAGATTGTTATTGCAATCACTACTTTCCACAGTTTTTAATGAGTTTCTGTAATCATAGAATGGCTCGGGTTGGAAAGGACCATAAGGATCATTTAGTTCCAACCCCCCTGCCGTAGGCAGGGGTGCCACCCTCTAGATCAAGTTGCTCAGGGCCAAGTTACTTAGCATTAGATATAGTTTATTTGCTTCTTAATTAACTCTCCCCATCCCCCCATTTCTGAAAGTTTACTTTTGCTTTTCAGATAAAGTTAAGATCATTATTGTCTATAAAAACAGGCAATATAATTGCTCATGACTTCTTGTTGATACATTCTATTGTAACAGAGACATAGCCTGTTTTTGAAAGAAATTTCCTTTGCTCGTGTTTATTGATAGAATCTCCAACAAGATTATCAGGATAATCTGAGTTCTATGCTACAAATAGGCATCATCTGTTTATCCGTCAGATAGGAGTACTTAAGTTATCCAGTAACCTCTGACAACTATGTTAATCTTTCATTGATACGAAGATGCACATAAACACTAATTTGTCTCTGTATCACTTGTTGCAGACATATGCCAGTGACATATTAAAATGGTTAAAGTGAGAAATTAGTAAAATATGACCTGCGCTTTTTTATTTTTCTGAGGTCTCAGGTGGTGTTCCAATTACATATTTTGATAGCAATAGACCACTAATTTGTAGTAGGTATGCTGATTTTGAAACAGTTTCACTGTACTTGCGGATAGAAGTTCAGCTTACGTTAAAAATGTTCAGTTTTCATTGAATAAAGTATATTTATTGATCTAAGTTGCTTTCAAGTTTGTAGTATTAACTATGTATTGTTTTCACCTTTTCTCAGGAAATCCGAAGCTTGCCAAGAGCTGTTGCTTGCATTCAAAGCCTCTATAAACTTACAGCTCGTAAATGCAAAATGGATGCAGAGAGAACACTTGTGAAACAGAAGACAAACCCTTTAATTAGTGGAACTTCCTTTATTCCAGTAACTCCTCTGAGGACAAAAACAGTTTCAAGGTAAGAGCTTAAAAATTAGTCTGCAGTTTTTCAGCAGCAATATGCTATTTTAATAAACCACTGTTATTTCAACAGAATTAAACCAGACTGGGTTTTGAGGAAGGATAACATGCAAGAAATTGTGGATCCTCTCCAAGCAATTCTGATGGTGATGGATACACTTGGCATTGCCTGTTACTGAAATGTAAATAAAATATATGAAAGTGTTTTTGTACAGTATGTATGTAGGAGGCAGCTAAATGGTTTTAAAATAAAACAAATATGTGTTAAACTACCCTTGATTTTTTTTTTCAAATTGCAGATAACTTTTGCAACTTTTTTGTATTGTATACAGCTTTTGAAATCCTATTTTGTACTACTAGCAAAAACAATTGTACAATAAAACATTTGTTCTTGACAATTTTTCTAGTGCGGTAATGTGTTGTTCTTATGCAACTGTGAGTCTTACCAATAGCATTGTATTGCTCAGTCTGATAAAGTATTGCAGAGTTGTTTGTGTGGGACAGTTGTGTTGGCTTGTCTGACCTGGAGAGCTATAGATAGGAAGGACAGATAGTCGGCTGATTTTGAAACTGGTTAGTGATTTCAGGGGCTTGAGTTCACTTTCTAGTGAACTTTGAGAGATCATGAGTGACCATGGGAACCTTTTTTTAATGCTACAAGGTTGTGATTGATGTTATAAGGGTGAATTTAGGAACTCACCTGTTACTTTAAGGGGAGGTTATTCTGGGAGTGCTTTCTTCCTTTGAAGTCAGCAGTACATATAGGCATGCTTCTCATCCAGCTGAAGAGATGGTGTTCATCACAGAATCTCCCTTAAATTATGTTCTATTGTGCCTTGAATTTGTGTTTTCTTAGAGCAAATCTTCCCTCAAGGTTTGGAGATTGTCTCCTAAGGGTAGAATTTGATGCTAAATCAACATGTAGCCATTAGTCAATCAGTTCAGAGAATCATAGAATCATTAGGTCTGGAAAAGACCTACAAGATCAGCTGGTCCAACTATCCCCCTACCACCGATATCACCCACTAAATCATGCCCCTAAGCACCACATCCAGCCTTTACTTAAACACTCCCAATAAAATCATAGAATCATTAAGGTTGGAAAAGACCTCCAAGGTCATCTGGTCCAAACACCCCATTGTTAAGAAATTAATCTGACTTCCTTAGGCAATAATAAGGTTCCATTTTGATTTGGTTAGAAAAAAAAAAAGACCTTAAGGAGATAGCTGTATGCTACAGAACATAAGGATAGGTAATAACAGTTCTCCTTAATGTAAGAGCCTCCAGAATGAATAATATATAGGATAAAACAGAATGGTTATATGGGGAAAGAGTGAAAGTGTGGGTGGAGAAGGGGAGATTTATTTATTTATTTTCCCTCTTATTGTAGCCAAGGTAAATATCCTGATAACAGAATGCCCTTTAAACTTGGAACTCTAGAGGTTTTGAGGGGAACAGTGTTCAGTTAGTTTAAGTTTGTGGCCTGTTTTCACTGTAAAATGATAAATTCTATCTTTACTGATATAAAGCATGCCAAATGGAAGAAGAGTTCTGCAAGTCTAGTTAGGCTATTTGGAGAAATAAATAAAAATAATGTTTTCAGTGAAGTAACTTGTGTTACAAAATACTATGGACACTAGAGCATTTGTGAATACCTTTGAAGATTCAGTTAATAATTTACAGAAGCAATACTTGGAGTTTTTGCAGATGGTGAAAACTATTGATGGAGACGGCAATGAAGATGAGATTTAAAGGCTGTTTTTTCTTCCTAGTTATGATGAATTCAGGCAAACTCTTTGCAGAAGGTAAGAACACTGAATTCTGTTAATAAATACACATTGAATTCAGAACATGCAGTTTAGCTGTCTTAAGTGCAGTGTCTTTTGTATCTTTACCAAGAATAAACACTGCTTTTTAAATACAGTTTTGTGAGATGGCTGATGATTATGATTCAGTTGTTGCTGCTTATCGGAGCTACAGATTCATGTCTAAGCTGTGAAGCTGTAAAATAGAAAGGTTCAGAATTTTTCAGAAAAGTTTTCTCTTGGAAATGTATTTGAGCCATTTTGAGGCACTTGTACAAATTGAATTTTACACCCCTAAACATTATATATACTGACATGTTTCAGTAATTGGAATGTTTTGGCTGACCACTGAGCAAAAGAGCGGAAGTTAAATGGAGCCTGCAGTAACTAGTTTGGGGAGATGTTTCACATTTCTTATCCCTATTTTCAGTACTGTTTTAAATTCCTGGGTTTATATAGGTTGCATACCACCTGAACTGCAATTTCGCAATGCTATGGACAGTTCATTAGGGTACACCTCCGTTAAGTAAAAGGGTGTCTCTCTTTTTTCATTTCCTTTTGAATCTACTAATGTGTATTTCACTCCAATGTATGTGTTGCTACTACCTCTGTCTTCACCAGAGTTTTGTCCTTATGCAAAGCAGTTGAAATTACACTGGTACATTTTTGAAAGTCAAACAAAAGGCATGTAGGTAGCAACCACTTCTGACTTAAAACTACTTTAAAATCTTAATGACCGAGTTTTTTATTTATTTATTTATTTAATTTAGATATGATGGAGGAGCAGTGTGGGAAAGGGAAATACAAGCAATGAGATTATCTTGGCACTTTATTTAAAAAGTTGTGCAGCAAATTCTGGTGACTTGATTGAGGAAAGGTGCAATAATTTATCAAGGTTCATAGATCTTCATTTAGCTTTAAAATTTTGAGTCTTCAAATTAGATTGTCTTGCAATGCCATGGAGAGATTTTGAGACCCAAGGGATAGTTATACAAGAAATCCAAACATAAATGTTGTTGGCTTTTGTTTGTTTTAGTTTTCCTCATATGCCTCACTTTCTAGTCCCTTCACCAACTTGGTCGCTTTTCTCTGCACACGCTCATGTAACTCAATACCCTTCTTGTAATGAGAGGCCCAAAACTCAACACAGCACGCCTTTGTTAGCTAATCTTGTAGAAAATAATGTGATTGGTACAAAGATGAAATTCGTGTTCCTTTCCTAGGAGATATCCTAGAGTTTAAAACACACTGGAGCCTCTCGGGTAAATGGCATGTTAGTATGTCATTCTGTAGCATTAGAATTGATACATACACTGTGGTAAATGTTATAGCAACGGGTAGTATGGGAAATGTCTATTTTTCCTGAAGACCTTTAAAGAACATTTTCCTGAGTTTATGTGAAGAAATTATGAGTTTGTTTATAATGGTACAATAGCATAATTCCTCTCTTTTATGTATTTGTTCAAAGTAAAATCACATTTTTGTTCTGGATTTTCATTTTGGTGAGAAAACGAGTGGTAAGAAGTCATTCTGGATCAATCAGAAACTTCTGAACAATAGACTTATGCACTGTATAGCAAAATGAATTGTTTTGCTTACTGTTTTGCTTAGTGAGCAAACATTATGTATTCTTTAGTTTTCAGATGTAAGAAATAAATATCCTCCACCACCACTTCCTCCTCATGCCTATGTCATCGCAGCTAGGAGAGTTCTTCTTGTTTGTTTTTGTTTTCATACTGAAGTGTCACATTCAGCACTAATTTGAAATATTTTCTTACTACTGCTTTTTTTTTTTTTTTGCTGTTCTGCTGCTGCTTTGTTTAACCTCTATTTCTTCTTTCTTTTCCCTTACCACTGTTCTTTAACGCCCTTCCATCAGCGAGTTTAATTCTTATATTACCTCCTGGCAGTTTGTCATGCTTATTCAGTTTGTCATTCTTATACCATGCAGCTATAGCATAGCTAAGTCTTGGCACTGTATTTTAGAGCACGCCTCAATACAGTTATTCAGTAGGGGGTGCTCATACTTACATCTTCCACGCTAAAAAGAGTCAAATGTGTTTTGCATCAGTTTCGCACAGTTCATGTGAGCAAGTTTCATTCTATAGGTGATATTTCTGTGAACCTAAAGAGCAAAAGCAGATATAATTCTGATATATATTAATTTCAGTGAGTCTTATAAAAACTTTCATGGTTAAGATGAGATTTAATAAATAAGTAAACAGAGTAAGTATGGAAACTTAGATGAATCATTTTTGTTTTAATAATGACTGCCAAAGAAATTAGCAGTGACCTTGTCAGTATTCACAATTTCATTCATCTTGTTTGAAAGCCTGAATCAATCCAACTGACTTTAAACAAAGTAATGCAAAAAAAATCTTGTATGGGATGAGATTTTTAGTGAGAAATGTTTATCATCTCTTTGCAGATAAACTTTGTGATTTGCCACATATAGAAAATGGAAAGATTGCCCCATACTATTATAATTTCAAAAGTTACTATTTTCCTATGCGTAAAGAAAAAAAACTTTCCTATTCTTGTGTTGCTGGTTATACAACCGAAACTGGGACTCAAGATGGAAGAATAACTTGTACAGCAAAAGGATGGTCTCCAGTGCCACAGTGCTACAGTGAGTTAGCTTTATTAAGTTCATTATTGCTTCTAGTGGGAAGCTTTCCTAGCTCAATTTCCTTAAGCACGCAGGGTCAGAAGCTGCAGAACAGAAGGGATAAAATGCATAAGTTAGGACAAGGTTAAATACATTATGTATACAAACTACATATGTTCTTATATGGAATATTTTTACAATAATACATATGATAAGAGCCCCGTTTGAAAATATGCTTTTATAAGAACTTCAAGAAAGTTGCCCAGTCTACCTTATTTCTGGAAAATTAATTGACAGTTTCATCCCAGATATGTATCTGAGCCTCGATAGCTCTAGATTCTTTGGTTCTCATGTTCCATGATATTAACATGTGTTTGTATCCGATGATTGTGGTAGAGTTTCTTCAACAGATCAAGAAAATAAAATTAGATGGAGATAATTAAAAGCCCTTTTCCCTTGCTTATTGGAGAACAATATTCCATTAATTCTTTCTTCCTAACCAAGCTGTCTCTTTTTATTTAGAAAAATGTAAGAAGCCTCTTTTGGAAAATGGCTTTTTTTATGGTACAGAAATGTCCTTCAAAATACATGAGAAACTGCAGTACAAATGTAATCTAGGCTACCACACTCCAAATGGTGGTACCGAGGATACAGTACAATGTCAAGCGGATGGATGGTCCTCACAACCAAGCTGTACTAAAAATTTTGGTAGGATTGTGCATTTCCCTCCTTACAAATTTTATATATATAAAATTCTGCTGTCCTTGCTGTGCCTGTCTTGTCAAATTGCTGATGTTAGGACACTTGGATACTCCTCAAGTAAGTTATCGGCTGTACCTTGTGCGATGAAATTCTCAGATTTCACACGTTAGTTGTCTAGTCAATTGGCATAGATAAAGTTGTATGTAGCTGGGATTCAGTATAGATTAAATAATATTGTTTCAAATCTATTTCCAATCAAACTTTGTTCCCAAACAAAGACTGGAGAACCTGTGTAAAATATTGCATTTTTAATTATTCATTACTTGCAAAGTCTTTTCCTCTGATATGATCACTTTTAACTAAAATTTTTGATGAGTAACTTTAAATGAAAAGAGCAATTAACATTATGCATATGTTCTATTTAAGAGTCATGCCAAGTACCTGATTTACATCATGGCTATTACTTCACAACCCAGCAAGAGCTTCGAGTGAATGAAACACTGCTATATAAATGTGATGAGGGATATCATACTGCAGGAGGAAACACTACAGAAGAAGCAAGGTGCCTAGCACGTGGGTGGTCCCTTACTCCAAACTGCACTAGTATGTAGTGGGCATGGAAATAACTGTTTGAAATGTGACCTATTCTACAACAGGATAAAAATTTACAAACAGGCTTGTTTTATAAACTGTTGACTTTTTATTTTTTTTAAGAAAGCCTTCCAGCCTCTATCAATTTTTTTCCCTGCTTTGTGTTTTCTTCCCAGAAATAACTTGCTACCCTTTGAATGGAATAGAACATGGAGGTTTCTATCCTGTGAAGAAAATCTATGAAGAGGGAGATGTTGTTCATTTTTTCTGTGAGGCAAATTATTCTTTCCATGAATTTGACCTAATTCAATGTTACTATTTTGGATGGTATCCAGATCCTCCAGTGTGTGAAGGTAGCTTATTTTTACATTTGTAAAAAAAAAAAAAAAAAAAAAAAAAAAAGGCAAAATTATTTCTTTGTAAAACAGCACAAAGAAACAATTACAGTGAAGATACTCAGCCCTTAAAATTCAAGGTAAACCATGTTCAGATTATGTGAAGGATTACTCAAGCATGTCTAGGAGCTTCATGAGGTGGAAACATACTTCTTGAGGTGTTAAGAATTATTTTATATATTTACAACCTTTTCCTAGCTTGTGTTATTCAGTGCTTTTCAGAGTTTTGCAGCCTCACCAAACTGTATGTTTTTGATGGAATTAATTAGAAGGGCCATCCTGAGGAAGAAACATGCTTTCGGCAATTTTATCGCTTCCATAGTCTTTGGGGGATACTGGAAATTCCCACAGCACCCCTCTCTCCCCACCCCCACCCCCCTCCCCCCCCCCAAAAAAAAGAACAAAACAAATAATCCTTTCAGAAGAGTAAAAGGCCTAGTGATGCAGAACTGTGAGCTACAGTGTACAGCAGAAAACAGAAAATGAACTGGCTGAAAATTTTTAATATTACTTAAAGAACATAAACTGATGTTATGTTTCCCACCTTTTGCATGAAGAAATTCTTCCTGATATCCAATCTAAACCTCTCCTGGTGCAACTTGAGGCCAATGCCTTATGTTCTACCACTTCTGACCCAAGGAAAGAGACTGACTCTCCCCTTGCTGCAACTTCCTTTCAGGTAGTTACAGAGAGCAATGAGGTTTCCCCTCAGCTTTCTTTTCTCCAGACTAAACAGCCCCAGTTCCCTCAGGTGTTCCTCATATGTCTTGCTTTCTAGTCCCTTCACCAGCTTGGTTGCTTTTCTCTGCACATGCTCAAGCAACTCAACACCTTTCTTGTAAAGAGAGGCCCAAAACTCAACACAGCACGCCTTTGTTAGCTAATCTTGTAGAAAATAATGTGATTGGTACAAAGATGAAATTTGTGTTCCTTTCCTAGGAGGTATCCTAGAGTTTAAAACGCACTGGAGCATCTCAGGTAAATGGCATGTTAGTATGTCCCCCAGGCCTATGTTTGTTCAGGACTTTTTCCCTAGGTGAGTGCAAAGAACAGGTAGCACTCAGAAGTGAGTACATGGCCTAAATCTAGTTTTGAGGTTATACCAATCTCAAGCTTCATTTGGGGATAGGAAATGGGCTGCCGGTATTGCTGCTTCTGTAGCATTAGAATTGATACATACACTGTGGTAAATGTTATAGCAATGGGTAGTATGGGAAATGTCTATTTCCTGAAGACCTTTAAAGAACATTTTCCTGAGTGTATGTGGAGAAATTACAAGTTTGTTTATAACAGTGCAATAGCATAATTCCTCTCTTTTATATATTTGTTCAAAGTAAAATCACATTTTTGTTCTGGATTTTCTTTTAGGGAGAAAACGAGGGGTAAGAAGTTGCTCTGGATTAACCAGAAACATCATCTGAACAATAGGCTTATGCACTGTATAGCAAAATGAATTGTTTTGCTTAGTGAGCAAACATTATGTATTCTTTAATTTTCAGATGTAAGAAATAAATGTCCTCCACCACCACTTCCTCCTCATGCCCATGTCATCACAGTTAGGAGAACATATCATAATGGTGACAAAGTTCGTATACAGTGTCAAAGTAAATTTGAAATAAGAGGATCTGAGGAAATTCACTGTGAAAAAGGAAAATGGACATCACCCCCTATTTGTATAGGTTAGTACTTCTGGCACCTAAGTAGAAATAGATCTTCAAACAATGACTTGATTTTTCCAAATAGCCTCAGTTTACATATCTGTAAAGCTGTTTGTTCTCCTTTGTTAAATGTGCGAGAGTTAAAACGCTACATAATTCTGCAGCCAATCCATTGTTCACAGATTAAGAGAAAAGGATGAGCTAGATGGATTCAACTGGAATCCATGTTGTGTAGCTCTCCCTTGGAATGATGATTTTTATTACATCTTATAAAACATCAGTGTCTGTTTTGTGTTTTTTGTTTGCTTGTTTGTTTTGGGGTGTTTTTGAAAATGAATTATTTTTGAACAAGCTGGTTCTAAGTTTCTGCTGTGCTTTTAGGATCTATAAATAAACAGGAATCTGAGGCAACATCACTCAAGCTAGATGCAGCAATAAGGACAAGCAAAACATATCACAGTGAAGAAATGAGTAGGTGAACCTTACTTTATTAGTTAATTTAACAGAGAATTCAATGGCCTCCAATACTGTTATAGGCATTTTTATGACTAACTTTACTACTTCTTTGCTATATCACAATTCCTTACTCTTGAAAATGTTTGCATATGCTTTGTATAGCAGTAGCTGAGTGAATGATTGTTGTCTTTTGTGACTGTAAACTACATTTATAAGTCTGTCCTGTATATGTAATTTTATTTCACGTGTTAGCGTTTACCTTCAGTCATTTCGTACCCCTTGTGTTGATAATCTCTGAACATGCAGATTCAAGAGTATTTTGATCCTTTGTTTAATAATTCACTGAGGTTTATTCTGAACTCCATATGGGTTTAACATTTCAAGCAACAAATAAAGACAATCTCAGCACAGAAAAGCAACCAATCCGTATTGACTGTAAACCAGCAGGAGTCGAGACTGGACATAGGTGAGGAGTGTAGAAGGAACAGAAATAGTCTGAAAATCAGTAAGCTAAATCTAGAGTATCTGAAACTGAAACTTCTAAAAAGAAGTTCACTTACATACACTTTTTTGGTATGAAAATTTTGGACCAAAGTCTGTTGCTATGCTGATGCTTTCGACAGTGTTGATATTATTTTAAAGATCTAATTGCATCTCTCCCTTCCTTGTATTAGAAATACAGCAGAGCTGTACCCCTCCACCAGTGATTAAAAACGGTGTTCTTCTTAGCCCTCTATTGGCTAGCTACAGAAATGGTTCTTCAGTAGAATATGGTTGCCAGCTTTACCATTTTTTGGATGGACCTAGCACTGTTTACTGCAAACAAGGAAACTGGACAGAACAACCGACTTGCTTGGGTAAGGTTTGTAAGGAAAAACAAAAAGTGACATGTAATGTAGAAAGGAAAAGCTGGAAAGGACCTCTAGATAATCTTTTAATGACTCCCTTTTCTCTTTCATTTGAGCTAACAGATTTCAGAAACATGAGGCTGAACCATTATCAACTACACCTAGCCCACCGCTGCTAAGTGTCTTCTGGCCTGTTCTTAGTTCCTCTGTTTTCCTGAGTGAAGAGTTCTAGAACTTAGCTAGCCCCATTATTTTGGAAGGTTTTCCAATTTCTTTATCTCCCACGTCCCCCATTCAGTGGATTTCTTCCTGTCTTTCGAAAGATGTGTAGAAGAAATGACTGCAGTCGTTGCCTAGATAGTTTTTTGGTTAGGGTTAGCGAGGAACGTGACTTGGACTTTCATTTTTAAACTTCCAGCCTTTGTTTTTGTTGTGTCCTTGTATCCACCACTTAATTCTGGACTTCCTGATTTTTCCATGTTGCTCTTATGTATGCTGCTCGAAACAACATATAGAACTCCCACTAGGAGTTTACAAATGTAGGCAGGAATACTACTTCTGACGACTTACAAGAGTTCTTTGTTTATCCTTCCTTCCTTCCTGTAATGAAGTGATTCCTACACCACACATCCACTTGCCCGGCATCCTTTGCTGAATGTATTCACTTTAAGTTTTTAATCTACAGTGAAAATGCAAATAAATAACTGATTCTGTTTAAATTATTTATTTCTAAGTGAATAAAACATACTTACTCAGGATTGAAAGGCCCAGGTCAGCGTTCTTGGATCTCAATGATCATATTTAACAAATTCTGTGAAATAATGAAAACTCATCAGCTATGAATATTGCGTATGTTCTAAGCATCCCGTTAACTGCATTATCCTATCCGTGTCTTCTGAGATTTCAGTCCCCACCCAATCAGTTTGGAAATAGCCTGTACTGTAGGTAGTCTGGGGAAATATCCATGCCAATATTTTGTTACAGTGCTGTTGTTAGAATGTGCGATAGGTAATTTCTCCTTGCCTTTCCTTCAGAAAATCATTAATAGGGGCCTCTGTCAAGCACTGATTCTCTTGAGACTTGCAGAAATTTATTTTTTCAACTGCCCCTTTGTCAGGCTTTATTAAAGTGGAGCAGTGGATCCAAAAGTTAGAGGTTAATTGTCGGACAGAAAGCTAGGTTACCCAATTTGATCCTGGCACTAAGAAGTCTGTCAGAAAGCAACCAAAACGATACTGACCTTGAAGAGCCTGAAAAAGCCTAAAGAAAACCACAAAATCCTGGAGGAAAAAAAAAAAAAAAAAAGGGAAGATTTCTAAATACTTTATACGGTGACGAAACACAGGGGAAAAGAAAAAAAAGGCAAACAAAGAATTGTGAAAACACTTCTTTAGGTTAATAGCTTAAATTTCCTGTGTATTAGCTCCTACTGTCCCAGAAGGGCTTGCCAAGTGTGACAGGTTGGTTTGGATGGATTAATATTCCAGAAATATTTCATAAACTTTTCAAGTTACAGTAAACAAGTTTTGTTCTTCTTCAGTGGTATACCCAGGCTGCTGTATGTTTGCAAATATTTGTAGAAACCCGATTGTATCTGAAGTGTGTTTTCTGAGCTTATTATTTTTGAATGTTCTTTCTGTTACTTCAGCCTATTTCTTTGCTTTGGCTTTCTTTTTAAATGTGTTTTTAGTTCTATTTCTTGCAAGATTCCAAAACACTTTATAATTACTGGTTTAGATATCTCTTTCTCAATTCCTGCAAAAGGCAGTTAAGAAATCACTTCGTAAAATCACAGAATATCCGAGTTGGAGGGGACCCACAAGGATCATCAAGTCCAACTCCTGGGTCCCCAAAGGACCGTCCAGAAAAATCAGATCATGTATCTGGGAGCATTGACCAAATTTGATTGCTTTTATTGAACTATGCTTTTATTTCCCAGATCCATGCATTCTTAATGTAACTGCTATAAACAGTAACAACATAGAGTTAAAATGGAGACAGGAAGAACTGATGTTCCTACATGGTGACCTCATAGAGTTTGAATGTAAAGAGGGATATGATTTTCCCCAGACTACCCTTCCATCTCCTGGGAGGACGCAGTGTAACCATGGGAGACTGAAATACCCAAAATGTGTCGTTAAAGGTAAAGCAATATTTTTTTGCTCGTCCTTTTGAGTTCATCGGTGTCAGACTATTTAGAAACATTTGCTCCAGCAGTGGAGGCCTAGAATGTATTCTCAATAACAATAAAAGTTTAGTATCCGACAATACAGGTACGCACAGATATCCCTAAACAATACAGGTACATTGATAAGTATATCTGAGCATAGCAAAACCAATACAACTTCCTTGGATGGGAAGGCCGTAGAAGGGAGGAAGGAGCTGTTCTCCAAGCACAGGGAACTCAAAGCTCTGTAGAAAGACAGCTGTAAACAATGAAATGCGCACAAGGGGTTTCTTGTGGTTAGAATTAGACGGGAGGTTGCCCTCTGATTTGAGACATAATGCAGCAGTAATGAGCGTACGCTGAGAGTTGATAGTTGTCTAGTGCTGGCAGTTTAAAGCTGCTGATTGGTAAGTTTCTTATGTTGAATGTTTCACAAAGATTTTTGATGTTATTCCAGCTCCTATGGAAAAATGTGACTCTCCACCTTCTATTGCAAATGGAGCTCTTACTCTCCCACCCCTGACCCAGTATGAGAGTGGTTCTTCAGTTCAGTATAGTTGCTATGACTATCATTTCTTGCAAGGATCTGAGAGAATCTACTGTTCTGCAGGCCAGTGGACTTCACCACCAGTTTGTATAGGTAGGCACGAGAAGATGCATAAGCTTTTATTTCTCCTATTGAGATGCTTTGCATTTGTAAATTGAGTATTGTCAGCTGGAACATTAAGATCTTAACTTCTTTTTTTTTTTTTTTTTATTTAGAGATGACAGCTTTACCAGATGCAAGAGTAAGAGTTTGGCTATTGTATTAGATAAGTCTGACATGTCTGCAGTGTCCAAAAATACAGTGATGTCACGTACAATACATAAAGAGAATGGGGAATAATAACCTGCATTCTCAGTGTCAATTCCAGTCACAATGACATGATTTCAAAAATAATCAATTTATTAACACTGACTATGTCTCTATTTTTCAGAGCCATGCACTTTGTCAAAAAATGAAATGGAGAAAAATAACGTGTTGCTGGAAGGGTTTTATGAGAACCAGGTTTACTTTTACCATGGGGATTATGTTGGATTTTACTGCAAACAGAACCATTTTGGAGAAGAATCTGGTACAACTTTATTTCAAGTGCAGTGTAAGAGAGGACAGCTAGCGTATCCAAGATGTGTCGAAAGAGGAAAATAAGTGTGAACCTCAGGAAGGTTCATAGGAAAGGTATGTTGTTTATCTGGTATTAAAAGGTGCATTAATACTGTTTCATATTTCAAGATGACTGCAGTTGACTTTCAGAAATGGGTGTTCAGTGGCATAGTTGAACCTGAGCCAAGGTGGGGGGGAAGTGGTATGTGGCACGAGGACTGGGAAATCAGCAAAACAATGCAATGTTGACACACCATGTGTGGAAATTTTAGGAAGTAGTAGTTCTTTGAGGCTTATAATGCTAAACTTGAGAACGCATCACAATCTGGAGAACTTGAGCAAAGCACCATTACAAGAACATGCTGAACAAGTAGTGTCCTGTGTTGTAAGGATCTTGGTGGTTTTGACATGATTGCATTTATGACACCAGAATATACCTAAATTGAGAGATAATTTTGTGCCCTTCAAACTGTAATTTAACAGTGAGAGAGGAGAAGCCCATTACTCTTGTACAACTCAACAGCACCCATGTCTTCTTCCTTAGGTAAGAAGTCTCCAAAGAACGTGACTCAAGGGACAAGAAAGGGAGAAAGCATTTTAAGAGAATGTGTGTAAGGGATGAAAACATTTAAAATACAGAAATATGTGAGTTCCGCTCAGTAGTTAATTATTAATCTTAAATAAAAAGTCAAGCAAACAGCTTTATTTGCTATTTGAGAACATTTCAACTATTCAAATGATCCGCTGTAACTACTTTGTAGGATTCCTTTGAAACTTGCACGCTTGTACTCTTGGGGCTCTGGCCTGTGAGAATGTTGCATGGCTGAAGATCCAAGGAAAATTCAGGAATACAGAAAATGCTTGCCTCACGTCAATTTTGTAAAATAAACACAGAAATGCACAGTGTTCTCCTATCACTCTGTGTGTCTGAGAAGAGTCTGTCTCCCTTTCTCTGTACTTTCCCAACAGGAAGCCAAAAACAGAAGGAAGGTCTCCTCCCAGCTTTGTCATCCTAAACATTCAGCAAAGAAAGGGGGGGTTGGTTTGTTTGTGAAAGGCATGATAAGAATAACTATTTTGTGTTTCTGTTAGTGCCTTTCCTCACATAGCAGAGCCTTCTAATAGCATCAGAATAGCCATATATCTCAGTTCTGTTGTTTCATGGCAAAAGTGCTAGTTTGGGAGCAGGCAGATGATATGATAATGCTTCTTCATCGAGTTTGGCATGTGCAAATGTTTTCAAGATTGGTCTTGTATTTGTTAGCCTTTCTGCTTACGTAATAACCTTGCGTTTATGCAAGATTTCTGCCAACTTCAGCAAAAAGCCATTCAGATGTATTTATAGACTGTAATTTCTGTATTCCGGTTAAGTTCTTGCCTCCTTCTTTGAGGAACTCGGAACGAAGCACGTGAATATTTGGGAAATCTAAGAAGACCCTTCTTTTTAAAGAGCAGACCTAATGGAAAAGGAGGGAAAAGGATTCAAGTCTTTCTCTGGAATATTTACTGAGAGTAACATTCGGAGCGATTTCCCATGTTTGAATAGATGGTGATTTGCTTTCTGAAGTCATGATACAGAATTGCTGGATTTTAAAAGTCAGTCAGTTCTCATGGGCCTTGGATGATTACAGGATAGTAATTTTCGTGGGTTGGACAGAACAGGAGGATAGTAATTTCTACTGTGACCTTTCTGTTCTACAGCACATACAGATCTAAGACCCCGCTCCACTGATCCAACGTTAAAGCGACACCTTGGCCCCAGGAGAACAGCCGCTCCAGCCCATGGTCAGGTGCTGGATTCTGGCTGCCCCTGCACGTAGTGGGCTCAGACTCCTCCACAGTGTTGGACATCTGTACATGGAGTTCCTCTTCCTCTGTCCTGTTGTTTCCACTATAGGCTGTCAGCATAAGCTGCTAGGGACCTTTCTAATCACATGGACCCTAACCACTTGGTTTTATCTGTATGTGAGTCCAGATAAGGATTGTCACCAGAATCTCTACAACCCTCTGGTCTCCCCACCCCAGTGTTTTACAGAAATTGTGAAGTTGGCAGCTGGCAAAAGAGCAAATTTGTCCACTGCAGCCTTGCTACCCAGCTTGTAGCAGGTTCGTCTTTTCAGAGCTGGGTAAATACAGCCATGTTCTCTCTTACCTGAGCCATACTTTCAGGTAGTCTTCAGCCCGTGGCATCAGTGCAGCAGGCTGCTCTTGCTGAGCATCCTCCTGTACTGGGTCAAAGCCAAAGTGATCAAACACATCCTTTTCTAGGAATAGTCGTCTTCTACTTGGGTGTGGAGATCAGATCTTTTAAAATCTGCCTGTATTTTCTCAGGCAAAAATAAGAAAGCATGATCTTGCACAGGCAGAACGCTTGTGCTTTTCTTGCTTTGTATAAATAAACCTACCTACATGCCTTTTAATGAAAATTATGCAAGCATATTAGAGCTGACTGGAAATGGCTGCTGGATCAACAGTTGCTGTTTTAGGAAGATAATTCAGTGTTTTCCAGGAACCGAGTTACAAATGATGCCTGAAGTTAATGATCTATTCACTGGCAGGAATGGTGGCAGATAATAGAGCACAGACAGGAGTGGCGTGTTCTCCTGGGCTGGGACCATGGTGTCAGTTTAAAGCGGACCAGAGGAGCAGGGCCTTTTGGTGCTATACTAAACACAAAAGCTCCTGAGTGGAGAGCCTGATCTTTCTGAAGCACAGGAGGATTAGAAGGTGAGGAAGTGAGACAGAGAGATGGCCCACAGTGATATCTGAAAAGCTTTGTCATATACTGTTTGTGGGGTTCTTTGCTTCATATGGCCTTTTGCAAGGGCAGCTGGGATGGGGCTTTGAGCAACCTGGTCTGCTGGGAGGTGTCCCTGCCCATGGCAGGGGGTTGGAACTGGATGATCTTTAAGGTCGCTTCCAACCCAAACCATTCTATGGTATTGCGAAACTGCCAGGACTCCATAAACAACAGTGCTTAGGGTCGTGTTGGGCTAGTAATACAAGTATTAGACTAGTATTAACGTAGTAAGCGTTAGTGTTTTCGTTAGGCTGTTAAGGTTTCAATAAGGCTGTTGATAAATTCTTGGCTCCACATATAAGGTAATTTTTGCCCGTAAAAAAAAATTTATGTTATGACACTGGAAAAATGAGATGTGTGCTATATTGTCTTTTCTAAACACACCGTGAGTCTTTGCTGATGGGTTTCATAAGTGTGCTGTGTCAAGTTCAGTCTGAAAGGTTTTGTGAAAAATTACTGAAGAATTTTTGCAACAATTGCTTGCTTTATATCAGTGCGGCATGACTACTGTGTCGCAAGAAAATTAGGGGAGGAGTTTGCAAGGGCAACCCTCGGAAAGGTGGGAGTTGAATACAAGTATATGCAATTTGGAGTAGAGAAAACAGCAAGTCTTCTGCAGAGGACATCTTTAATTTCTAAAGCTTGGAAATGACGCTGCTGAGCCTCACCACAGGGTTTCTGCTGTGGATGTGTTGTGCTATACATAAAGGTAAGTCATTAAATGGAAATCCATGCTTTTAACTGATGTGTAGTGACCGGTGACAATCAAGAATAAGGAACTGAAAAATAAATTATCTGCCACTTTTAATAGAACCTGTTTCAGAAGTTCTGAATGAGAATTATATTTTAGAACGGTGTATTTGAGAATATTTGCTTTTTTTTTTTGTCTGAGTTCGTTTCTTTGCTTTGTGCCTGAACTTAATGCCCCACATAACGAAGCTGCCTTATTACAAGACATAACTCCCTCAACATACATACATATAAATTTCTTTGTATTTCAATTTAGCTGCTGTTATTTTGAATACAGGCTATTAAAATGCAGAATTCTGATTTGATTTTAAAATATTATACAACTCTTAGGGTATTTTGTCATTTCAGTAAGTTCTGTGACGAATGCAGCCTGAAGAAGGTCTTCACTGAATATGTACCTTTACTAAAATGACTGGTTTTAAACTCTATAATTGATCCATTTTATACTATTCAGCATATCAATACTCTTCTCCCTCCACACAGGCACATCTTAGAAGTGCTTTCCATGCGCATACCTTATACCTTGAAAGAACGATCCAAGTTCTTTCATTTCAAAGTGACGGAACTAATTTTGGTAATTTGAGACAAACTGATTTAATCAAAGAATTAAAGAAAATAGAGCATCATGGCTGTAAGTGTAAAACACTAGTTTAGTATAACACTGGAAAACAAGAGCCGTTCTCTGAGAAATTCAGAAGTTTATTCATCTTTTCAATTCAAGTGTTTTTAGTTTAGTAACTGCCTCTTATGTGGAGACTGTGAAAATAGTACAGAAGCACACAATTTCTTAGAGCAAAGAGATTTATTAGTACAGTCTATTCCCAAAGGCAGGGATGTAGGTTATCTGCATATTATTCAACTCCTGTGTAGCACCATTCTTTGGAGATCTCATTACTCCGCAGTATCTACCAAATGAAAAGAATTTTTCTATATTTTCTGCTGGAACAGCATGCGAACACCCACTTGTCATTCATTTTGAAGAACTTGGTGGTAGGAATAAATCAGGATACAAACAACAACGTGCAGCCAAATAACAGAAACCTGTGCACAGCTTCTGCAGGAGCAGCGTGTGAAGACCCACCTCTCATTGAGTTTGGCAAAATTGTTAGTGGCGTTAAATCAGGATATGAGGAAAATGACAGAGTGCAATACACATGCAATCCTGGGTACGCTTTATCAGGATCAGAATGGATAACATGCCATGGAAAAGTCTGGATGCCTGGGCCACCTCAGTGTTTGGGTAAGGGTAACTTTTTTTGCTGTTTGACTTGGCAACGGTGGACATTTCTCATTCTCTTGCACCATGTACCATTACAAAACAGCAACTGGGAGCCAGAATGTACTACCCCAAAGGCTGTTCTGCTGCCATTGCTGTTCACACCTCATTGTTTTCTCCACGGAGAACTGTAGTAGCTGTGACCCATGTGAGATGCATGAACCCTGCAGAATGAGTGCTGTGGCTCTGGTGCCAGCAGAAATCACAAGGGTGATGACAGTAAAGACACAGGCACCCTGCAGGGAAAGTCCTTTTCCATAACTTCTGAGAACAGTGGA
Source organism: Anser brachyrhynchus (assembly GCF_964034855.1). NCBI lineage: Eukaryota > Metazoa > Chordata > Aves > Anseriformes > Anatidae > Anser > Anser brachyrhynchus. The sequence continues at coordinate 25,700,434 of NC_137702.1, read as the reverse complement.
TAAGTTGGAAGGTTTGAACAAAAAATCAAGGTCTGTAACTGCCACGGTCTTGCACAGTCCTTTGGGGAAAGCCTTGTTGAGCCACCTCTGCACAAGCAGAACCCCTTGGGAGGACGTGCTATGCCTGTGGAAAGGAAGGCTGACAGCTTTTTGTTCTTCATCTCCTGCACCTCTGGCTGAGGCATCCTTTGCCTAGACAGGGTGGAAGGTTAGAAGGGGGGCTCTGGATTTCCTAACTCCTCCTGAGTGGTAGCTCCCTTGTCCTGCTGCAGTCCATGACCCTGTTTTGAGTTACATTGAACGTCTGTGGTAAACGGACAGCAGGAAGAGTCCTGCAGGTGCTCCCGTTTTCACCCATCTGTTTTAGGATGCTTCTTCTTGGAGTCTTACTTTTTTGGACCCTGCAGTAGTCTTCTGCATGTCAAAAGAAATAACCCTTTCATCTCACTTGGTCTATGTATTTTATCTAGTGGCTACATGGTTAAATTCCCTAGGACAGTAGTATATGCTGATGATATAAAAGGCATCTTTTTGGTGGGAAAATTCCACTCATTCTATGTGTATCACATTACCAAAAGTTTCAAGTTTGCATATCTTTTCAGAAATACCATGTGGAAGGATTCCAGCAGTTGCCAATGCTGCATTTGAAGGCAGGAGCAAGGAGAAGTATGAGCCTGGTGAAACAATTCGCTACCAGTGTCATGAAGGATTTCAGGTCACTGGTCCCCCTGAAATTTTTTGCAGAAGGGGAAATTGGTCAACACCACCATTTTGTGAAGGTATAGGTTGTACTTCTAAGTAGTCTATGACCCTTCTTAGTCTTTCAGGAACACTAATTAATATAACGCCAACCCATACATGGAAATGAGTCAGACCAGTAGAGCTGATCATTGAGTTGCTTTTAATAGACTGCTACAACACCTATTTTTCTGGTCCCTGAGAAGCAACAAGCAGGACTGATCAGCAAAGAAATCTTTTCCCCTTCTGGTCTGAAGCCGGTAGCCACAGCTTTGCTCACTGCTTAGATCAAGCAGTCAGAGGGTTATGGAGAAAAGGGTGTTGGCTGCAAAGAGTGACATAGCTGGTAGCCTTACATATCTTGATTTCGTATCACTAGAAATTTCAGTCTATGCAAGTTACCTTCAAATAGTAAATAAACCACTTTGTTCTCCAGCGCTTTGGCACACAATGCTGTATGGCATCAGTCTGCACATTCGGCTGGTCTCTGCAAATCCTTTCCTCTTTTTAAGTCACTTTAGGCAAAAAAAATAATTGCCTGGTGAAGCGTTGCAGAATGAAAACCATAGTAACTTCCTTTCCTGCTTGTAGAAAAGGACCTACCTTACACAAATCGTCTGTCCTCATCAGGAACAATGGTGCTTGTGAATGCGCTATTCTGTGATAGCCATACTACTGTCCTACTATTCTTAAACGCACCTCTCTTTTCAGATGTTAGCTGTGGAGCCCCACCTGAAATTCCCAATGCTCATATTACCAGCACTCAACAGCAGAGGTATCTGCCTGGTGCCAAAGTGCATTATGAATGTGTAAGCAATTCTCAAATTATGGGTGTAAATTATGTCATTTGTTCAGATGGACACTGGACAAAAGTGCCAAGTTGCAGAGGTAGGAATTTGTGCTTTCATTCTGGCTGTTAGCTTCGTGTGGGGACAGTTTGGATTACCTAAATACTAGGAAGACTTTACTTTTTTTAGTTTTGTTTTCTTTGTGTACTGCAACATTGTACCTACTACTGCTTCCTTGCACAGAACTTTAATTTAGCTTAATGCTTCTAGAAATACTATGGATATTTTCATCAACAGCAAAAATATCTTGAAGAAAAAAGGCGTAGAATGTGCTGACTTGTTATTCTTCTCTGTGATACGAGTAATTTCCAGACTACACCCTTTTACTGACCTTCAGTAGAAAGATGTGTAAGGGCTCCTCTGTTGTGTTCAGCCCTGTCAGAGAGTATCAGAATGGCAGAAGTACTAGAGGAGAGAAACAGGTGTTCTTCTCTGAGGCTCCACTATGACAGAGATCCCAGCAGAGCCTCAGGAACTAAAACATGCAGGTCGGCTAGGGTCTGCAATGACAAGAATGTTCCTCTGAAGAGGAGCTGTGCTGTCCTCCTATTCCCTGCCCAAATCTGTGGCTGGAGGCTGAACAAGTGCAATTTGGCATTCATACGCCTCCATGGAGTCAACTTTACTTACCTGTCCATGAGCACTACAGGCTGATAACTTCTTCCAGAGCTCTACATTCAGCAGAGAGCCAGCTCGGCTGCTACATCTGTGATTTTCAGAAGCACTCGGGTTCTCATCAGAGGGCCCTGGCCTTGCAAGGAGGCTTTTTGTGGCAAACGGTGTAGCTACAGAAATGTTGGCTTTTTCTAGAAGCTCTGACTGTCCCTGTCATCTCCTGAGAATGTGGAAGGTGTTCTGCTGCCATTGTCATGTTAATTCACATTTCTGGGATTCAGGAATTCCAGTGTTTAGAAACACTCATGGCCAAGGAAAAAAGAGGAGGGGAAAATAATCAAGTCATGTTGGTAAGGCAATATTGTCTCTTGCGCTTAAGAACATCATCTGGGCAGTAACAAGATGATTCTCTTAATGTAGTTTGTGTAGAAGAACACGTGAGTGCCTACAAATTGAGTGCAGAAATGTCTCTTTTCAGATGTGACGTGTGAACCTCCTCCAGAAATTGCTGGTGGAAAAGTTCAAGGTGTTAAAAAGCCAAGGTATTTGCCTGGGGAGACAGCTCACTATCAGTGCTGGCAAGGTTTTCTGATGACGGGGGCTTCCACCGTAACATGTCAGAATGGGACCTGGACAGAGCTGCCCCAGTGCAAAGGTGAGTTCTCTCTCCCTCCATGCAGTAGACTGTCAGTGAAGATTGCCTTCAACTAGCTCAGTGGCATTTAGGTCTCCAAATTTCAGTCTCAGGACTGTGAGCAAGTGCAACAGTATCTGTCAGACTCAGGAAAAAGGGATTTTCCCTGGTATCTCTCCATTTGTGGTGGCAGGATGTGTTTAATGGAAGTCTACCAGGTGAGTAACCTGGATGGCTTCACTCAAGGAGTGCCACATCTGGAAAAGCACCCTGAGGCTGAGAGCAACTGCTGGCCAGGTCTGATTTTGAGACTCCAACCTTTCACTTCTGCAAATCTGCTTTCTGAGAATGCCTAATGTGAAGAGAGTGAGAAATTGTGCTGCCTGTGCTGGAGAACAGAGCTCACAGCTCTCCTGCCAGCTGACATCCAGAAAATGCAAGTGGTGCATTGCCTTTGTGAATGCCATGTAATTGACTCCACTGTTACATTACCTGCGGGTCGTAGCTGATGGGTGAGCTAACACCTGGTACCACGTTGGTGCCCAGGATTTCACGAGCACATTGAATAATCTCATTTGATTTCATGAGGCATATGCGAGGTTTCAGCACATGAACCAATGCAGTGTCATTTGATTGGGACACTGCCCAGCTGGCAGCTGAACGGGGTGCAGAAGTACCAGATGAATTAAGACCGGGGTCCATATTGTTGCTGAGCATAATGCCAAGTGCAAACAGCAGCATTACTGATGCCGATGACCCAGTGCAGGATCTTCTCAAAGCAACGCCCATTAGAAGGCCAGGCTTCACAGCAGGGTGTTGCTTCAACAGGTATAAAAATCCAAGAAGCTGCAGGGCCCGACTTTCAAAAGAAATCAGGCATAATGCATTCGTGGTGGCTTGCGTAGACTCCCCAGTGGTTGTAAGTGGTCCACAGAGACAAAAAGCTATCTCAGTAGGAACTGAAATGGTGCAGCCCAGTGTCATTTTATCTGGTTTGCAAACTGATCCACTCTTGTCCGTGTTCAGGCAGCACAGGGAGCGGGGGGGAGTCAGGCTCTTCTGCAGAAAGAGCTGTGCCAAACACACTACGCCGTTACGTAGGCCCAGTGCAAGTCCTGCAGAAAGATGCAACACTCCAGCAAGGACAAATGAATTAACTGGTAGTTTTGAATCCTGGCAGCAGAGGAATGAGAAACTTGCTCTTGTCCATTTGCCACGCATTTGGTGTCAAGGTGACAGTTTTCTCTCTGCTTTCCTCCAAGTCTCTCGAAGTACTGCCTACATGGTCTTCTGAAGAATTTGTGGCTAGGCCTCTGTTGCAGCTAAACTCTGATAGCTTTCTTTTTAATGTTTAATGTTCTTCCAGGGGAAGGTAGAAAATGTGGCCCACCTCCAGATATTGAAAACGGAGACATCCTTTCCTTCCAGTTGAAACAATACCCCCAAGGTGCAACTCTGAAATACAAGTGTGCAAGATTCTACATCCTGAAAGGACCTGAGCAAATCACTTGTACTGACGGGCAGTGGACAAATCCCCCAGTGTGCTTGGGTAGGTGGAAGCTCGTGCTGCATGGCCAAGAGCTGTGTGAGCTGCTCGTTGTCTTTTTCTCAGGCCCTGCGGGCGCTTCACTTGTGAAGCAGCACTTGTGCTGGGGCTGCGACGCTGACAGGGCAGAACAGCAGCTGGTGCTTCTCCTGTGCAGAAGGAATTTCCTCTGGAGGTCAGCTCGTGTAGCCGCCTCTGCTGCCTGCTGTCCCTCCCTGCCCCCAGTCACCAACAGATCCAGGAGGAGGGGAGTTTGGCTGAGCCGCTTCCTTGGGGCCGCTCCAGCGGTGTGGCATGCTCCTGAGCTGGGGACGCTGCTATGGTCCGCAGGCTGTGAGGAGGGAGGGTGGGTTGGTGTGAGTGCAAGGAAATCCAGGGCCACGAGGAAACGAATTTGAGAAGTGCTGGGACGAGGGCAAGGAGAGAGCCCAAAAAAGACACAGGGAACTTCATTGCTGCCTGCTGAGTGCCCCCACCCCAGGCTGTGCTTCCCCCTTGTCCTGTGAGACTGTCAGAGGGCAAAGGCCTCTCCGCAGCGGTGTGCAGCCCGCATCTCAGCCGTCATCTTTTTTCTCTTTTCTTTTGTTGAGAATGTCTTTCCTGTTGGAAAATTCAAAGGGTGAAAGCACATTGCTGGAAGAGGTTTGTGATGTGAAGAACATCTGTAGGCCTTGGGAGGGTGTGTGGGTGTGTGGTTTGAAATGTATATGTTGTGCATCTGTGTGAACTGATCACATCCTTCTCTTGCCTTTTCCAAGCGGCTTGTACTGTCTCTGAAGAAGATATGGACAGAAACAATATTGAGCTGAGATGGACTGGAGGAAGAAAGCTGTACTCGACATCAGGAGATTTTGTTGAATTTGATTGTAAAATAGGATATGTGCAGGACCCAGCATCTTCCCCATTCAGAGTGCAGTGTATGGATGGGACATTAGAATACCCACGGTGCAAGCCAGGAAGTAAGTCACCTCCACTCTGTCACTGCTTAGCCGCTGCCGTTTTGCAGTTTTAGTGCAGAAGCTGAGAGGAAAGCCCATAGCAAGTGTACCTGGGGAAGTAATAGCGGAGCACCAAGGTGTGAGAGCACCCTGCAAAGCTGCAGGCTATGAGGGGAGGTGCCCCCAAGAAGCCGCCGACTGGCGTACGTGAGCTGGAAAGGCTCCTGGGGAACGGGCTCCCTGGGGCTCATGAGGGTTACTGGTGCTGGGCCTGCCCGGCCGCTTCCAGGCAGGACAGAAGGGCTGGTAAGTTCCCTGCAAGTGGCTTCCCTGCAATTGGAAGGTGCCATTTCCCTGACTGTGGCAGGGCTGAAGAGCAGGAAACCATTTCCTTGCAGGCTCTCCCAAGCCTGCCTGTGTAGGCAGGGCTTTGGCCCAGCAAGCTTCTCTCCTGCTTCCCTCTTGCAGCCACAGCTGCGCCCACTTTGCACCTGTGGCCTTCCCAGCTCCTCTCTGGTTGTGCTGTGCTCTGGTGTGTGTGGAGGCAGGGGGTCAATGCCCATTGCAGGCCTTCACAGGCTTCTGCAGCAGGAAACCTGTGCTTGCCTCCTCCTACAATTTCCCCAAGCCCCGATAACTGCGACATTGCTGAAGGGTAGGAAATGGGCTTTTGCCTTTCATCATCGGCACTGTGCATTGATACAGGAGGGGACAGATGCGGCGGGGATGCAGCACAGGAGAATAAGTAGTTTCAGTCACTCAGCTGGTACCAACAGCGTCAGAGGATCAGTTGACAATACGAGGTCTACATGCAAATTACGGAAGTACCTTTTTTTGTGGTCGTGGCTGTTCTTTTCTTTTTCTATTTTTTCTCTTATTTTTTTTTTTCTTCCCAAGGGAGCTGTAGATTGAGTGAGACAGAAATGAAGAGGAACAATATTAAACTAAGACAGTCAAGGAGAAGATCTAACACATATTGCTCTAAGGAGACTATTTCGTTTACATGCCCTTTTTCCTACCGGGAAGTCTCAAACCCAGAGGATTTTGAGGCACAGTGCAAGGATGGAGTCATTAACTACTCCCGATGTGAACATAAGTGCTGTGTGTGGATGGCACAGTGCTCTGTAGAATTGTGGACAAGAAGGGAGGGTCAGCTTTAGGGGCCTTCACTTAACCCTCTACCAGTTTGTGTCTGTCGTGGGGCTGCTCCTGTTCCAAGGGGTCCGGGGAATCAAATTGAAGCAATGGGAATGCTAGGCAACTTTGCTATCTGCTGCTCTCAAGAAACATGGCTGTGTGCCAGCCTTGGTGTTCATTCCTTTTCCACTTTTTCTCTTTACATTGCAGGGTATTTTGGATAAATGGAAGGGGCATGAAGGAGCCCAGCTGGAGAAATGAAAGATCCTTTGACCAACCCAGTGATTTGAGCTCAATTTTCCCTGGAGTTTGCTGTTTCATTGTGCTTTGTTTGCAGCTTAGCCAATGTTCTGTGTTGGAATTTGCCTTTTTTTTTTCCCTTTGAATTGTTGTATGATTGTTTTTACACTTAACCATTTTTGTAAAGGTATTTGCATTTTATCCATTCAAATGACTGTACTTCCTTCTTACTTTTGTTCTGTATTGATCTCACTGTTGTTTTGTTAACATTTGCATCCTGAAGTAGGCTGGCTTTGGTGGCATACTGAGACGTGAATTAAAGCGTGCAGCTAATTTGCTCATCAGCAAGTAGTGTGTGTGTGGTCTTCTCTGCTCCTAGCTTCTTCTCCATGTGCTTGCCTGGAATTCAGTCTGGGGTCATGGCAGAGATGAGTGTCCTGACAGCCTCATCGTGATGTGAAGGTAAGTGGTCTCCTTTAAACAACTCAGGGAAGTCTGTGGATCATAGGCCCTTATTCTTATGCACGGCTTGAGCCTCTGTGATAATTGGTGGGAGGAGGTATCAAGAGTAGACATAGGTGAGGAGTGTAGAGGGAATAGAAATACATACACTTATATACACTTTTTTTTTGATTTTTTTGACCAAAGTCTATTGCATAAGCTTCATTATATGAGTAGCTGAATCTATTGCACATGCTTCATATAGCAGTAGCTGAGTGAATGATTGTTGTCTTCTGTGACTGTAAACTACACTTATAAGTCTGTCCTGTATATGTAATTTTATTTCACGTTTTAGCGTTTACCTTCAGTCATTTCGTACCCCTTCTGTTGATAATCTCTGAACATGCAGATTCAAGAGTATTTTGATCCTTTGTTTAATAATTCACTGAGGTTTATTCTGAATTCCATATGGGTTTAACATTTCAAGCAACAAATAAAGACAATCTCAGCACAGAAAAGCAACCAATCCGTATTGACTGTAAACCAGCAGGAGTCGAGACTGGACATAGGTGAGGAGTGTAGAAGGAACAGAAATAGTCTGAAAATCAGTAAGCTAAATCTAGAGTATCTGAAACTGAAACTTCTAAAAAGAAGTTCACTTACATACACTTTTTTGGTATGAAAATTTTGGACCAAAGTCTGTTGCTATGCTGATGCTTTCGACAGTGTTGATATTATTTTAAAGATCTAATTGCATCTCTCCCTTCCTTGTATTAGAAATACAGCAGAGCTGTACCCCTCCACCAGTGATTAAAAACGGTGTTCTTCTTAGCCCTCTATTGGCTAGCTACAGAAATGGTTCTTCAGTAGAATATGGTTGCCAGCTTTACCATTTTTTGGATGGACCTAGCACTGTTTACTGCAAACAAGGAAACTGGACAGAACAACCGACTTGCTTGGGTAAGGTTTGTAAGGAAAAACAAAAAGTGACATGTAATGTAGAAAGGAAAAGCTGGAAAGGACCTCTAGATAATCTTTTAATGACTCCCTTTTCTCTTTCATTTGAGCTAACAGATTTCAGAAACATGAGGCTGAACCATTATCAACTACACCTAGCCCACCGCTGCTAAGTGTCTTCTGGCCTGTTCTTAGTTCCTCTGTTTTCCTGAGTGAAGAGTTCTAGAACTTAGCTAGCCCCATTATTTTGGAAGGTTTTCCAATTTCTTTATCTCCCACGTCCCCCATTCAGTGGATTTCTTCCTGTCTTTCGAAAGATGTGTAGAAGAAATGACTGCAGTCGTTGCCTAGATAGTTTTTTGGTTAGGGTTAGCGAGGAACGTGACTTGGACTTTCATTTTTAAACTTCCAGCCTTTGTTTTTGTTGTGTCCTTGTATCCACCACTTAATTCTGGACTTCCTGATTTTTCCATGTTGCTCTTATGTATGCTGCTCGAAACAACATATAGAACTCCCACTAGGAGTTTACAAATGTAGGCAGGAATACTACTTCTGACGACTTACAAGAGTTCTTTGTTTATCCTTCCTTCCTTCCTGTAATGAAGTGATTCCTACACCACACATCCACTTGCCCGGCATCCTTTGCTGAATGTATTCACTTTAAGTTTTTAATCTACAGTGAAAATGCAAATAAATAACTGATTCTGTTTAAATTATTTATTTCTAAGTGAATAAAACATACTTACTCAGGATTGAAAGGCCCAGGTCAGCGTTCTTGGATCTCAATGATCATATTTAACAAATTCTGTGAAATAATGAAAACTCATCAGCTATGAATATTGTGTATGTTCTAAGCATCCCGTTAACTGCATTATCCTATCCGTGTCTTCTGAGATTTCAGTCCCCACCCAATCAGTTTGGAAATAGCCTGTACTGTAGGTAGTCTGGGGAAATATCCATGCCAATATTTTGTTACAGTGCTGTTGTTAGAATGTGCGATAGGTAATTTCTCCTTGCCTTTCCTTCAGAAAATCATTAATAGGGGCCACTGTCAAGCACTGATTCTCTTGAGACTTGCAGAAATTTATTTTTTCAACTGCCCCTTTGTCAGGCTTTATTAAAGTGGAGCAGTGGATCCAAAAGTTAGAGGTTAATTGTCGGACAGAAAGCTAGGTTACCCAATTTGATCCTGGCACTAAGAAGTCTGTCAGAAAGCAACCAAAACGATACTGACCTTGAAGAGCCTGAAAAAGCCTAAAGAAAACCACAAAATCCTGGAGGAAAAAAAAAAAAAAAGGGAAGATTTCTAAATACTTTATACGGTGACGAAACACAGGGGAAAAGAAAAAAAAGGCAAACAAAGAATTGTGAAAACATTTCTTTAGGTTAATAGCTTAAATTTCCTGTGTATTAGCTCCTACTGTCCCAGAAGGGCTTGCCAAGTGTGACAGGTTGGTTTGGATGGATTAATATTCCAGAAATATTTCATAAACTTTTCAAGTTACAGTAAACAAGTTTTGTTCTTCTTCAGTGGTATACCCAGGCTGCTGTATGTTTGCAAATATTTGTAGAAACCCGATTGTATCTGAAGTGTGTTTTCTGAGCTTATTATTTTTGAATGTTCTTTCTGTTACTTCAGCCTATTTCTTTGCTTTGGCTTTCTTTTTAAATGTGTTTTTAGTTCTATTTCTTGCAAGATTCCAAAACACTTTATAATTACTGGTTTAGATATCTCTTTCTCAATTCCTGCAAAAGGCAGTTAAGAAATCACTTCATAAAATCACAGAATATCCGAGTTGGAGGGGACCCACAAGGATCATCAAGTCCAACTCCTGGGTCCCCAAAGGACCGTCCAGAAAAATCAGATCATGTATCTGGGAGCATTGACCAAATTTGATTGCTTTTATTGAACTATGCTTTTATTTCCCAGATCCATGCATTCTTAATGTAACTGCTATAAACAGTAACAACATAGAGTTAAAATGGAGACAGGAAGAACTGATGTTCCTACATGGTGACCTCATAGAGTTTGAATGTAAAGAGGGATATGATTTTCCCCAGACTACCCTTCCATCTCCTGGGAGGACGCAGTGTAACCATGGGAGACTGAAATACCCAAAATGTGTCGTTAAAGGTAAAGCAATATTTTTTTGCTCGTCCTTTTGAGTTCATCGGTGTCAGACTATTTAGAAACATTTGCTCCAGCAGTGGAGGCCTAGAATGTATTCTCAATAACAATAAAAGTTTAGTATCCGACAATACAGGTACGCACAGATATCCCTAAACAATACAGGTACATTGATAAGTATATCTGAGCATAGCAAAACCAATACAACTTCCTTGGATGGGAAGGCCGTAGAAGGGAGGAAGGAGCTGTTCTCCAAGCACAGGGAACTCAAAGCTCTGTAGAAAGACAGCTGTAAACAATGAAATGCGCACAAGGGGTTTCTTGTGGTTAGAATTAGACGGGAGGTTGCCCTCTGATTTGAGACATAATGCAGCAGTAATGAGCGTACGCTGAGAGCTGATAGTTATCTAGTGTTGGCAGTTTAAAGCTGCTGATTGGTAAGTTTCTTGTGTTGAATGTTTCACAAAGATTTTTGATGTTATTCCAGCTCCTATGGAAAAATGTGACTCTCCACCTTCTACTGCAAATGGAGCTCTTACTCTCCCACCCCTGACCCAGTATGAGAGTGGTTCTTCAGTTCAGTATAGTTGCTATGACTATCATTTCTTGCAAGGATCTGAGGGAATCTACTGTTCTGCAGGCCAGTGGACTTCACCACCAGTTTGTATAGGTAGGCACGAGAAGATACATAAGCTTTTATTTCTCCTATTGGGATGCTTTGCATTTGTAAATTGAGTATTGTCAGCTGGAACATTAAGATCTTAACTTCTTTTTTTTTTTATTTAGAGATGACAGCTTTACCAGATGCAAGAGTAAGAGTTTGGCTATTGTATTAGATAAGTCTGACATGTCTGCAGTGTCCAAAAATACAGTGATGTCACGTACAATATATAAAGAGAATGGGGAATAATAACCTGCATTCTCAGTGTCAATTCCAGTCACAATGACATGATTTCAAAAATAATCAATTTATTAACACTGACTATGTCTCTATTTTTTAGAGCCATGCACTTTGTCAAAAAATGAAATGGAGAAAAATAACGTGTTGCTGGAAGGGTTTTATGAGAACCAGGTTTACTTTTACCATGGGGATTATGTTGGATTTTACTGCAAACAGAACCATTTTGGAGAAGAATCTGGTACAACTTTATTTCAAGTGCAGTGTAAGAGAGGACAGCTAGCGTATCCAAGATGTGTCGAAAGAGGAAAATAAGTGTGAACTTCAGGAAGGTTCATAGGAAAGGTATGTTGTTTATCTGGTATTAAAAGGTGCATTAATACTGTTTCATATTTCAAGATGACTGCAGTTGACTTTCAGAAATGGGTGTTCAGTGGCATAGTTGAACCTGAGCCAAGGTGGGGGGGAAGTGGTATGTGGCACGAGGACTGGGAAATCAGCAAAACAATGCAATGTTGACACACCATGTGTGGAAATTTTAGGAAGTAGTAGTTCTTTGAGGCTTATAATGCTAAACTTGAGAACGCATCACAATCTGGAGAACTTGAGCAAAGCACCATTACAAGAACATGCTGAACAAGTAGTGTCCTGTGTTGTAAGGATCTTGGTGGTTTTGACATGATTGCATTTATGACACCAGAATATACCTAAATTGAGAGATAATTTTGTGCCCTTCAAACTGTAATTTAACAGTGAGAGAGGAGAAGCCCGTTACTCTTGTACAACTCAACAGCACCCATGTCTTCTTCCTTAGGTAAGAAATCTCCAAAGAACGTGACTCAAGGGACAAGAAAGGGAGAAAGCATTTTAAGAGAATGTGTGTAAGGGATGAAAACATTTAAAATACAGAAATATGTGAGTTCTGCTCAGTAGTTAATTATTAATCTTAAATAAAAAGTCAAGCAAACAGCTTTATTTGCTATTTGAGAACATTTCAACTATTCAAATGATCCGCTGTAACTACTTTGTAGGATTCCTTTGAAACTTGCACGCTTGTACTCTTGGGGCTCTGGCCTGTGAGAATGTTGCATGGCTGAAGATCCAAGGAAAATTCAGGAATACAGAAAATGCTTGCCTCACGTCAATTTTGTAAAATAAACACAGAAATGCACAGTGTTCTCCTATCACTCTGTGTGTCTGAGAAGAGTCTGTCTCCCTTTCTCTGTACTTTCCCAACAGGAAGCCAAAAACAGAAGGAAGGTCTCCTCCCAGCTTTGTCATCCTAAACATTCAGCAAAGAAAGGGGGGGTTGGTTTGTTTGTGAAAGGCATGATAAGAATAACTATTTTGTGTTTCTGTTAGTGCCTTTCCTCACATAGCAGAGCCTTCTAATAGCATCAGAATAGCCATATATCTCAGTTCTGTTGTTTCATGGCAAAAGTGCTAGTTTGGGAGCAGGCAGATGATATGATAATGCTTCTTCATCGAGTTTGGCATGTGCAAATGTTTTCAAGATTGGTCTTGTATTTGTTAGCCTTTCTGCTTACGTAATAACCTTGCGTTTATGCAAGATTTCTGCCAACTTCAGCAAAAAGCCATTCAGATGTATTTATAGACTGTAATTTCTGTATTCCGGTTAAGTTCTTGCCTCCTTCTTTGAGGAACTCGGAACGAAGCACGTGAATATTTGGGAAATCTAAGAAGACCCTTCTTTTTAAAGAGCAGACCTAATGGAAAAGGAGGGAAAAGGATTCAAGTCTTTCTCTGGAATATTTACTGAGAGTAACATTCGGAGCGATTTCCCATGTTTGAATAGATGGTGATTTGCTTTCTGAAGTCATGATACAGAATTGCTGGATTTTAAAAGTCAGTCAGTTCTCATGGGCCTTGGATGATTACAGGATAGTAATTTTCGTGGGTTGGACAGAACAGGAGGATAGTAATTTCTACTGTGACCTTTCTGTTCTACAGCACATACAGATCTAAGACCCCGCTCCACTGATCCAACGTTAAAGCGACACCTTGGCCCCAGGAGAACAGCCGCTCCAGCCCATGGTCAGGTGCTGGATTCTGGCTGCCCCTGCACGTAGTGGGCTCAGACTCCTCCACAGTGTTGGACATCTGTACATGGAGTTCCTCTTCCTCTGTCCTGTTGTTTCCACTATAGGCTGTCAGCATAAGCTGCTAGGGACCTTTCTAATCACATGGACCCTAACCACTTGGTTTTATCTGTATGTGAGTCCAGATAAGGATTGTCACCAGAATCTCTACAACCCTCTGGTCTCCCCACCCCAGTGTTTTACAGAAATTGTGAAGTTGGCAGCTGGCAAAAGAGCAAATTTGTCCACTGCAGCCTTGCTACCCAGCTTGTAGCAGGTTCGTCTTTTCAGAGCTGGGTAAATACAGCCATGTTCTCTCTTACCTGAGCCATACTTTCAGGTAGTCTTCAGCCCGTGGCATCAGTGCAGCAGGCTGCTCTTGCTGAGCATCCTCCTGTACTGGGTCAAAGCCAAAGTGATCAAACACATCCTTTTCTAGGAATAGTCGTCTTCTACTTGGGTGTGGAGATCAGATCTTTTAAAATCTGCCTGTATTTTCTCAGGCAAAAATAAGAAAGCATGATCTTGCACAGGCAGAACGCTTGTGCTTTTCTTGCTTTGTATAAATAAACCTACCTACATGCCTTTTAATGAAAATTATGCAAGCATATTAGAGCTGACTGGAAATGGCTGCTGGATCAACAGTTGCTGTTTTAGGAAGATAATTCAGTGTTTTCCAGGAACCGAGTTACAAATGATGCCTGAAGTTAATGATCTATTCACTGGCAGGAATGGTGGCAGATAATAGAGCACAGACAGGAGTGGCGTGTTCTCCTGGGCTGGGACCATGGTGTCAGTTTAAAGCGGACCAGAGGAGCAGGGCCTTTTGGTGCTATACTAAACACAAAAGCTCCTGAGTGGAGAGCCTGATCTTTCTGAAGCACAGGAGGATTAGAAGGTGAGGAAGTGAGACAGAGAGATGGCCCACAGTGATATCTGAAAAGCTTTGTCATATACTGTTTGTGGGGTTCTTTGCTTCATATGGCCTTTTGCAAGGGCAGCTGGGATGGGGCTTTGAGCAACCTGGTCTGCTGGGAGGTGTCCCTGCCCATGGCAGGGGGTTGGAACTGGATGATCTTTAAGGTCGCTTCCAACCCGAACCATTCTATGGTATTGCGAAACTGCCAGGACTCCATAAACAACAGTGCTTAGGGTCGTGTTGGGCTAGTAATACAAGTATTAGACTAGTATTAACGTAGTAAGCGTTAGTGTTTTCGTTAGGCTGTTAAGGTTTCAATAAGGCTGTTGATAAATTCTTGGCTCCACATATAAGGTAATTTTTGCCCGTAAAAAAAAATTTATGTTATGACACTGGAAAAATGAGATGTGTGCTATATTGTCTTTTCTAAACACACCGTGAGTCTTTGCTGATGGGTTTCATAAGTGTGCTGTGTCAAGTTCAGTCTGAAAGGTTTTGTGAAAAATTACTGAAGAATTTTTGCAACAATTGCTTGCTTTATATCAGTGCGGCATGACTACTGTGTCGCAAGAAAATTAGGGGAGGAGTTTGCAAGGGCAACCCTCGGAAAGGTGGGAGTTGAATACAAGTATATGCAATTTGGAGTAGAGAAAAGAGCAAGTCTTCTGCAGAGGACATCTTTAATTTCTAAAGCTTGGAAATGACACTGCTGAGCCTCACCACAGGGTTCCTGCTGTGGATGTGTTGTGCTATACATAAAGGTAAGTCATTAAATGGAAATCCATGCTTTTAACTGATGTGTAGTGACCGGTGACAATCAAGAATAAGGAACTGAAAAATAAATTATCTGCCACTTTTAATAGAACCTGTTTCAGAAGTTCTGAATGAGAATTATATTTTAGAACGGTGTATTTGAGAATATTTGCTTTTTTTTTTTTGTCTGAGTTCGTTTCTTTGCTTTGTGCCTGAACTTAATGCCCCACATAACGAACCTGCCTTATTACAAGACATAACTCCCTCAACATACATACATATAAATTTCTTTGTATTTCAATTTAGCTGCTGTTATTTTGAATACAGGCTATTAAAATGCAGAATTCTGATTTGATTTTAAAATATTATACAACTCTTAGGGTATTTTGTCATTTCAATAAGTTCTGTGACGAATGCAGCCTGAAGAAGGTCTTCACTGAATATGTACCTTTACTAAAATGACTGGTTTTAAACTCTATAATTGATCCATTTTATACTATTCAGCATATCAATACTCTTCTCCCTCCACACAGGCACATCTTAGAAGTGCTTTCCATGCGCATACCTTATACCTTGAAAGAACGATCCAAGTTCTTTCATTTCAAAGTGACGGAACTAATTTTGGTAATTTGAGACAAACTGATTTAATCAAAGAATTAAAGAAAATAGAGCATCATGGCTGTAAGTGTAAAACACTAGTTTAGTATAACACTGGAAAACAAGAGCCGTTCTCTGAGAAATTCAGAAGTTTATTCATCTTTTCAATTCAAGTGTTTTTAGTTTAGTAACTGCCTCTTATGTGGAGACTGTGAAAATAGTACAGAAGCACACAATTTCTTAGAGCAAAGAGATTTATTAGTACAGTCTATTCCCAAAGGAAGGGATGTAGGTTATCTGCATATTATTCAACTCCTGTGTAGCACCATTCTTTGGAGATCTCATTACTCCGCAGTATCTACCAAATGAAAAGAATTTTTCTATATTTTCTGCTGGAACAGCATGCGAACACCCACTTGTCATTCATTTTGAAGAACTTGGTGGTAGGAATAAATCAGGATACAAACAACAACGTGCAGCCAAATAACAGAAACCTGTGCACAGCTTCTGCAGGAGCAGCGTGTGAAGACCCACCTCTCATTGAGTTTGGCAAAATTGTTAGTGGCGTTAAATCAGGATATGAGGAAAATGACAGAGTGCAATACACATGCAATCCTGGGTACGCTTTATCAGGATCAGAATGGATAACATGCCATGGAAAAGTCTGGATGCCTGGGCCACCTCAGTGTTTGGGTAAGGGTAATTTTTTTTGCTGTTTGACTTGGCAACGGTGGACATTTCTCATTCTCTTGCACCATGTACCATTACAAAACAGCAACTGGGAGCCAGAATGTACTACCCCAAAGGCTGTTCTGCTGCCATTGCTGTTCACACCTCATTGTTTTCTCCTCGGAGAACTGTAGTAGCTGTGACCCATGTGAGATGCATGAACCCTGCAGAATGAGTGCTGTGGCTCTGGTGCCAGCAGAAATCACAAGGGTGATGACAGTAAAGACACAGGCACCCTGCAGGGAAAGTCCTTTTCCATAACCTCTGAGAACAGTGGATAAGTTGGAAGGTTTGAACAAAAAATCAAGGTCTGTAACTGCCACGGTCTTGCACAGTCCTGTGGGGAAAGCCTTGTTGAGCCACCTCTGCACAAGCAGAACCCCTTGGGAGGACGTGCTATGCCTGTGGAAAGGAAGGCTGACAGCTTTTTGTTCTTCATCTCCTGCACCTCTGGCTGAGGCATCCTTTGCCTAGACAGGGTGGAAGGTTAGAAGGGGGGCTCTGGATTTCCTAACTCCTCCTGAGTGGTAGCTCCCTTGTCCTGCTGCAGTCCATGACCCTGTTTTGAGTTACATTGAACGTCTGTGGTAAACGGACAGCAGGAAGAGTCCTGCAGGTGCTCCCGTTTTCACCCATCTGTTTTAGGATGCTTCTTCTTGGAGTCTTACTTTTTTGGACCCTGCAGTAGTCTTCTGCATGTCAAAAGAAATAACCCTTTCATCTCACTTGGTCTATGTATTTTATCTAGTGGCTACGTGGTTAAATTCCCTAGGACAGTAGTATATGCTGATGATATAAAAGGCATCTTTTTGGTGGGAAAATTCCACTCATTCTAGGTGTATCACATTACCAAAAGTTTCAAGTTTGCATATCTTTTCAGAAATACCATGTGGAAGGATTCCAGCAGTTGCCAATGCTGCATTTGAAGGCAGGAGCAAGGAGAAGTATGAGCCTGGTGAAACAATTCGCTACCAGTGTCATGAAGGATTTCAGGTCACTGGTCCCCCTGAAATTTTTTGCAGAAGGGGAAATTGGTCAACACCACCATTTTGTGAAGGTATAGGTTGTACTTCTAAGTAGTCTATGACCCTTCTTAGTCTTTCAGGAACACTAATTAATATAACGCCAACCCATACATGCAAGTGAGTCAGACCAGTAGAGCTGATCATTGAGTTGCTTTTAATAGACTGCTACAACACCTATTTTTCTGGTCCCTGAGAAGCAACAAGCAGGACTGATCAGCAAAGAAATCTTTTCCCCTTCTGGTCTGAAGCCGGTAGCCACAGCTTCGCTCACTGCTTAGATCAAGCAGTCAGAGGGTTATGGAGAAAAGGGTGTTGGCTGCAAAGAGTGACATAGCTGGTAGCCTTACATATCTTGATTTCGTATCACTAGAAATTTCAGTCTATGCAAGTTACCTTCAAATAGTAAATAAACCACTTTGTTCTCCAGTGCTTTGGCACACAATGCTGTATGGCATCAGTCTGCACATTCGGCTGGTCTCTGCAACTCCTTTCCTCTTTTTAAGTCACTTTAGGCAAAAAAAATAATTGCCTGGTGAAGCGTTGCAGAATGAAAACCATAGTAACTTCCTTTCCTACTTGTAGAAAAGGACCTACCTTACACAAATCGTCTGTCCTCATCAGGAACAATGGTGCTTGTGAATGCGCTATTCTGTGATAGCCATACTACTGTCCTACTATTCTTAAACGCACCTCTCTTTTCAGATGTTAGCTGTGGAGCCCCACCTGAAATTCCCAATGCTCATATTACCAGCACTCAACAGCAGAGGTATCTGCCTGGTGCCAAAGTGCATTATGAATGTGTAAGCAATTCTCAAATTATGGGTGTAAATTATGTCATTTGTTCAGATGGACACTGGACAAAAGTGCCAAGTTGCAGAGGTAGGAATTTGTGCTTTCATTCTGGCTGTTAGCTTCGTGTGGGGACAGTTTGGATTACCTAAATACTAGAAAGACTTTACTTTTTTTAGTTTTGTTTTCTTTGTGTACTGCAACATTGTACCTACTACTGCTTCCTTGCACAGAACTTTGATTTAGCTTAATGCTTCTAGAAATACTATGGATATTTTCATCAACAGCAAAAATATCTTGAAGAAAAAAGGCCTAGAATGTGCTGACTTGTTATTCTTCTCTGTGATACGAGTAATTTCCAGACTACACCCTTTTACTGACCTTCAGTAGAAAGATGTGTAAGGGCTCCTCTGCTGTGTTCAGCCCTGTCAGAGAGTATCAGAATGGCAGAAGTACTAGAGGAGAGAAACAGGTGTTCTTCTCTGAGGCTCCACTATGACAGAGATCCCAGCAGAGCCTCAGGAACTAAAACATGCAGGTCGGCTAGAGTCTGCAATGACAAGAATGTTCCTCTGAAGAGGAGCTGTGCTGTCCTCCTATTCCCTGCCCAAATCTGTGGCTGGAGGCTGAACAAGTGCAATTTGGCATTCATACGCCTCCATGGAGTCAACTTTACTTACCTGTCCATGAGCACTACAGGCTGATAACTTCTTCCAGAGCTCTACAGTTCAGCAGAGATCCAGCTTGGCTGCTACATCTGTGATTTTCAGAAGCGCTCAGGTTCTCAGCAGAGGGCCACGGCCTTGCAAGGAGGCTTTTTGTGGCAAACGGTGTAGCTACAGAAATGTTGGCTTTTTCTAGAAGCTCTGACTGTCCCTGTCATCTCCTGAGAATGTGGAAGGTGTTCTGCTGCCATTGTCATGTTAATTCACATTTCTGGGGTTAACAGTGTTTAGAAACACTCATGGCCAAGGAAAAAAGAGGAGGGGAAAATAATCAAGTCATGTTGGTAAGGCAATATTGTCTCTTGCGCTTAAGAACATCATCTGGGCAGTAACAAGATGATTCTCTTAACTGTAGTTTGTGTAGAAGAACACGTGAGGGCGTACAACTTGAGTGCAGAAATGTCTCTTTTCAGATGTGACGTGTGAACCTCCTCCAGAAATTGCTGGTGGAAAAGTTCAAGGTGTTAAAAAGCCAAGGTATTTGCCTGGGGAGACAGCTCACTATCAGTGCTGGCAAGGTTTTCTGATGACGGGGGCTTCCACCGTAACATGTCAGAATGGGACCTGGACAGAGCTGCCCCAGTGCAAAGGTGCTTTCTCCCTCCATGCAGTAGACTGTCAGTGAAGACTGCCCTCAACTAGCTCAGTGGCATTTAGGTCTCCAAATTTCAGTCTCAGGACTGTGAGCAAGTGCAACAGTATCTGTCAGACTCAGGAAAAAGGGATTTTCCCTGGTATCTCTCCATTTGTGGTGGCAGGATGTGTTTAATGGAAGTCTACCAGGTGAGTAACCTGGATGGCTTCACTCAAGGGGTGCCACATCTGGAAAAGCACCCTGAGGCTGAGAGCAACTGCTGGCCAGGTCTGATTTTGAGACTCCAACCTTTCACTTCTGCAAATCTGCTTTCTGAGAATGCCTAATGTGAAGAGAGTGAGAAATTGTGCTGCCTGTGCTGGAGAACAGAGCTCACAGCTCTCCTGCCAGCTGACATCCAGAAAATGCAAGTGGTGCATTGCCTTTGTGAATGCCATGTAATTGACTCCACTGTTACATTACCTGCGGGTCGTAGCTGATGGGTGAGCTAACACCTGGTACCATGTTGGTGCCCAGGATTTCACGAGCACATTGAATAATCTCATTTGATTTCATGAGGCATATGCGAGGTTTCAGCACATGAACCAATGCAGTGTCATTTGACTGGGACACTGCCCAGCTGGCAGCTGAACGGGGTGCAGAAGTACCAGATGAATTAAGACCGGGGTCCATATTGTTGCTGAGCATAATGCCAAGTGCAAACAGCAGCATTACTGATGCCGATGACCCAGTGCAGGATCTTCTCAAAGCAACGCCCATTAGAAGGCCAGGCTTCACAGCAGGGTGTTGCTTCAACAGGTATAAAAATCCAAGAAGCTGCAGGGCCCGACTTTCAAAAGTAAGAAATCAGGCATAATGCATTCGTGGTGGCTTGCGTAGACTCCCCAGTGGCTGTAAGTGGTCCACAGAGACAAAAAGCTATCTCACTAGGAACTGAAATGGTGCAGCCCAGTGTCATTTTTTCTGGTTTGCAGACTGATCCACTCTTGTCCCTGTTCAGGCAGCACAGGGAGCGGGGGGGAGTCAGGCTCTTCTGCAGAAAGAGCTGTGCCAAACACACTACGCCGTTACGTGGGCCCAGTGCAAGTCCTGCAGAAAGATGCAAACGCTCCAGCAAGGACAAATGAGTTAACTGGTAGTTTTGAATCCTGGCAGCAGAGGAATGAGAAACTTGCTCTTGTCCATTTGCCACGCATTTGGTGTCAAGGTGACAGTTTTCTCTCTGCTTTCCTCCAAGTCTCTCGAAGTACTGCCTACATGGTCTTCTGAAGAATTTGTGGCTAGGCCTCTGTTGCAGCTAAACTCTGATAGCTTTCTTTTTAATGTTTAATGTTCTTCCAGGGGAAGGTAGAAAATGTGGCCCACCTCCAGATATTGAAAATGGAGACATCCTTTCCTTCCAGTTGAAACAATACCCCCAAGGTGCAACTCTGAAATACAAGTGTGCAAGTTTCTACATCCTGAAAGGACCTGAGCAAATCACTTGTACTGACGGGCAGTGGACAAATCCCCCAGTGTGCTTGGGTAGGTGGAAGCTCGTGCTGCGTGGCCAAGAGCTGTGTGAGCTGCTCGTTGTCTTTTTCTCAGGCCCTGCGGGCGCTTCACTTGTGAAGCAGCACTTGTGCTGGGGCTGCGACGCTGACAGGGCAGAACAGCAGCTGGTGCTTCTCCAGTGCAGAAGGAATTTCCTCTGGAGGTCAGCTCGTGTAGCCGCCTCTGCTGCCTGCTGTCCCTCCCTGCCCCCAGTCACCAACAGATCCAGGAGGAGGGGAGTTTGGCTGAGCCGCTTCTTTGGGGCCACTCCAGCGGTGTGGCATGCTCCTGAGCTGGGGACGCTGCTGTGGTCCGCAGGCTGTGAGGAGGGAGGGTGGGTTGGTGTGAGTGCAAGGAAATCCAGGGCCATGAGGAAACGAATTTGAGAAGTGCTGGGACGAGGGCAAGGAGAGAGCCCAAAAAAGACACAGGGAACTTCATTGCTGCCTGCTGAGTGCCCCCACCCCAGGCTGTGCTTCCCCCTTGTCCTGTGAGACTGTCAGAGGGCAAAGGCCTCTCCGCAGCGGTGTGTGGCAACTCAGCCATCATTGTTTTTTTCCCTTTTGCTTTGTTGGACACATGATGTATCTGCATGAACTGATGACATTGTTCTCTTGCCTTTTCCAAGCGGCTTGTACAACATCTGAAGAAGATATGGACAGAAACAACATTGAGCTGAAATGGACTGGAGAAAGAAAGCTGTATTTAAAATCGGGCGATTTTGTTGAATTTGATTGTAAAATAGGATATGTGCAGGACCCAGCATCTTCCCCATTCAGAGTGCAGTGTATGGACGGGACATTAGAATACCCACGGTGCCAGCCAGGAAGTAAGTCACCTCCACTCTGTCACTGCTTGACCGCTGCCTTTTTGCAGTTTTAGTGCAGAAGCTGAGAGGAAAGCCCATAGCAAGTGTACCTGGGGAAGTAATAGCGGAGCACCAAGGTGTGAGAGCACCCTGCAAAGCTGCAGGCTATGAGGGGAGGTGCCCCCAAGAAGCCGCCGACTGGCGTACGTGAGCTGGAAAGGCTCCTGGGGAACGGGCTCCCTGGGGCTCATGAGGGTTACTGGTGCTGGGCCTGCCCGGCCGCTTCCAGGCAGGACAGAAGGGCTGGTAAGTTCCCTGCAAGTGGCTTCCCTGCAATTGGAAGGTGCCATTTCCCTGACTGTGGCAGGGCTGAAGAGCAGGAAACCATTTCCTTGCAGGCTCTCCCAAGCCTGCCTGTGTAGGCAGGGCTTTGTCCCGGCATTAGGGATTGAAAGGGTTCTTGAATGATTATGTAGCCCAATCCCCTGCCGGAGCAGGTACACCTAAATAGGGTCACACAAGAACGCATCCAGGCAGGTTTTGAAAGTCTCCAGAGATGTAGACTCCACAACCCCCCGGTCAGCCTGTTCCAGTGTTCTGTCAGCCACACTGTAAAAACTTTTTGTCTCATATTTAAGCGGAACCTCCTATGTTCTGGCTTGCACCCATTGCCCCTTTTCCTGTCATTGGGTGTCACTGAGAAGAGTCTGGCTCAATCCTCCTGACGCTCACCCTTTATATATTTATAGACATTAATAAGGACACCCCTCAGTCTCCTCTTCTCCAAGCTAAAGAGACCCAGCTCCCTCTGTCTTTCCTTGTAAGGAAGATGCTGCACTCCCTTAATCATCCTTGTGGCTCTGCTCTGGACTCTCTCAAGCAGTTCCTTGTCCTTCTTGAACTGGCGCCCAGAACTGGATGCAATATTTTCCTTTTTATTTATTTATTTTTTATCTTCCCCAGAGGACTGTACAGTGCTTGAGATGGCTATGGAGAGGAACAATATTAAACTAAGACAGTCAAGGAGAAGATCTTACACGTATCGCTCTGAGGAGTATATTTTGTTTACATGCAAGATTTCCTACCGGGAAGTTTCAAACCCAGAGGATTTTAATGCACAGTGCCAGGACGGAGTGATTAACTATCCCAGATGTGAAAGTAAGTGCTCTGTGTCGAAGGTACAGTGCTCTGTAGAACTGTGGATAACAACCCAACAGTGCAAACTGATAACCTCTTCGGAGCTCTATGGTTCAGCAGAGAGCCAGCTTGGCTGCTACATCTGTGATTTTCAGAAGCGCTCGGGTTCTCAGCAGAGGGCCATGGCCTTGCAAGGAGGCCTTTTTGTGGCAAACGGTGTAGCTACAGAAATGTTGGCTTTTTCTAGAAGCTCTGACTGTCCCTGTCATCTCCTGAGAATGTGGAATGTGTTCTGCTGCCATTGTCATGTTAATTCACATTTCTGGGGTTCACAGTGTTTAGAAACACTCATGGCCAAGGAAAAAAGAGGAGGGGAAAATAATCAAGTCATGTTGGTAAGGCAATATTGTCTCTTGCGCTTAAGAACATCATCTGGGCAGTAACAAGATGATTCTCTTAATGTAGTTTGTATAGGAGAACACGTGAGGGCGTACAAATTGAGTGCAGAAATGTCTCTTTTCAGATGTGACGTGTGAACCTCCTCCAGAAATTGCTGGTGGAAAAGTTCAAGGTGTTAAAAAGCCAAGGTATTTGCCTGGGGAGACAGCTCACTATCAGTGCTGGCAAGGTTTTCTGATGACGGGGGCTTCCACCGTAACATGTCAGAATGGGACCTGGACAGAGCTGCCCCAGTGCAAAGGTGAGTTCTCTCTCCCTCCATGCAGTAGACCGTCAGTGAAGATTGCCCTCAAGCTAGTAGGTGGCATTTAGGTCTCACTGTTTTAGACCATCATCTTTTTTCCCTTTTCTTTTGTTGAGAATGTCTTTCCTGTTGGAAAACTCAGAGTGTGAGAGCACATTGCTGGAAGAGGTTTGTGATGTGAAGTACATCTGTAGGCTCTGGGGGGAAAAATGTATGTGTTGCCTCTCTATGAGCTGATGACATTCTTCTCTTGCCTTTTCCAAGCGGCTTGTACGGCCTCTGAAGAAGATATGGACAGAAACAATATTGAGCTGAGATGGAGAGGAGAAAGAAAGCTGTACTCGACATCAGGAGATTTTATTGAATTTGACTGTAAAATAGGATATGTGCAGGACCCAGCATCTTCCCCATTCAGAGTGCAGTGTATGGATGGGACATTAGAATACCCATGGTGCAAGCCAGGAAGTAAGTCACCTCCACTCTGTCACTGCTTAGCCGCTGCCTTGTTGCAGTTTTAGTGCAGAAGCTGAGAGGAAAGCCCATAGCAAATGTGTCTTTTCTTTTCTTATTCTATTGTTTCTTTCTCTCTCTCTCTCTTTTTTTTTTTTTCTTCCCAAGGGAACTGTAGATTGAGTGAGACAGAAATGAAGAGGAACAATATTAAACTAAGACAGTCAAGGAGAAGATCTAACACATATCGCTCTAAGGAGACTATTTCGTTTACATGCCCTTTTTCCTACCGGGAAGTCTCAAACCCAGAGGATTTTGAGGCACAGTGCAAGGACGGAGTCATTAACTACCCCCGATGTGAATGTAAGTGCTCTGTGTGGAGGGCACAGTGCTCTGTAGAATTGTGGACAAGAAGGGAGGGTCAGCTTTAGGGGCCTTCACTTAACCCTCTACCAGTTTGTGTCTGTCGTGGGGCTGCTCCTGTTCCAAGGGGTCCGGGGAATCAAATTGAAGCAATGGGAATGCTAGGCAACTTTGCTATCTGCTGCTCTCAAGAAACATGGCTGTGTGCCAGCCTTGGTGTTCATTCCTTTTCCACTTTTTCTCTTTACATTGCAGGGTATTTTGGATAAATGGAAGGGGCATGAAGGAGCCCAGCTGGAGAAATGAAAGATCCTTTGACCAACCCAGTGATTTGAGCTCAATTTTCCCTGGAGTTTGCTGTTTCATTGTGCTTTGTTTGCAGCTTAGCCAAAGTTCTGTGTTGGAATTTGCCTTTTTTTTTTTCCCTTTGAATTGTTGTATGATTGTTTTTACACTTAACCATTTTTGTAAAGGTATTTGCATTTTATCCATTCAAATGACAGTACTTCCTTCTTACTTTTGTTCTGTATTGATCTCACTGTTATTTTGTTAACATTTGCATCCTGAAGTAGGCTGGCTTTGGTGGCATACTGAAACGTGAATTAAAGCGTGCAGCTAATTTGCTCATCAGCAAGTAGTGTGTGTGTGTGGTCTTCTCTGCTCCTAGCTTCTTCTCCATGTGCTTGCCTGGGAATTTAGCCTGGGGTTATGGCAACAAAGAACTGTCTAGTGATGTGGCCACTTATTGAGACCTCCTGCAGATATTTTGCTATGGCAGTGCCTTTGGTTATGTAATACTAGGGATGTGACACTCTTAGTGAAAGCCCCCTTGTGGGGCTTTCACATCATGGGGCCACATTTCAAAGAAAGGATTTGCATTCTTTGAAATCTGTGCTTAGCTTCTTGTTGTTTCTCTCTGTATCTTTTGAGGATGCATTTCAAATCAATGGAGAAAAGAATAGGCTCTTATTTCTTCATTTATTGCACTGGAATTAAGCAATTCATGATTAATGTGTCTCAATGTTTTTACCTCAGTATGTAATAGAATTCTTTCCTTGTTTAGTATACTTTTTCACTTTAGATCACTTTTGATTATATCTTTTAATAAGTGAAGATAGTGGGAGTTTTGATAATGGAATGAAATATTAATGGCTTGATAGGAGGCATGGATTTAATATCCTTCGTTGTCAGTAATGATTTTTTTTATTTAACTGGGAAGTATCAAACAAGTATCTTTCTCTTCACATGCTTGCTCACTCAAAATATTGATCAGAGCTTGACACATAATTGCTCTTCGTATAAAATTGTATAACTTTTTCCTTGATGGTTTGTTGGTTTTGGATAACTACCATAGAAAGGTATTTTTGTTAAAAATGTGTTGTGGTTTAACCCGGCCGGCAGCTGAACACCACACAGCCGTTCGCTCACCCTCCCCCCTCCCTCTCTGGGATGGGGGAGAGAAACGGGAAAGTGAAGCCTGTGAGTTGAGATAAAGACAGTTTATTAAGACAGGAATATAATAATAACAACAATAATAATAATGATAATAGTATTACTAGTAATAATGTGTACGAAAGTGCAAGTGATGCACAATGCAATTGCTCACCACCCGCTGACCGATGCCCAGCCTATCCCCGAGCAGCCGGCCCCCCACCCCGGCCAACCACCCCTATATATTGTTTAGCATGACCCCAGATGGTATGGAATACCCCTTTGGCCAGTTTGGGTCAGCTTTCCTGGGTCTGTCCCCTCCCAGCTCCTGCTGCACCCCCAGCCTGCTCGCTGGCAGGACAGAGCGAGAAGCCGAAAAGTCCTTGGCCTGGTGTAAGCACTGCTCTGCAACAATTAAAACATCAGCATGTTATCAGCGCTCTTCTCATCCTAATCCAAAACATAGCACCCTACCAGCTACTATGAGGAAAATTACCTCTGTCCTAACTGAAACCAGGACAAAATGTGTCATGAACTTTCTAGTTCTACTATATTTGTACTTCTCTTTGTGTCTTATTTTATAGAATACACATCCTCAACAACTTAACAAACTAGTACATGTTTCCATCTGCCAGAATTTTATCTGGCAACATTATTTTTCCTTAATTTTATAAATATATATATACATATGTTGCTGTTGAAGCTGGTGTATATTCTTTCAAGAAGACAGTGACATTTATTCCCATTATCAGAAGAAGGTGAAGGTCTCCTGTTCCTGTCAGCCCTGCAATGAAGCATTGAAATGGGGAATAATTACCAATCATCATAATTACAGTTTATAGTGAAAATTCCTTAAATTAGGCAATATTTATGTAAATCATGGTACCAATGTTTTGTTTTGGGGAACAGATGATGGAAGGACATCTATTTTCAAGAAAGTCTGCATCATTCTTGTCAAATAGTGGCTGTCATTTTTAACAGTCAGGATAAATAAGGAAAATAATTTTCCTTTTTTAGAGGTAATATTTCCATCTGATTATTTGATAGAAGATTTGACTTTCTTTTCTTGATTGTTACTTACGCTGTCCATCTGACAGGATTACTGATGCCAGCAAGGAGCTCTTTACTGTGCGATCACCTTGACCTGGATATTTTATTCAGGACCAGAGCAGGTAAATTACATGTATATCAGCATATTTCATGTATGTTTGAAATAATATTTCATTATCACTGGAATCACTTCATTGATGTATACAGATGGATGCTATGTCGCACTTCAGATACTGTTGTTGCTCACACTTGGTTGCAGACTTTGGGCATTTAGATAGATTTAGCTGCATGCTGTTCACATTGGAAAAAGGAGTGTTTCATTCATTCTTTTCTGGTCTGAATTGGAATTCCAAATATTCCTTTTTTCTCCTTTTGTTTTTGAGGTTTGGAATACTTTCATGTGCCTCTAAGACCAGAAATGAGAAGGCTGTAGTTCTTACTTTAAGATCCAGCAGAAAGCAAATGAAATTTCTGAAAATAATGATGGGACAAAACCTCTTCAAGTCTGTGAACTGCCATCTACCTAGCATTAGAAGCAGTGAGACTGTTTGCTAGACCAATATGTGCTTGGTTTTGATTGGGATAGAGTTAGTTTTCTTTCTAGTAGCTGGTACGGTGTCATATTTTGGATAGAGGGTGAGAATAATGCTGATAACATGTCGATGTTTTAGTTGTGCTGAGCAGTGCTTACACAGGGCCAAGGACTTTTCAGCTTCTTGTGCTGCCCTGCCAGCTGGGAGGCTGGGGATGCAGTAGGAGCTGGGAGGGGACAGACCCAGGACAGCTGACCCCGACTGGCCAAAGGGACCATATAACTGGGACCATTCCATACCATGTAAAGTGATGCTGAACAGTAAAACTGGGGCAGAGGGGCAGGGGGTAGCCCTTGATTAGGGAGTGGCTGAGCATCAGCCAGCTGATGGTGAGCAATTCTACTGTGCCTCACCTGCTTTATTTATTCTTTTTTTTTTTTTTTGGGGGGGGGGGGGGGGTCTTTTCTTTCCTTTTCATTTTCTTTCTTATGTAACTGTCCTTATCTCAACCCATGAGTTCTTGCACTTTTCAGTTTTCTTCCCCATCCCACTGGCAGGAGAAGGAATGGTGAGTTTACAGCTGCATGATGCTTAGCTGCCTGCATGTCAGGTTTAACCACAACAGTCCTTTTGACACCCAATGCAGGGCATGAAGGCTTGAGACAATGACAGATCTGACCAGAGCATTTTAGAACAAATTTGTTATAAGCATTATAACTGTTTAATAGTTGCCAGTCACAATGTGGATATATTTGTTTATAATGTCAATTTATTTGCCGTCAAGGTTGTTTTTCTTAATTCCTTTCCTGTTGTTTATCTACTCTGGGGGCTCGCCAAAGTTTATGTTTTTGTCAGTGTGTATAGAGCATGTGCTCGTGTTACACTGACTGTTAACGTAATCTGGTATTTGTACTCAGTATTGCCATCGTTCTTGCACCTCAGGAACCTTCTTATGGAAACTATTATCATGTAGTTTTTACCTTTTCTCCTCCAGGCTAATTACAATAGCTCCTGAAAATCTTATGTATTCTTGGGATGTTCAAACTAGCACAATCCCATTGCTATGTCTCCTGCATGTGTTTATGGCTTTGGCTAAGGTTAACTGGCTATTTAACAATATCACCTAGAGATCTGCCCTGAGGCAGGATGGTTATGGTTGGCAGGGTGTATGGGAGGATATGGTCAAGTACCTATCACAATTGTCACTTTCCAATGGTTTCGGACTTCATCCATGAACAAATGCAGAATCCTAAAAAAAAGATAGAATTTTTTAAAAAAGTATGTCCCTAGCCAGAGGTTCATAGCTCTCTGCTATGGAGAGGCCTGGCCTCTACCTATCAAACAAAAATCAATGCTATTCAGCACCCTAAAGAAGAGAATGCCTCTGGATCCAATCCAGAGCACTACATCTACTGCAACTCTCACAACAGACACTGCAGCTGAACCAGAGAACTGACCTGTTCTTGTATCAATTGCCCTTATATTTAAGAAGAAACAATGGAAGAGGAAGCCAATTTGCTTAGGAAAAGAAGAAACTTCTACTAGGAAGGGGAAGGAGGAAGAAGTGGATGAGGCAGACTACTGCAAAACAGGGCCATCACAAGAACAGGAGGGGGAAGAGGCAGATCTCATAAAAGACAGTAACCACCTGATACCTGTGGATAATGTCAGTAAAACACCTCTATAATTCCTCCCCCCCCCCCCCCCCCCCCCAGCAATACATCAGTGGCACACAAACACAGAATCTCAGAATCATTTAGGTTGGAGTAAACAGTGTGTTGTGGTGAGGCTTTTGCAATGCTTAAAGGTGGAAGTAACTCATGGAGTAGAGCGCTAGCTCTAACAAGCAAAATTATCGTGGTATCTTCTTCCTAAAAAGAAAATAAAATTACATAACTGGATAGAGTAGCTTGGTGATCCAGCTGTTGTTTGGTTCTGACTGCTGCTTTACTTCATCCTTTGTGCCCTGTTACCTTCGTCCTCAACTTGTGTTGCAGAGCTTTGAACTCCTAACCCAGTTGTGGCAACTTAGTTCTCAAGTTCTGGAAAGCTAACAGCATCATCATAGATGCATTTATCACAGTTTCTGCAGGTTAATACTTGCTTCATTCTGAAAAGACCTCTAAGATCATCAAGTCCACCTGTTAACCTAGAGCTGTCACGTGTACCACTTATCCATGTCCCTAAGCACCACGTCTGTGCGTCTTTTGAATACCTCCAGGGATGGTGACTCAACTACTTCCCTGGGCAGCCTGTTCCAATGCTTCACAGTCCTTGCAGTGAAGAGGGAAACCAACCTGGCACAACTTGAGGCCATTCCCTCTTGTCCTATTGCTTCTTGCTTGGGAGAAGAGACCACCACCCACTCTGCTACAACCTTCTTTGAGGTAGTTGTAAAGAGTGGTGAGGTCTCCCCTGGGCCTTCTTTCCTCCAGGCTAAATAAGCCCAGCCGCCTCAACTGTTCCTCATAAGGTTTGTTCTCTAGACCTTCCACCACCTTTGTTGTCCTTCTTTAGGAATGCTCCAGCATCTCAATGTCTTTCTTGTAGAGAGGGGCCCAAAACTGAACATATTACTTGAGGTGTAGCCTCACCAGAGCCAAGTACCAGAACCGAGACAATCACCTCTCTAATCTGGCTGACCATGCTATTTCTGATACAAGTCAGGATGCTCTTGGCCTTGGCCACCAGAGCACACTGCTGGCTCATATTCAGCCAGCTGTTGACCAATACTCCCAGGTCCCTTTCCACTGAACAGCTTTCCAGCCACTCTTCACAGAATCACAGAATTGTAGAGGTTGGTAGGGACCTCAAGAGATCATCGGGTCCAACCCCCCTGCCAAAGCAGGTTCCCTAGAGCAGGTTGCCCATGGAGGCGTCCAGATGGGCCTTGAATATCGCCAGAGGAGACCCCACAATCTCCCTGGACAGCCTGCTCCAGTGCTCTGTCACCCTTACCATGCAGAAGCTCTTTCGCATGTTGGTGCGGACCTTCTTGTGATCCATTTTTTGGCCATTGCCACTTGTCTTGTCCCCACAAACCACTGAAAAGAGGTTGGCCAAATCCCTCTGTCTCCTACACTTCAGATTTTTTTTAAAAATTAATAAGATCCCCTCTCAGTCTTCTTTTCTCCAGGCTGAACAGACCCAGGTCTCTCAGTCTTTCCTCATAGGGAAGATGTTTCAGGCCCTGTAGCATCTTTGTGGCCCACCACTGGACTCTTTCCAGGAGAGCCCTGTCTTTTTTTTTTTTTTTTTTGTGCTGGGGAGCCCAGAACTGGACTCAGTACTCCAGGTGAGGCCTAACCAGGGCAGAGTAGAGGGGGAGGCTCACCTCCCTTGACCTGCTGGCCATGCTCCTTTTAATGCACACCAGGATCCCATTGGCCTTCTTGGCCACCAGGGCACACTGCTGGTTCATGGCCAACCTGTTGTCCACCAGGACGCCCAGGTCCTTCTCCGCAGAGCTCCTCTCCAGCAGGTCATCCCCCAGCCTGTACTGACACATGCGGTTGTTCCTTCCCAGGTGCAGGACTCTACACTTGCTCTTGTTAAACTTCATTTGGTTTCTTCCTGCCAAGCTCTCCAGCCTATCCAGGTCTAGCTGAATGGCAGCACAGCCTTCTGGTGTGTCAGCCACTCCGCCCAGCTTTGTATCATCGGCATGCTTGCTGAGGGCGGACAGCCTGTATCAGTGCATGGGGTTGTGTCCCAGGTGCTTAACCTGGCACCTAACCTTGTGGAACCTCATACAGTTGGCCTCAGCACATCAGTCAAGCCTATCCAGAGCCCTTGAGCAGATCAACACTTGCACCTAACTTGGTGTTATCTGCAGTCTTACTGAGGGTGCACTCGATCCCCTCCTCCAGATCATTGAAAAAGATATTGAAGAGAACGGGCCCCAGTACTGAGCCTTGTGGGACACCACTTGTGACTGGCCTCCAGCTGGATTTAACTCCATTCACAACTCTTTTGGCCTGGCCACCAGCAAACTTTTTACCCAATGAGGCATATGCCCATCCAAGCCATGAGCAGCCAGTTACTCCAGAAGAATGCTGTGGGAAATGGTGCTAAAAGTTTTAGTAAAGTCTAGGTAGACAACATCCACAGCCTTTACCTCATCCAGTAAGCATGTCACCTTGTCATTGAAAGGCGATCAGATTAGTTGAGTAGGTCCGGCTATTCATAAACCCAAGCTGACTGGGCTGGATTACGTGGTTGTCCTGTATGTGCCAAGTGATGGCACTCAGGATGATCTGCTCCATAACATTCTCTGGCACCAAAGTCAGACTGATAATCTTGTAGTTCCCTGGGTCCTCCTTCCAGCATTTCTGGAGATGGAAATCACATTTGCTAGCTGTCAGTCAACTGGGACTTCCCCTGATAGCCAGGACTGCTGATAAATGATAGAAAGCTGCTTGGTGAGCATTTCCAACAGCTCCTGCATTACCCCTGCATGGATCCCATCTGGCCCCATCGAATCTGCCAAGAAGGCAAGCCTGCCTCCCAAGGAATCCAAGCTGCTTTCATTCCAAAATCTCGCCCTTCCATGAAATATTGCAGAGGCTCAAGTCATGCAAAAGAACTGGGGTCTATGATCCACAGACTTCCCTGAGTTGTTTAAAGGAGACCACTTACCTTCACATCACGATGAGGCTGTCAGGACACTCATCTCTGCCATGACCCCAGACTGAATTCCAGGCAAGCACATGGAGCAGAAGCTAGGAGCAGAGAAGACCACACACACACTACTTGCTGATGAGCAAATTAGCTGCACGCTTTAATTCACGTCTCAGTATGCCACCAAAGCCAGCCTACTTCAGGATGCAAATGTTAACAAAATAACAGTGAGATCAATACAGAACAAAAGAAGGATGTACAGTCATTTGAATGGATAAAATGCAAATACCTTTACAAAAATGGTTAAGTGTAAAAACAATCATACAACAATTCAAAGGGAAAAAAAAAAAAAGCAAATTCCAACACAGAACTTTGGCTAAGCTGCAAACAAAGCACAATGAAACAGCAAACTCCAGGGAAAATTGAGCTCAAATCACTGGGTTGGTCAAAGGATCTTTCATTTCTCCAGCTGGGCTCCTTCATGCCCCTTCCATTTATCCAAAATACCCTGCAATGTAAAGAGAAAAAGTGGAAAAGGAATGAACACCAAGGCTGGCACACAGCCATGTTTCTTGAGAGCAGCAGATAGCAAAGTTGCCTAGCATTCCCATTGCTTCAATTTGATTCCCCGGACCCCTTGGAACAGGAGCAGCCCCACGACAGACACAAACTGGTAGAGGGTTAAGTGAAGGCCCCTAAAGCTGACCCTCCCTTCTTGTCCACAATTCTACAGAGCACTGTGCCCTCCACACAGAGCACTTACATTCACATCGGGGGTAGTTAATGACTCCGTCCTTGCACTGTGCCTCAAAATCCTCTGGGTTTGAGACTTCCCGGTAGGAAAAAGGGCATGTAAACGAAATAGTCTCCTTAGAGCGATATGTGTTAGATCTTCTCCTTGACTGTCTTAGTTTAATATTGTTCCTCTTCATTTCTGTCTCACTCAATCTACAGTTCCCTTGGGAAGAAAAAAAAAATAAGAGAAAAAATAGAAGAAGAAAAGAACAGCCACCGCCACAAGAGAAAGTACTCTCATAATTTGCCTGTAGACCTCGTATTGTCAACTGATCCTCTGACGCTGTTGGTACCAGCTGAGTGACTGAAACTACTTATTCTCCTGTGCTGCATCCCCGCTGCATCTGTCCCCTCCTGTATCAATGCACAGTGCCGATGATGAAAGGTAAAAGCCCATTTCCTACCCTTCAGCAATGTCGCAGTAATCGGGGCTTGGGGAAATTGTAGGAGGAGGCAAGCACAGGTTTCCTGCTGCAGAAGCCATGAAGGCCTGCAATGGGCATTGACCCCCTGCCTCCACACACACCAGAGCACAGCACAACCAGAGAGGAGCTGGGAAGGCCACAGGTGCAAAGGGGGCACAGCTGTGGCTGCAAGAGGGAAGCAGGAGAGAAGCTTGCTGGGACAAAGCCCTGCCTACACAGGCAGGCTTGGGAGAGCCTGCAAGGAAATGGTTTCCTGCTCTTCAGCCCTGCCACAGTCAGGGAAATGGCACCTTCCAGTTTCAGGGAAGCCACTTGCAGGGAACTTACCAGCCCTTCTGTCCTGCCTGGAAGCGGCCGGGCAGGCCCAGCACCAGTAACCCTCATGAGCCCCAGGGAGCCCGTTCCCCAGGAGCCTTTCCAGCTCACGTACGCCAGTCGGCGGCTTCTTGGGGGCACCTCCCCTCATAGCCTGCAGCTTTGCAGGGTGCTCTCACACATTGGTGCTCTGCTATTACTTCCCCAGGTACACTTGCTATGGGCTTTCCTCTCAGCTTCTGCACTAAAACTGCAAAAAGGCAGCGGTCAAGCAGTGACAGAGTGGAGGTGACTTACTTCCTGGCTTGCACCATGGGTATTCTAATGTCCCGTCCATACACTGCACTCTGAATGGGGAAGATGCTGGGTCCTGCACATATCCTATTTTACAATCAAATTCAATAAAATCTCCTGATGTCGAGTACAGCTTTCTTTCTCCTCTCCATCTCAGCTCAATATTGTTTCTGTCCATATCTTCTTCAGAGGCCGTACAAGCCGCTTGGAAAAGGCAAGAGAAGGATGTGATCAGTTCATACAGATGCACAACATACATATACATTTTTTTCCGCCTCCGAGACTACAGGTGTACTTCACATCACAAACCTCTTCTACCATTGTGCTCTCACCCTCTGAGTTTTCCAACAGGAAAGACATTCTCAACAAAAGAAAAGGGAAAAAAGATGACGGCTGAGATGCGGGCTGCACACCGCTGCGGAGAGGCCTTTGCCCTCTGACAGTCTCACAGGACAAGGGGGAAGCACAGCCTGGGGTGGGGGCACTCAGCAGGCAGCAATGAACTTCCCTGTGTCTTTTTTGGGCTCTCTCCTTGCCCTCGTCCCAGCACTTCTCAAATTCGTTTCCTCGTGGCCCTGGATTTCCTTGCACTCACACCAACCCACCCTCCCTCCTCACAGCCTGCGGACCATAGCAGCGTCCCCAGCTCAGGAGCACGCCACACCGGTGGAGCGGCCCCAAAGAAGCGGCTCAGCCAAACTCCCCTCCTCCTGGATCTGTTGGTGACTGGGGGCAGGGAGGGACAGCAGGCAGCAGAGGCGGCTACACGAGCTGACCTCCAGAGGAAATTCCTTCTGCACAGGAGAAGCACCAGCTGTTGTTCTGCCCTGTCAGCGTCGCAGCCCCAGCACAAGTGCTGCTTCACAAGTGAAGCGCCCGCAGGGCCTGAGAAAAAGACAACGAGCAGCTCACACAGCTCTTGGCCACGCAGCACGAGCTTCCACCTACCCAAGCACACTGGGGGATTTGTCCACTGCCCGTCAGTACAAGTGATTTGCTCAGGTCCATTCAGGATGTAGAAACTTGCACACTTGTATTTCACAGTTTCACCTTGGTCATATTCTGGCAATGGGAAGGTAAGGATGTCTCCGTTTTCAATATCTGGAGGTGGGCCACATTTTCTACCCTTCCCTGGAAGAAAATTACCCATTAGAAAGAAAACCATCCGGTTTTAGGTGGAACAGAACCCTGGCCACAAATTCTTCAAAAGATCACATAGGCAGTACTTCGAGAGACTTGGAGGAAAGCAGAGAGAAAACTGTCACCTTGATAAGCTGCATTTGTTCATGTGCTGAAACCTCGCATATGCCTCATGAAATCAAATGAGATTATTCAATGTGCTCGTGAAATCCTGGGCACCAACATGGTACCAGGTGTTAGCTCACCCATCAGCTACGACCCGCAGGTAATGTAACAGTGGAGTCAATTACATGGCATTCACAAAGGCAATGCACCACTTGCATTTTCTGGATGTCAGCTGGCAGGAGAGCTGTGAGCTCTGTTCTCCAGCGCAGGCAGCACAATTTCTCACTCTCTTGACATTAGGCATTCTCAGAAAGCAGATTTGCAGAAGTGAAAGGTTGGAGTCTCAAAATCCAGACCTGGCCAGCAGTTGCTGTCAGCCTCAGGGTGCTTTTCCAGATGTGGCACTCCTTGAGTGAAGCCATCCAGGTTACTCATCTGGTAGACTTCCATTAAACACATCCTGCCACCACAAATGGAGAGATACCAGGGAAAATCCCTTTTTCCTGAGTCTGACAGATGCTGTTGCACTTGCTCACAGTCCTGAGACTGAAATTTGGAGACCTAAATGCCACTGAGCTAGTTGAGGGCAATCTTCACTGACAGTCTACCGCATGGAGGGAGAGAGAACTCACCTTTGCACTGGGGCAGCTCTGTCCAGGTCCCATTCTGACATGTTACGGTGGAAGCCCCCGTCATCAGAAAACCTTGCCAGCACTGATAGTGAGCTGTCTCCCCAGGCAAATACCTTGGCTTTTTAACACCTTGAACTTTTCCACCAGCAATTTCTGGAGGAGGTTCACACGTCACATCTGAAAAGAGACATTTCTGCACTCAAGTTGTACGCCCTCACGTGTTCTTCTACACAAACTACAGTTAAGAGAATCATCTTGTTACTGCCCAGATGATGTTCTTAAGCGCAAGAGACAATATTGCCTTACCAACATGACTTGATTATTTTCCCCTCCTCTTTTTTCCTTGGCCATGAGTGTTTCTAAACACTGGAATTCCTGAATCCCAGAAATGTGAATTAACATGACAATGGCAGCAGAACACCTTCCACATTCTCAGGAGATGACAGGGACAGTCAGAGCTTCTAGAAAAAGCCAACATTTCTGTAGCTACACCGTTTGCCACAAAAAGCCTCCTTGCAAGGCCATGGCCCTCTGATGAGAACCTGAGCGCTTCTGAAAATCACAGACGTAGCAGCCAAGCTGGCTCTCTGCTGAATGTAGAGCTCTGGAAGAAGTTATCAGCCTGCTGTGCTCATGGACAGGTAAGTAAAGTTGACTCCATGGAGGCGTATGAATGCCAAATTGCACTTGTTCAGCCTCCAGCCACAGATTTGGGCAGGGAATAGGAGGACAGCACAGCTCCTCTTCAGAGGAACATTCTTGTCATTGCAGACTCTAGCTGACCTGCATGTTTTAGTTCCTGAGGCTCTGCTGGGATCTCTGTCATAGTGGAGCCTCAGAGAAGAACACCTGTTTCTCTCCTCTAGTATTTCTGCCGTTCTGATACTCTCTGACAGGGCTGAACACAGCAGAGGAGCCCTTACACATCTTTCTACTGAAGGTCAGTAAAAGGGTGTAGTCTGGAAATTACTCGTATCACAGAGAAGAATAACAAGTCAGCACATTCTAGGCCTTTTTTCTTCAAGATATTTTTGCTGTTGATGAAAATATCCATAGTATTTCTAGAAGCATTAAGCTAAATCAAAGTTCTGTGCAAGGAAGCAGTAGTAGGTACAATGTTGCAGTACACAAAGAAAACAAAACTAAAAAAGGTAAAGTCTTTCTAGTATTTAGGTGATCCAAACAGTCCCCACGAAGCTAACAGCCAGAATGAAAGCACAAATTCCTACCTCTGCAACTTGGCACTTTTGTCCATTGTCCCTCTGAACAAGTGACATAATTTACACCCATAATTTGATAATTACTTTCACATTCATAATGCACTTTGGCACCAGGCAGATATTTCTCCTGTTGAGTGCTGGTAATATGAGCATTGAGAATTTCAGGTGGGGCTCCACAGCTAACATCTGAAAAGAGAGGTGCGTTTAAGAATAGTAGGACAGTAATATGGCTATCACAGAATAGCGCATTCACAAGCACCATTGTTCCTGATGAGGACAGACGATTTGTGTAAGGTAGGTCCTTTTCTACAAGTAGGAAAGGAAGTTACTATGGTTTTCATTCTGCAACGCTTCACCAGGCAATTATTTTTTTTGCCTAAAGTGACTTAAAAAGAGGAAAGGAGTTGCAGAGACCAGCCGAATGTGCAGACTGATGCCATACAGCATCGTGTGCCAAAGCACTGGAGAACAAAGTGGTTTATTTACTATTTGAAGGTAACTTGCATAGACTGAAATTTCTAGTGATACGAAATCAAGATATGTAAGGCTACCAGCTATGTCACTCTTTGCAGCCAACACCCTTTTCTCCATAACCCTCTGACTGCTTGATCTAAGCAGTGAGCAAAGCTGTGGCTACCGGCTTCAGACCAGAAGGGGAAAAGATTTCTTTGCTGATCAGTCCTGCCTGTTGCTTCTCAGGGACCAGAAAAATAGGTGTTGTAGCAGTCTATTAAAAGCAACTCAATGATCAGCTCTACTGGTCTGACTCATTTCCATGTATGGGTTGGCGTTATATTAATTAGTGTTCCTGAAAGACTAAGAAGGGTCATAGACTACTTAGAAGTACAACCTATACCTTCACAAAATGGTGGTGTTGACCAATTTCCCCTTCTGCAAAAAATTTCAGGGGGACCAGTGACCTGAAATCCTTCATGACACTGGTAGCGAATTGTTTCACCAGGCTCATACTTCTCCTTGCTCCTGCCTTCAAATGCAGCATTGGCAACTGCTGGAATCCTTCCACATGGTATTTCTGTAAAGACATGCAAACTTGAAACTTTTGGTAATGTGATACACATAGAATGAGTGGATTGTTCCAACCAAAAAGATGCCTTTTATAGGAGCAACGTAGTCAATCACTGCCTGTGGATATAAAAGGTAGCATTCAGAAACTTAAATGTTAGTACCCTAAATAGATGTGAACTTCAGGCAATGTAAAGCTTTAGATTCTGTTTCTAGCCCTGCCAGAAAACTTTGGGAAAGGCTTCTGTCCTTTAGTATACAGAAGTGATGTCTATCATTGAAGCACCAAAGTAATTTCTACTCACTAGTGAACTCCGTAGAAAACAGATCCTTGGATGATAAGGATGTGCCCATGACTCATCTGGCAGAGACTGACTCTGAACATAGATTGCAAATATACCACAGGAATACATAAAAAAATAAACTGTGTTCAACTGTATCAGCCTTGCCCCCCACCAGGATTGCACTGAAGACATTCACGAGGAAAAATAAGATTCCATAGCAAAATATAGAATTACTGTTTGTTGCTACAATTCAAGCTCCAGTTTAAAATTATTTCGAATTCATTGCTAAGTACATCCCAGGAAAAGTCTTGTTTGACATTACCAGAGCATGTAGGAGCTGAAGTCCAGTTTCCCATAGAACAAGTTATCTTTGATGGTCCATCTAACTTATATCCAGGATGACAAACCACATTTAGTGTAGCACCAGCCAGATAAATTGTTTTCCCTTCTTTTTCCATTTTTAAGTTTTGATTTTCCAGCCTGAGATCATCTACATATTCCACAGGTTGCGGTGGCAAGCAGGGATTTTCTTTAAAATATGGAGCACAAAGACAAACAGTATTACAAGACAATTAATATTCCAAAGACATGCAGTCTAAAACAGAAAAGGAAAAGAAAAAAAAAATCCAAACAAAAATTAAGTGGCTTGAAAGTAAGATGAAGAAATATGTAAGATTCACAAAGCAAAACTCCTCTTTCTTTTTACTTTGAACCAAATTAGAGTCATGTCCCACATCTTGCCAAGGAGATACAGTTACAACTTAATAAAAAGAAAATGATAAAAATCATAGACAGAGAATCAGAAGAGATGTTGTTCTGTCCTGGTGAAAGTGAGTTTCTAGAATTGTAACTAAATTAAGCTTGTCCACCACTAATAAAATTATACCAATGTCATGGGGGGTTTCCTGATGACATAAGGAAAATACCAGAGTGCAGCAGAGCTTAAGAAGTATAACCTACCTCCCCAGACACAGAGTGGACTAAACCTCTACAAACTCCTCCTGAGTTGGGGTTGTCCAACTATGCTATTCTCTTACATGACTGTAGAAGGGGTGAACATAAATTATGTTTCATATACGTTTTTGGTTACTAGTGAGTTAGGTTTCATCAGCTGACACATCAAGTTGAAAGCATACGTTTCTCTGAATTCTCTGAATTCCGCAAGACAAAAGATCTAATTACAATCAAACTTCTTGTTTAGTAACTGTGACTGAGAATTTTATTGCAATATAATTTATTTTATGAGCAGCTCAAGCACTTTTTTCATTATTCTTCTCTATGTCTGACATATCAGTAGAAACAGAGTCTCCCAAGCAACAAAAGAGAAAAGAAACCATAGGGCATTAGAATTTTGCAGCTTAAAAATACAGGCTTGCTTGGCATGTTGTGCACATCAGTCATCAGCTCGCACCTCGTTTGTCCTGCACTCATCTATCTCCTACCCATTTCTGAAAACACTTTCTTCTACTTCTTAATGAACTTCTGCTTACAAGATATCATCTGCATCAGCAATGTTTGAACAGTTGGCTTGTGGATTCCTCAGCATTCCAAGCACGAATACAGGCTGAGCAGAGACTGTATTGAGAAAAACCCTCAGGAGAAGGACTTGGGAGTGTTGGTTGATGAAAAACTCAGTATAAGCCAGCAGTGTGTTCTTGCAGCTGAGAAGACCAACTGTATCCTGGGCTGCATCTAAAGAAGCATGGCCAGCAGGTCGAGGGAGGTGATTCTCCCCCTCTACTCTGCTCTTGTGAGACCCCACCTGGGGCACCCAGCACAAGAAGAGCATGGACATATTCAAATGAGTCCAGAGGAATGAATGCCATGGGGATGACCAGAGGGCTGGAGCACCTCTCCTATGGAGTCAAGATGAGGGGGTTAGGGTGGTTCAGCCTGGAGAAGAGAAGGCTCTGGGGAGACTTTACAGTGGCCTTCCAGTACCTAAAGGGGGCCTACAGGAAAGCTGGGGAGGGACTCTTTGTCAGGGAGTGTAGAGATAGGACAGGGGGTAATGGCTTTAAACTAAAACAGGGTAGATTTAGATTAGATACTAGGAAGAAATTCCTCACTCAAAGGGTGGTGAGGCACAGGAACATCCCAGAGAAGCTGTGGATGCTCCATCCCTGGCAGGGCCCAAGGCCAGACCAGATGGGGCTTTGGGCAACCTGGTCTGGTGGGAGGTGTCCCTCCCATGGCAGGGGGTTGGAACTGGGTGATCTTTAAGGTGCATTCCAATCCAAACCATTCTCTGGTTCTATGATTCCTTAGAACAGATGGCCAAAGTTATGCCATATCATTTATACTTGTATTACAGGAAAAAGTCACAAAAAGGAAAGGAGAAAAATCAAGTAAGATTAAAGACAGAAAAACAAACAAGCAAAGACTGCTAAAACTACATCCAAACAACATAAATAAACACACGGCTCCTGAGGAGCTGCCTGAAGGCTTTATGCTCCATCTCAGATGAGTCTGTCTAAATAAAAAAAACACAACAAACCAACCAACCAAAACACCCCACAAACGTACTACCCAACAGTTGGTCAACTGCACCTTCTTTAGCAACTTACATTCTATTGCTTTTCTGCACAATTACCTGTTTGTGACAGTCTTAACAACAATAACATCATCATTCTGCTAATGATGAGTGCAAGTACATAACACAGAAGTTCATAATAAAACAAAGAGAAAAAAAAATCCACTACTGACCAATGCAGCGTGGTGGTGACTGCCATCTCCCATTTATACACGTTATTTCATTCCCACCAATGAGCTGGAAACTCTCAAGACACGAAAAAGTTATTTTACTCCCATTCCTGTAATTTCTTTCAATTGGTATCTGTTTAGCACCATGCAGCTGAGGTGGAGGTGGGCAAGTGTTTTCACCTAAGGACACATATGCAGATCAAAACAGAACATAAGATAAAGTGTAACAGTTCATCACAGATTACAATACTAACAACCAAGAAAACACTGGCATTAGATAAGTCTTCAGTAGCTACATGGAGCTTCAACTAGTATCATAATC
Source organism: Anser brachyrhynchus (assembly GCF_964034855.1). NCBI lineage: Eukaryota > Metazoa > Chordata > Aves > Anseriformes > Anatidae > Anser > Anser brachyrhynchus. Next base: position 25,659,197 of record NC_137702.1, on the reverse strand, counting down.
ATTTTGTTCTGCCCCAAAAACACCAGAGCTTCCTTTAGATGCTCATGTTTTCAACATGTATTCACAGAACACATGGTCAGAAAAATACACCATCAATATATTTTTCTACGTCAGAATTGTGTTCAGTAATGTAAGCTGGTAGTCCCCTCTCTCCCTTACACAGCTGCACAAGCTTGTGTGCTTTCCCTGACTCTCTCTGTATGGTGAGGTATTTCAGGAAAACTGGTCCAGCTTCTGGGGTTCTCTTGGTTGTTTACAGTTTGTGTGGTTGGTTTTGTCAGTTTTTCTTTCTGATTGTTTGCTTTGTTGTTGTTGTTTTCCCCAGACATAGCTAATAGTAGAGTTAAATGAGAACCATGAAAGGAAACAAAGAAATAAATGTGAATTTTGCCACTCAAGGAATGAGGGGCAGCTCCTGTCATAGGAAAGGAAAAAGAAGGGAAAGAGGTAGATCTGAGCAGGAGGAAACCTCAAAAGCTTGGTTTGTTGCTTCACATGGTCTCAGAACACTGGGAAGGTAGGGACTGTTTTTGAAAGAGAATGCTAACTCGAGTGGCTGCCACACTATGCACTTCTGCCACTTCCACACATCCCTTCCCATCGATATGCCATAAAGCAGGCAATGAGGCCATGATTGTTTTTACTCTTTTACAGGCAATATCCTGCTCTACCTATGGCTCTTGCAGGCAGTCCTGCAGGCATCTGACCTTTGGTGTGCTTTAGATTAGGGCAGTCTGGCCAACTCAGCTTTTTTCCTGTTGTTTTGCTAAGAAATGACTGGGAAAAAAAAATAGAATAAAAAAAATAGCAATAGAAGAGCTTTGAATTTTAAAGAAAATAAAGTAACTTTGGCTGGAACTTGAGCTATGTGCTACTCCCATTTCCACCAGGGTACAGCCCTTTTGGAAGAAAAAAAGCTTAAATTTATCTTTGAATCTTTTCTCACAGCAGAAGTGACAGGGACAACTGTTCCAATTGTCATAGTAGATATTATTAAGTCTGCTTCACAAAAATAGTGTCTCTGAACCTAATTCACTGTTCAAATCATTCTCATCATTAGTTCCCATGACTATCCCATAGCATATAGTTGACTACACACACATATATAAGCGTGTAAGCATTTCTATTTCAGACTAGTGTCACAGAGATACTAATAAGCTTTAATAATGAGCATTTATCATTCCAATATAAAAAGAAGAAATCGTATGCATTGTAAAACCACACCTGTACAATCAATCTCCGGTGACCATTTTCCAGACACGCAAGTTGACTCTTTAATATTGTTGTCAGCTGATGTACATTTATACTGTATAACTCCATGTGGCTCAATCTCCTTTTTTGGCTCGGAAAAAGAACTAGGTTGTACAACCTCAACATCCATTGGAGGCACACAGCGATGAGATGTAGCTGAATAAAATCAACACAAACAGCTAAAGAACAGATTTGGTTCAGATAAGATGTACATATGCATTCACTGATGAAGAGGTCATTGGTTTCCTAATGCACGCCCATGTGAAGATATTTTTTCATTTACAGTAGTTTGAAGTAACTCCTAAGATTCCTAGATTACAGAAACAAATTTTTGTTCTTGCTATCTAAAGCACAGACTGTTATTGCCCACAAAATTATTTTATTTTAACAGGATCCCTTCTGCTGAGTCCATTAACTGAAAAACTAAGCATTCATTTCTTCCTCAAAACTACAGAACAGTAGTAAGACAAACAAGAATAGAAACCTTCTTTTGCTTGCAGAAACAGGAGCATGGAGGTAGTACTATTCCACACTAAATATATACCAGGTATCAGTCTCCAGGGAAAGTGTATGTAAGTCATAACCAGGTTTTGCGTCCTTGACTGGTGATTCTGAGAGTGAGAAGACAAGCTAATGTGAAAGCTAAGTAGATTGTATTTTGTTCCAGATTCAATCCTCAACATAACTGCAAATACAGGTACAGCGTATCCAAATCACTGAGAAATATAAAATCACTTCTGTAGAAAGGGAAACTAAGAATAGAATATAATAAACTGTATTTCACTAAAGATAAATAGAAGCCAATATACTTTAGTCAAATTTATTCCAGCCAAAACACCTTCTTGTACAATATCACTTTTTTTTTTTTTTCAAAAAAAAAAACCTACTGACTCCAATGCATTGGTTTTTTGCCTTAGGCAAAGGGTTTATTTTACATCTTTTAAAAAGACTTTACTTTCAACAGTTTATGCACCGTGAAACTAAATGGGAAGGTTAGAAAAAGAAAGAGAAAACTACTGATCAGAAATGAAAAGGACTAATCTACATAAAAATGGCAAGGATAAGATAAGACCAGCACATCATGGCTATTACTACTATTTCTAATTTCTATTAGGATTTTTAAAAATCAAAGTAGTATGTAGAGACACAAATCTCCATGTAATTAATACAATAGGCATGTGACTTTATTGCTGGTATGTCCCAAGGCTTCTGAAGGGTCTTTTTTGGAGAGGAACACTGGAAAATAGGTAAAAAACTACTGTCATAAGGTCATTGCACATCAAAGATGTGCAGTGCCATAATTGATGTGCCATCATATTTGATGTTACCCACTGTGTAACTGTCCATTTCTTTCCCCAGACTGACTCAGAGTATTTACTAATTTGTACCTTCAGAGTCTTTCCAGGATGAAGGACATGTTCACACTTAAAAGAGCAGTAAATAAAAAAGCACTTAGTTGAGATGCATAAAACCATAGTATCTCTGGCTACATATTGATTCCTGAAGTTCTTGAAATTTTGAATACAACAATGTTAAACTCATATCTGAAATATTATGGAAACAGATTACCATCACAAAGAGGTAAAGGCTTCCATTCCCCATTAAGACATTTTGTCCTCGTTCTTCCAGCATCGCCATTTTTACATCCATATAATACTTCATCACCAGGAGAAAACTGGGGCTGGTCTTTCTGGTGAAGAACAATATTCGGGATAGAGGAAGGTGATCCACATGGTGTTTTGTCTTCTGTTGAAAAGAGCAGAAATATTCCACAATTTTACTGGAGTCACATTTGAATATCTGAAAGAATTTAAATAAAAAGAATTACATTTGCATTTGGCGAGTCAAACCTACTCCTATTAACTAACAATACCTTCTACAGAGCTAAAGTATGTATATAATTTAGCCAGTTTACTAAATCCCTTTCCAGACCTTTCCCTTCTTTTTCCATCACTGTGATAACTCCACAGCTTGCTCCCCAAGTAGTTTCAGCTAAGGTTAATTTCCCAAATTCTGTTTTTCAAAGATACATGAATCCTGAAGTGTAAGAAAACCTTCAATTAATCCAGGTCATCTGGAACCTGATTCTGATTAATCAAAATTATATTCAGTTACACACCTACACATTTGTAATGTGCACTTTCAATTAGTGTTACTACAAGAGCCGAAACCCTCTGTAACATCACGTAGCGAGCTGCAGGGCTGTCGTCTCTATGTGCTAACTGTGGTTCCTGCTGTGGGCTGCCACTGTTGTTGTGGTAGTGAAAGTAAAGGTTAATGGTTTGCACGGTTGAGTGCAGTATATGGGTATTTCTTCTGAGGAAGGAAAAAGGGATGTAACAGGGTAGGGGCATACAGCCAGTTCTGAACAGGGAAGAGGAAAGACCCATGGTAATCTCAGAAATTGTATTTGAACAACTTTGCACTCAATCTTGAACCGCTCTTTTTTTCCAACTTGTGCACAGAAACTGTTCTCTGTGGAACAAATATCAAAAAGATGTGAGCAATCATTCTCCTCCATGCTATACATTTTTAAAACATCAGTGTTGCTCTTGGAAGATGTGTCAGAATTCAGACAGCCAGAGACTACCAGACTTTCCAAGGGAATCACAAGTCTTTTGGTACCTCTGTCAGTACAGAATATTTTGTTGCTAATGGATTTTAGCCTGGTTTCTAAGGAAGGAGATCCACATGATTGCACATCCCCTTCTGCCTGTTCCCAGACCCACCCCCCACCCCCCTCCCCCACACAAGTAGCTTTAGAATCTCCTGAACAGTTCAATAAAACATGGAAGATGATAGGTATTTGCAAAAGAAAGTTCTCATGAGCTCTGTGAAAATGAGGGGCAGCTGTAGCAGAAGAGCCACCTGTTGAAGATATTTCCATTTGATCTCTCCGTACACAAACAACACAAGGATCAGAGCTTGAGGAGATAAGTATCTTGAGTGAGTGGGTATTCCTGCATATTAAGACTTATTATGGGGAGAACAAGGAATTTGTATGGCACTTAGACGAGCAGTGCAGTTGATGTAGAAGATGTTTTGTAGGACAAAGTAAACTAGTCCATGAAAACACAACGTTTATTGGTTCTCTTCCTTAAGAACACTCCTAATTATTTTATGTAGCTACAGATTTTCAACTTATTCTATTCCGCTTCAATTCTGAGACACTGTCTTAACAAGTGAATGGTAGTTTGCACTCCTCCATACTCTGTGGTCTGAGGTACACCATCTAATGCCATGCACAGAAAGTGGGTGCTTCTGCCTAGGCAGAACACCTGACTGTAGAACCATTCACTATTTCAATATCAGCACTATAAAAAAATGTGGGACACCTAACTCTAGCCTAGGGAAGACAGCAACACAACGCATATACAGTCATCGCATTTGCAGCCCTGAGCCCCTGAAACATATAGTATTGTCATTGCTGGAAACAGGCGATGGCATTTGTACTGAGCTTACAAAGCCTCAGGATGGAGGCTTATCCGGCTTACTTTGTCAGAACATGTCCTGACCTACCTGGAGACTTAGTTTTACTTGTTTTTACAGTAACAGCATTTTTTTTCCTAGTGATCAGTTGGCATTAGCTCTTTTACTTTACTTTTGGTTATCTTTGTATGGCAACACCACAGTTTTTTATATATAGAATTATATAGGATACCAATGCAAGAAGGAGGAGGTGACCACTGTCCATCAACACATTCTATTTCCTTTGATCCAACCAATTTAAATATGGTGTCACATTCATATTTTGTTCTACTCCCATGCTGATACTGTTGCAGAAATCCAGCAGCAATACTTCCATTGGTAATCTCGGGTGGAGGTCCACAGCCTCTGGGATTCTCTGAAACCAAGATATTAATTTTATGCTCTTTACTCAGTACTATTAGCACAATTACACATTAAGTGCAACACAAAATAAACTGAGATTCTTGCTTAAAGTTAAGAAAAATCCACAGAACAGGTTAAACAGACATTGACTATTTGGATTCATGTTGGGCTGCAGCTCACAGTCTGAGATGAGTGACCCTGGCTCAGTCTACTCTCTTACTTGCATGTGCTGTCAATTTCCTACCGTGATAAAAGAAACAGTTGATGAAACCAAATCATTTTTAAGAGAAGAAAAGTGTTACACGGACATCAATTTCACAAACAAACAAACAAACAAAAACCTGCAAGAAACAATGGCATGTTATGCAAATCACTCAGAAAGCAATGTGTACCTCTAATGGAGTGAACTCCTGCCAAGGGAGCTTAATATGTTTTTGAGCTAAAGAGCCAACAACACAAAATATACTTGTTTTCAAATGCAAAAGAGAGTGAGCAAAAAGAAGGATGAAAGACAACAACGTAACTGATCAAGCAGGAAAGACATGTGAGAAATATTAGATGTTCTTGCTACCTTGAACTTCCTTCAGAGGAAGAATAGGGGAATATATCTTCCCTTCTGCATGACATTGTTAATCCTACAGGATGAAACAGGAATTTCATAGTAAAAAGCCTTCATTGAGCTTTTTTTGCCTTGAATTCAGCTATGTATCATCTCCAAAAACTTTTTTATTTTTTATTTTTTTTTTTACAAAAACAGGATAGAGTAAGAGAGGGCATTGCTCGAATAAATAATTCCTGGCTGCCATATTGCAGCCTATTTATGTCTTTTTGAATAAATAATATTTTTTCATACATTGCAGTGAAATTTTGTGCAAGCCATTTACCAGCTCACTTTCAGTTATTGCAGAACTCCAGTTGGCATAATCGAAGATAACAGAATAAAGGCAACAAGAAAAATATTTGGGCTGATTACCAGACAAATGTTCTAGACATGTTCAATGTTTTTACACACAGAAAAGTGAACATCATTGAAAATCCAACTGCTCAGACTCTTTCATGAAATAGCAGAATAATACCACTTGTAGACCAGTACCTGCCCTTTTAGAGACAAGGTACCCACAAAAGTCTTCAGGACCCAGGCATTTTCATACATTTCCTACCACAATAAAGTCAACAGAAGAATTACCTTTACATGTTGGTGGTGATGGAGACCATCCAAAGTAATAGCACTGAGCAGAGGCAGGTCCCACTCTTTTGTATTTTTTTTCACAGAAAAAATTCACAACATCTCCATTGCTATATTTACCCTCCCTGGGAGAAATATATCCATTGGGCAATATTGGCATTTCACATTCTATTGCTACAAAGACAAAATATTTTAACATATAGTGTAAGACCTACAAAAAGTACATGACACACTACTACTAATGGAAAAGGGGGAAACCAGAAACAAAATATACAGACACACAGCCCTGAAAAAACTAACATGGAGACAATGACAAGATACAAACTTCCCAGTCACACTAATTGGTTGGCTATCAAAAAACTACAGGCACCACTTTCAAGATAATCAATCTAGTCTTTGCAACTAAGATTAAACCAGGGAGAACCTGGATGGGAAACAGCGCTGGAATTGACACAGCCATACAAACCCATGAGGGGACATGGAGGGGCAAGTGAGAGCAAGGAGAACAAAGATTGGGATAGGCAGAAAAGAGGTAAAAGGGACCAGTTGTGTAACACTGTGCCAGTCAGTATGCTTGCCTGGCCGAGCCCTGCACCTGATCACTGCAGTCTGTCCTATCATCTGCATTTTATTAAATCTGTTCTTAACTCTCTCACTGTGCAATGTCACTCTCTATCCCCATGTGTCTGTGTGCAGCAAGGTCTAGGTGCTAGCTACTGGTGAGAGCTACTGTATGTGTGTGAGTAAAAAAAATGGTGCCAGTTACTTAAGTAGGTGGGGTTCCAGTGCAGCTACTGGAGCCAGTGGGAGTCTTTACCTTCCAGCCACTGGAGTGGGAACAGTATGTGCCAAAAAAACAGCTACTGGGGGGACACTGGTGTGAGTGAGGCAAGCGAGGGCCTTGAGGGCTCCATGAACACATGTGCTTGTGAACCTAGAAAGTGCTGTGTGTGCACCTTGACTAGTGAAACTCTATCTTTACCAGCTGAAGAGGAGGAAGGGGACGTAGCTGTCTATGTTTTATCTGAGTCCTGTATGCACGTGTTGTTGAGGGCAAGCCTTGCCTGTGGCAATTCATGTGGCTGTGTCAGTGTCCTGTGTCTGTGAGTCTCGGATATGTGCTCAGCTTTGTTACTGGTTGAACCTGCAAAGGGAAAAGTGGCAGCTGCATCCCTTGGCCTTAGCGGAGGTCCCAGATCCCTGTGGCACTGGGCTGGATTCCAGCAGTCAGGCAGGAATGATTCTGGGCCAGAGCAGGTAGAGGAGGCAGCCCTGCTCTTGTCATGACTTAGCACTGATTAGAACAAAACCAAAGGAAAGAATAAAGCTTCACAAAGTTCATACAGTTACACTGGTCAGCAAGCACAAAAATATTTACCAAGACACTTGGGTGCTGGTTTCCATTCACCATTTATTTCACAACTTGTAGTACCAGTTGTCATATTATCTGCAGTTTGATATCCCTCTGAACATGAATATGCAATTGTATCTCCAGGCAGGAACACACTTTTATCTACATGGCCATCCAAAATGTGAACATGAGGTTTTCTACATGATCCTGTAGAAAAAAATAATGTTAGCGCATTTTGCAATCCAGAAACGTTGCCTGTTGGAAACATCATTACTGTAGGTACTTTAGTGTGTGCTAGGTTAGTGGACAATTCAGGATATTTAAAACATTAAAAATTCTGCATTGCCAACATATGAATTTAGAATATTATATGTAATGCATTCACAGAGTATCTATTGCATTCTGCATTCTAGAAAGAAGGAGTAGAATCTGGCACAAATACTTCTTCCTTGGATTCAGTTCCTTTCCTTCCACTATTTATTTTTATTATAGGTGTCATATCACACAGTTTGTACTCCTGTTCCCCATGGCCTTTTGTGAGGTGATCAGAAAAAAACAACTGTGTAAAGTCAGTCTGAACCAAAAGGACAGCAGAAAATGCTAGCTAATGTTGGTCAGTATTACAAACCTTGGCATTATAACACTTGAAGATCCAAGTTCCTCTTTTAGTGTCCTATATCCCCGTACAGGAGAGGAAAGGACTTCTAAGAGGAGAAGGGCAACAACAGTATGGAAGTATTTTCAGAAAAGAACACTCTGGTCTTTTTCAAAAACGTGCTTTCTAGCCCCAGGGCAGAAAGCACAGCCTAATCTTTTATGCACAGTCATAACATCTGTCCAAATAACGAATCATGTTTCTTATTTGGTCTCTTTTAAAGAAAGTTATTGACATAAATAATCCTTTGGCTCACAAGCATTTCTTCATAAATTGTCCCTCACAAGTGTGAAAGGTTCTCACCCTCTTATCAAAAAGACTGGAGAAACTGGGAGTAAGATTGGGTGTATGCACACTGTATCAGCTAAAATCACTGGAGAGGGCAGTGATTATCTACTTCATAACACTGAGGTTCGAACAAAATATCTCACCTAGAAGACAGAAGATATTTTCCCTGTGTACTCACTTCCATTTTGCTTTCTGTCTTTAATTCTTGGAACCCCAGAGAAGTTCATCTCTGGAGGCTCAGTCCTCTGTTTGACTCTCCCTCTGCTCTGTAAGAAACCTCTACCAATACAGATGAAGAAAATCAGAGTACATGGGATATCTTGTTTGCACCAGTGGTTGCAACAGGGAGCTCTGAAGTTGTACTACTCACGGATGCACTTTGGAGTTGGAGTCCAGCCATTCTCTTGACACTGTGTCTCTCCTGTGTCTTTTCCTTCTGGAGTTACAAAGCCATCATGACACGTATAGGTGACTTTCGCCTGTAAGCCAAATGTACCCGTTGCCGAGGGGAAAGAAGCATTGTCCAGCACAATATTCTTGCATGTTTCTGAAAGACAAAATTCTTTTCCAGTAAAACACTGCTAAACTATATATTTATAATATCCAGAAGACGGAGGACAAATGAAAACAGCAGTAGGATTTAGAACAATTTTAAGAGCAAATTATTTTCTACTTCTGTGTTAAGCTCCGTTCCTCGGGTACAACCAGAATGTGAAAAGTCGAAATTCAGTGTTACTAACTGGTATTTATATATTTATTTTTGGTATTTACAGCTGTGATGCTCAGTATTGACTAACACTAAGAATTATCAAATTTTATTTTGCTTGCTCATTGCTATGTGAAAATATCAGCGAGCGGCTGTCCAAAACATTCTACGGTAGGTGTCTCTTTCATGCTGGAATTGTTTCCTTAAAAAATGTTTTGATGGTCTAAAAGAAGGAATTTAGGTTGAATTATTTCTTTTGTCCAAATAAAATTGTTACCTAAAGTATCTAAAGTTTAGGTGAGACATCCTAGCAATTTCAGGCTTGCTGCAAGTCAGGTTCAAAAGCTGGAAAGGGTATTAGGAGAGAGAACCTTCCTGGTCCTCCCTCCTTCCAGTATTATGTCAGCTGGAAGGCAAGCAAAAGGGTATGAAGTGGCAGAGATAGAGGCTCTAAGGAGAGAAGAAATTACAGGCTGTTCAAAGGGAATGATTACCATTTATTACATTACTGCACTGCTGGGTTATAGAAAATTTCACTACTGAAGACCAAGAGGGTCTGACTCCCACCCCAGAGCTTACAGTCTGGGAGAACTGAATGAACCTGGTGTGGTCATTTTACAGGGCATCATTCTGCATGTTTGTATAGCTACTGACCTCAGTAGCATGCAGGGACTCAAGAGCTGCATGAGATAGCTGAGAGAATCATGGCACTGTGTTTCAGTTGTAAAGCACCTAGACTTAGAGTTATCCCATGCAGCAGTGATGGATTAACGTGGCTGATGTGATGATGGATTTATTGTTTTTTAGCTAGAAATTGTGACAAAATGTAAGCACACTCACTCTTACGGATACATCTTGGGAAAGGTGACCAGCCATTCTTTGTGCATGTAACTTCACCACCTTCACTTTCAGTACGATAGTCTTGGTCACAGACATATTGAATTCTTTCACCTTCCTTGTAAGTATTATGATGATGGTAGAAATAACCATTTTCCAGGTGTGTTACAGAGCATATTTCTAAAGAAGAAAGGTAAGTACATTTAACCACAGTAATCTGAACAGCTAAAACTCAGGTACAATAATGTTTAGGAAGACCATTACCAAAAAAGGGGCCTCCTAGCACCTTTCTTTATCATTCTATTCCCCAAAGACATCCATGCTCAAATCTGAATTAAAGTATGCTTTCTTTCACTGCCCTGAGGTTAACGTATCACAGGAACGGGAGTTCAAATGACCCCATAAAGCGGTAAGAAGTGATCTAGTAAACATTACTCCTTACCGTAGTTCATAAGCAAGGCTGGCTAACTGCATTGCATGTAGTGTCATGAGCACTAGCTCTGGTACGGTCTACTAAGTCTCTCATATGTTGACGCCTGTGCTGAGACATTTTTTGGCATTTGCCCTCAGGAGATTTTACCATCTCAATTCAAATGCATCTCAAACCAGCTGTAGAGATTTTACCAACTGCTAAGCATGCTGGCTCTACGGATGGATGAAGGAATGCTGTGGCTCTGTTATTGGAGTAACTGGTCCTTTCCTCTGGGCAGGACTCCACTTGTCCCCTGCACTGACCTCCACTCCGCTCAGGGCAACAGGAGAAAGACCAACCTTTTGTTGATCTTTCAGGTCCTATCGATAGGTAGGAACTGTACTCTGACTGAAGATGTGGGATAGGAGAGAAGGCCTCAGCTCTCTGGTTTAAATGTTTTCTATCACTGAAAGATTAAGCCAGTGTATCTGGATCCCTTGCTGCAGCCATACTCACTCTCAGCTTATTGTGAGAGCGTGCCACCTGGCCAGTCCCAAATGTTATCCAAAAGGACTGGGCAATGGATCCTAGAAAGCAACCTCTAGACAAAGTGCCCAAGCCACTGAAGGAATAATACATTTACACAGAGAAGATGTTCTTAGAACGTCTTGCTGCATGTGCAGATGAAAGCAGATACATGCATGGGACCCAGAAGCCAGAGATGAAAAACATTTCCTAAATCTTATTCTTCTTATTTTTTTTAATCTCATGGATAAGTGCAGGAGTAAAGAACGTCCCAAATCCAGATTTATCATTTCAGCCTTACTCACTTCAGAGTGTCACTTATCAAGTGGCTGAGCTCTGCAGACAGGATAACAGTCTGGATGAAGTTCCAGGGTTCAACTCAAGCAGTTATACTTTAACAAACTGTACGTTGCTGCTTCTTGCATTCCATCAGCACAGTTTCTGCTGCACAGATCATCAATAATCATAACAAAATTGAGCATATAGTAGAAGTGCACTTACTGAGGCATTTTGGCTCTGGATTCCAGCCCCCTTTAGAACAGACCATTCGAACGACTCTTTCTCCACTCGGGGTTGAGTAGCCATTACGACAGTAGTACTCAACATACTGCCCAATCCTCATTGGAAAGTAAAAGCGTGCCATTCTTTCACTTATCTTGCCATTTTCTATCACTGGGTAGTCACAGGGTTTCTCTTGAAATAGAATTTAGCAGCAACAGTATCAACACACGAGTGACAAACAGTTCAGCACACAAAGTCCTAAATATTAGTTCAGATACCACTTCATTATTTGAGTGTTTCCTGGAACTGACAGAATCGGAACTGCACACCTTGGCAGATCTCAAGGAGTGCAGGATCAACCATGCTGTGCTTCTGGTGTCTTCATCAATGTCTACAGCTACGCTGGTTGCCTGTTTTCATTGCAATCAACAGAAATCCAGTCCATCTTCTTAGTGGACTCTAGAGGCTGATTCATGAAACCAAATGTAAGTATTAATTCTATGGTGAGATAACACAGTTTCTTCACAGGGTCTCAGCTAAGTGTACTATACTGACAATGGTGGGAACCCAGGCAGCTAGCTCAGATCTAGACACTAAAGTGCAGACTCTAACAATTGTTATAACAACTGTCACCATTTTCATTTGTCACTTCTGGGATCTTACATCAAAAGCTCTTCCTAGTTTTAAAACATAAGTGATTTTTCTTTTGTTTTCTCAGTTCCTCAAAAGAGCTTTTCAGGAACAATTCAGGCTTAGAAGCAGCTTTCACTCAAAGATTACCCAGGGTGTCCTGCTTGGCCAAGGCAGCTAGGTTCCTCCTGAAGTGCCCTGAACCAAAGCCCATATGCTGGGGGAGAGGGGTATGAGGAGGAGGGATCAGCCCCTGAACAGACCATTTAATAATGAGAGAGGTGGTTTCCAAAAGATTCCTCAATTTCAAAATCCACAAATAGAGAAATGCTTAATCCACTTGTTAACAAGGAACTTTTCTTGAATAGAACAAATTATCTTACCCAAAGGTTCATTTACAAGACTGATTTTGCCAGGGTTTCTATGTTTCTATGTTTTTCTTTCATTTTCAGTGATCAAAGAGCAAAGACCGATAAATTATGAAATTGCTGACTTTTGTTTTTCTACTGCACATAATGGGCAAAACTATCATTGTAATTAATGGAAGTTTAAGCCAAGAAAGAACTCATTACCAATCAATCAAGAGTATTTTGTTTTGCCATTTGACAGATTATAATAAAGCTGCAATTGTTCATAATATATCAACACAAAACTGCAACCAAAATTCTAAAGCTCTGGTTAACATGATGAAACATACTTTCCAACCATCACCTACGCATTGGTTTGGATACTTTAACACTCACTGTGTCCTCTTATCTTGACTGGAATGCTACTCCTCAGTTGGACCACAAACCTTCCTGTCAGGGAGCTGACTATTGCACACTTTCATATATAAGTTCACAAATCTAGTAACAGATAATACCCATGTTTATAAACATAATGTACATTTAGATTATACCATTGCTTCTTAGCTGTTTTTTCCAAGCCATCACATTAAGTTTTATAACACCAAGAAACACAATGAATAAGCATCTTTTATTTCCTATGGTGCTGAAGTTTTTCTCTTGAGATATTTCCAAAATAACAATTGTGTATATTGTGCCTTCATTCACAAGAGCTACTTACCAACACAATCTGGAGCAGGCACCCAGCCTCTGCTGGTGCATTGAGCTGTATTTTTGCCAGACAGTGTTCTCAAAAGATATCCAGGATTACAGTCTATTGTGATCATAGCCCCTTCCCTGTAGGTGTCTTCCTGAGGTCTAAAGTTCCCATTGGGAACTCTTGGAGGAGAGCATAAAATTTCTAAATGGAAAGAGAAAAATACAGTGCTAATTTGAAGAATGCCTTTATGTTAATTGCAGAAGATTTTATCTTCACAGTCTATTGACCAAAATTGCATAAAATAACTTTCAAATGGAGATTTCTTAGGGAGCGAGGCAAACACATTCTTTATAAACTGGAGCCTGTCTTTTGTTTTGTTTTGTTTTGTTTTGTTTGTTTTTCTACTTGCAATTCAGAAAATCGCATCAACACACTCATGGCTGGGAGGGGATGATTATACAGTCACCACAAGTTGGTCCTCCTGTGGAGTGAAGGTGGATGAATCAGCTGGATCCATGTGCTGCTTAATCATCTAGGCTCCGTGATAAGTCAAATAAGATCTAGAACAACTTCATGGTAGCATAAAGCTATAGGAACAAAGCAGGACAGAAATTATTTTATATTTTCCTACTATAGAATGACCTTTGAGAGGATTTATAATTGAATACAGCCCAAGCATCAGAGCCCAGTATATCCATGTCTGGAAGAATGCTTTGTTTGTCACTTCTCAAAAGCAGTATGCTGTTAAACCATAGGCAATGCATATTAATTAGTATCATTACTAATCTTGAAGCAGAAAGTTCAAGGACTGAGTGGGCACTAGGACTGACTACTCTTTATTTCTACAGAAGTCTTTCTGGAGGAGGTCCCAGGAAGGTGGGTGGTACATAACATCCTGTAACATTGCCCTTTTGCAAACTTTTTTTTTTCCAGTTTCAAGTGTTCTTTGGCAACTTCTTGAACATGATTCAATACACTATACAGATTTCTCCAAAATGTATATCAAATTATCTCAGCTAGGACATCATGTGCATATGTCTGTTTGTGGGATTTGGAGTTCTAATTAAAGTCTTTAAGTGCTGTAGCTGAGTGAAACTAAATTAAAATCAGTGACCCAGAGTGCTGATGTCCAACAGGACTGATGTCAGAAATCATGGATTTGTCATCTGAACTGCACAGAAGGCATTTGGGAGTTAGAAGGCATGAGGGAGTTTCATCACTGTAAATATATGAATTTGTAGAGATCCTCAGACAATTTCTGATAGGAAGTCTGAACATCATGAATAACGTGGTTGCTCAATTACAGTTCTGGTAATATTAAACAAACTGCTGTCCTCATCGTAGGCTAAGAGTCATGGACAGTGGCAGGATTCATGCAGACCATGTTACTTTAGTCTCTGATTATACATCACTTCAGGGCCAGATTGGTTCTTTAGGTTAGTGAATTTCAGACATACTGTACATAATTCTTGACATAACGTCTGTGTAGAGAGCACGTTTCAGCTAGCTTTGTATATATTGCAACACTACAATTCCATTGTATTTTTCAGCCTAGACACTCACGGCCATCAATGGACAACTTACCCTTCTGAGATTGGACTACTTCACATTTCCTCTTATTCCTATGGAAATGGCCATAACCACATCAGACCGTTCTTCCTACAACCCTGTCTTACTATTTCCTGACTTTAAGTGAGGATTTAAATTTGAAAGGTATTTTGAAAGGTACTTTTTGTAATTTCCACTCATTTTTTTAAAAGGTGCACAGTACACTAACAATTTCTTATGGAAGTTCTATCAGTGAAACAGAGATCATTTTTGAATTGTTCCTCTTTCATTGGAATTGGTTCATCAGAATTAGTAGCCCAGAAATTTCAAAAGCAAATGTAACAATAAGCAAACAGGTGCTCAGTCTACTCAAACTATGGTAAGACTCAGGGACACTCAGGAAAAATGCAGAAATCAGTTCAGTAGGTCAGGAAAACCTACTATTGTCTTCAAACCTTCTGTTGTTTCACAGGTTCATACACGGTGAGATGCTGAGTGGCATTTTACTCTCTTAAAATTACAAGTAGCAGAATGTTGGCTATGTTGCCACAGCATCTCAGCTACTGAACACGGAAGACTTGAAGATGCATAAATTTGTAGCTCCCCCTCAGAGGACTGCTGCTGATTCATAAGCAAGTAGGTCATCAAGCTGAGACTATTAGCTTCCCTCAGTTTTATCCATACTGCTGCAATTCATATGGTATCCAGTATTTAACCCCCTCTTTTTATTTCCAGAACAGCCACTGACTTTCACCAGTTATATTCAAGTTAAAAGCAGTATACTTGAATTTCACTTAAAAAGGTATCATGTCTTGATTTGAAGACAACGGGACTTCAGAAACCATATCACTTCTCTAAGTTGGTTGCAAATGTTAATTTTCCTGTGCCATTAAAAATTTCAGATTCCTTCTATAGTTTTAATTTCTCCAGTATTAGTGTTTTTTTCTGCTTGCTTAAATAATCCTTTTAGTGTCTGATTTTCTTCCATCCCTTCACTAAAGCATTTTCACTGTATTTTGTAGAAGGTAAAGAGATTCAGCTTTATCCTTCCTATTCAAATTAAGAATTATTTATAAACCAAGAGTATTTTTGCTATGTTATCCCCACCAATTCAGGGTCACAGAATAAAAAAGGAACAGGATAAATTAAGCAGCTTCTAATGCTAAAGTATTTCATCATCCATCTCATTTATGCAGTACATGTGAGCCTATCTTCATAGGCCCATCCAACTATACTCAAGTATACGCAAGAAAGGCTGAATTAACCATTTTTTGCTATGGCCTCTCATGGAAAACTCATATCCAGTTGTTTTGTCCCTCAAATCCCTAGTCCTTCCAGATCTTCATGGTGTATTGGCAAGATGTGGATGATGATTATTTTAAAAAAAAAAAAAAAACAATAAACTAATTATAATGATTATGATAATAATGAAATTACTTCCAAATACAACCAGTGTCCAAAATAACTTTAGGAAAAGGCAGACCAGTGCAGTAGGGGGTTGGATGCCATCCAGATTCAGTACATAGTGCATCTGCTCTTTCACCAAATGTGTATCCTTTTTCGCAACCAAACTGCAGTTGTTCAGACTCCTTGTAAGATGACTTTGAGTTACGCACAAATCCATGAGGAATTGCTGGTACATTACAGATAATATCTGAAGTTGAGAAAGACAAAATACATATATTTTTATCAATTTTTATTTGCTGAAAATAAATGTTTATTGGAATATATATATAGAAATATATTTTCCACGTGACTTCACAGAAATTATGTCAACATAAACGCTTTCATTTGGAAACCATCTGGAACTTATTTGAGAACTCTTCAATGACCTGATTGTAGGTGCCAAGTAGAAAGTACAGTGTAGCACAGCTACAGTAGTAAACCGATTCAAAAGACAGCTTTCAGTGCTATGCTTTGTTTTTAATGGCTTTCAGAATCAGTATATACAGTATGGGACATTCTAAAATAAGCAACTAGGCTAGCTGAAATTTAGGATTTTTTCTTTTTTCAGATAATTTCATTTTCTTGTAAGGAAAGCCTGAAGCTCTCTCATGTTCAGTAGATGATTAGTAAAATTTTAGCATCAACAGGAAAAAAGCATTAAACTATCTGGCAAACTGACATTAGAATACCTAGCTATCTATAAAAGAACCCCAGCATCTTCATCTCCTTGACAAAGCAGTAAAACTACTGAGATCTTGCAGTTTCCAAAATCTGAATTCCTAAAGTCAGATAATATTCATGGCTTTGTTTCCTAGGCTATAGAGAAGGACACCAAAGGGTTATCCTGGATTCGTCTGCTGGATTTACTTTATACTTCCCCTGAGACATATTTCATCATACCTATCTTTGTTTAATAAAATTCACTATATTCTACAAATGGTGCAAGGACATGTGTTTAATCCCATTTATGTTGTTCAAATTAAAATAAACAGGTGTTTCAAAGCGGCAAAATTTAGCTCTGACATTGTGAACAGACCATACATGTATCTGACATCCTAACAAACACACCTGGTCTTACGAACATATACTTCCAGATGAGATAATATGTAAATAATCTAAGAAACTTGATGGACCAAATATCTGACAGAGATTGTTACTTCCTGTGGTTCATTCTTATGTACTGACAAGCCAATCCCATACAATTCCAGTTTGCAAAATGGGAGGAATAACCCCATTCACCATGACAGGCTGGGGGCCAACTGACTGAAAAGCAGCTTTATAGAAAAAGACTTCACAGTCCTAGTGGACAAGTTGAACAGGAGCCAGCATCCCGGGCTGCATTTGGACAAGCATTCTCAGCAGGTCCAAAGATGTGATCTTTGCTCTTTACTCAGCACTGTTAAGACCACATCTGGAGCACTATGTCCAGGTCTGAGCTCCCCAAAACAAGAGAGACGGACATTTTGGAGCAGGTCTAGTGAAAGTCACAAAGATAATTAAGGGAACTGACAGATAAAGAGAGGTTTAGGGAGTCTACAGAAGAGAAGGTTTATTGGGAATCTTATTAATTGTATGGGAATGCACAAAGCTGTGCCAGGGGAGGTTCAGACTGGACATTGCAAAAAAACTCTTTACTGTGAGACTAGTCAAACACCAGAACAGACTTCCTAGTGAGTGGTTGATGCCTCTTGAACATTGACGGGAAAGGGGCATTTGGATGATGCCCTTAATAATATGCTTTAACTTTTGGTTAGCCCAGAAGTGGACTGGCAGTTAGACTTAATGATCTTTGTAGGTCCCTTCCAACTAAACTATTCTACTGTATTCTATATAAATTTCTGACTGTGATAGGTGAGGTGGAAGTAAAGATGATGGAACCTTGCCTTCTCATTGGCAGGTAGTGACAAGATGAGAAGCCACAGGCACACAAAGAGGTACAGGAAATACCGCTTAAAATAGGAAAATAATTTTTACTTGGGGGTAGTCAAACAATGAACTGGGTTGCCCAGAGAGGCTGTGAAGTCCTCATCCTTGTGGATGTTCAAAAGCCTACTGGACATGATCCTGAGCAACTTGCCCTAGCTGACTCCATTTTGAGGGACCTCACCTATTCTGTTATTCTGTAGAAACTGAACATGAATTAACCTTCTAACTTGTCAAAACACAGTAGTTTGAAGAAAGAAAAATCCATCATGATTTCTTTGCATTTTACGTAGCTTACGAACATGAATGAATTAGAATCATACTTATTTTTTAAACGAGGTTCATATAGATTCAAAATAATTTGTAATTACTTTGGTTAAATAAACACTGAAGTGATTGAATCTTATGTAGGTACTGAAGCTAGTTTCAAAGAATTGAATGCAGCCTGGCAAACCATATAGCTTGTAGTGAAAATGCAGAACAAACAGGTGGTCCATTTTGACTACGTTATCATACAATATTCTCTGATTTCTCTTTCTAATCCTACTTTTGCAAATATGTAATAGATATTGTTCACAGACAAGCTATGCTTAATTGCTGTGCAATAAAGTGAAAGCTTTGTAGTTTCCTAGGTGGTAACCAGTCCCTAGAAGTCTGTGCGAATAAAGCTTATTGAAGATAATAGTGTTCCTTTTACCTTGGCATTGAGGTACATCGCTATCCCATCTTCCATCAGAAGAGCAATGTATTTCTTTAGATCCAACAAGCCTGTATTTTTCATTACATTTAAACTCTACAACCTGGCCAAAGGAATATTCTTGGTTTAGATCAAATGCACCAGTCATGACTATTCTTCCATTTTCTGGTGCTTTTACAGGTAAACACTTTGCCACTGGAAAACAAAATAAAGCAAAGCAAAACAAAACAAAAGAAAAAAGACAGCTATTTGGTTGGCTATTCTCTGAAATATATTGATGCACAAAAATTACAATACAGATAAACCACTGTAATTACCTTAAAATTTAATATATATATAAATTTGCTATGTATTCTGATGCCATTTTTAACAGACATTTCAACCTAATGAAAACTCTTCAGGCATGAAAGGAAAATTTTATAAGGACTTTGAAACTGCAGTATCTTGTTGATGTGACAAAAAAAAAAAAGTTGGAAAACATTGCTCTGCATTGTGCAGGGAGCAAGCTGTATGCCTAAAATTGAGGACACTCAAAATTCATTCAGTTGAACGTAGAATACCTGAGACCAGCTATTAGGAAATCTTAATTTAAAAAAATGAAAAAAAAATCTAAAATTACAAATTACTTTTAAAAGTTAAAAATTATCTCTGGGAAGAAAGGAAACTTTTTATAAAGGAAATTTTTATAATCACACAGGTTTGAAACTGATGAAAAGATTTCCAAATTCGGGGAAGTATCTAAGCTATCCTGTTTATTTGGTTCTGGGGACTGGGTGTCTTTTATTCTCATTCTCTCTACTAAGGTTGTTCCACTGTATGCTAATAGCGAGAAAAACTTTAAACAAAATCTTAATAGCTAAGATATTCACAATGGCAGAAGAGGAAACAAGCTATAAACAACAGACTTTCATATACATGTGAAATGTCTTATCCCAGCCGTCTTTTATAACTGTGTTTCACAGATACCTACACATTTGGGGTCTTTATCTGAGGCAGAGCTTTAAGCCTGTCTGCGAGTGACAAGACTTAGTTCTGTGAGTGCTTTTTGATAAAAGCTTGAGTGTTTATTGGATTAAAATGTCTGAGCAGGCACTGTAAGAGATTCACTATTGTATAACTTGAGTTTAGACATTTGTATATCTATGTGAATTAATACTAGGGGTTTAATCAGTGAATATTCTTGAGTTGTTATTAACACCATGAGAAGTCATAATAGTCACAATAGACAACAGCAGCCCCACAGAGAGTAGCAAGATCACAGGCAAGCTCTAGATAGTATCAGACAGATAAAAAAATAACTTTGATAAAGAATTAAATGTCAAACTCCATTTACCTTCACAGTGAGGGATATCATTGCTCCATCCATCTGCCAGACACTCACGGTAATTTTTTTGGCTAAGCATCTGGTATCTTACAAGAAAAAAAGAGTAAACAATAAATTACAGTCTCGTGAAAGAAACAGCAGTGCTGCTGTTTTTGAAGCAAAGGAAGTAGGTTTCAGATATTTGAGTACAGACTAACCAAAACATAACAAAAGAAAACAGTATTTTTCTGCTTGTCTCCCCTATTTTGTTTCTTTTACTTGCATATGGCAAAAATACAAAACCAAAAAAAAATAAATCATAAAGTAGGAAGTAATTGGTCAGGTATATTCTTCATTATAGATATACCAAGCTTTGTCTAGAAAATAAATGACCTAGGGGTGATTTACACAATCATTAGCTAGCAGAGTAAATCTCATGCTGTCTATGCTCCAGTATGAGTGAAAGCCATGGGACAGCCATACGTATTCCATGCTTTGCTGAGTTAGAATTCTCTTAGGTTTGAGGGCATCATAGCCACAACGACATTGCTTCTGCTTAGTCTGGAATGCGGTCAGAGAGGGATTACAGCTAGTCTGAAATGACAGAAGAACTGTCTGCATTTAAGGAATTCAGGAGAATATTGATTTTGCAACTCATATTTATACTAGACTAGATCCAGTAATACATTCCAGCAACTCAAAGCGTGCAAAAGCATGGCTAAACCACTGTATTGTGCTTATGGCTGATTTGCATTTCATGAGGAAAGAATGTAGTTATAAGCATGTTTACCTAAGCACAATACTATATATTTGCCTTACTACAGTTTTCATTGGAGAAGATGAATGGAGAAGAGAGAACTTCTTCCAAGAAGTCAATGAAGAGATGTTATCCAGTCTTCAAACATTTTTTACAATGCATTTTGTTTCATAACTCACAGAAATGATTTAAGCAGGACTTAATGGTTGTGGTTCTGAATAGGTGATTCCATTGTACTGCCTAATGACTTCACCAGATAACTGCATAATGACTGCCTGCTGAGAGCAAAGATTCCAGCATGAGAAGCTGTGTTTCCATCAGCTGGCTGGTCAAGTCATGAGGCAGCTTTACAGGCAGACCATTAGTTTTGCTTTCTACTTGGACAACCGTGATTTCAAATGAACTACAGCCTTATCTGTTTTAGACACTTTGGATGACAGCTTAATGTGTGTGAAGTACAGTTACTTCAATACCACCAGACATGAGAAACAGTTAAGTTTAGTATTCCTGTAATCTCATTATTTTAAATTAAAAAATAACTAAATGTTCTTAAATATTAGTAAATTGCAGCTGCTTTAGAGACAACAAATCTATTACTGACACTTCTCTTATCATTAAAACCTTAAATTAACTCCCATATACTGAATTAAATAATATTACCCATCATTACATCTGTACTCCACTCTAGCACCAAAGACAAACTCATTTCCACTGGTAAGTTGAAAGGAACCAAACTCAGTATCTCCGGGATGTCCACAGGGCTTATCTGGTAAGAAAGACAGAAAGAAAAAAAAGTACTTACACCATACACAGAGTCAAAATTTGAAAGACAGCACTTTTCTATTAATTAGCAGAGTGTATTTCATGCAGAGTGTATTGTCAAAAATACTCAGCATTAGCTCAATTAACCTCCTTTAATGAATCACTGTTTTCAATGAGAACATATTAGAGTGAGAATTGTTTTTATTTATTTATTTTTTAAAAGTAAACAACAAATTAGGAGCTTTCAGTCCTTCAAAAAAAGGCAGATCTCATCTTAAGTTTTATGATACATTTAATGGCAGGATGTAACTTCAGCTTTTCGTATACTTTCTGACATAAACTGGTCCAAATCTTCCACCACAGAAGCAATCCATGACTGGAAATGAAATTTCCTCAACCTGATGGGGATTGTGTTGAGTAAAGAGAGATTACCTGAGGCCACAGGAGTCCTGTGGTCCTCAGCCCTTTCTGCTCAAAGGACTGTAAAATAAACTACATGGCTAAACTATATTAGGCCTCAGAAGAAATCCTTCATGATCCCTGTCAAACTAGGCATTTTCATTTCTTAAATCATATCAACATCTTGTTTTTTCCAAGGAAGAGGTGTTTGAGTAGGCCCTAGACTTTCTCCAGTGTGACACAGAGGAAATGGACAACCCCATGACCAACTTCACTGCTTAGTGTGGCCTCTCATAGAAAGGGGATGTTATCACTTAATCTGTGCCAAATCACCACTTTTTACCTTCCACCCGCACCTTGCCAATGTCAGCATCTGTTCACTTGGTGGCAGTATTTCCTAAAATATGTAACTAAAAAGCTACAGCAATTTTTGTATGATTGGAAAGAGCTCTGTGCACTGAGTATTTATATAAATACATGTAAAAATAAGAAGGAATTAACATAATTTAGCACAAGAAAGATAAAATTCTGACTGCAAGATGCCAGAAAAATAACAGAACTGTTTAACTGTTTTGTTTTGTTTTTTAACATGCTAAAACACAATTCTTCCATAACCTGCCATTTATAGGCAATATACAGTGACTAGTTATTTTTATTTAATTTAAATGCAGAAAGGTCCATATCGGCTGTACAATGGACCTCTTTGTTGTGGTACCTTAGCTTGTGTCCCAGATATACTATAATTGTATCACCTAACCTAAACCAGAAACACAGCTGCACAGACATAGATAGAATGATGCTAGAATGAAAAGTGTCTTGGCTATTCTTAAAAGCAGATTCTATTCTGATAGCAAACGCACAGATTGGGTTGGTAAGGCTGGCCTAGCATAAATCTTCTGTAAAGCAAAAAAATATTCCTTTGAACTGGAGAAAAGGAAATTACACAAATGTTTCCTTTTGCATACATGCCTTTTGAGATGATATTTTAAAGGATGCTGAAATAAACAATGTACAGGTAAAGGTGCAATTGAAATTTCACATTAACATTGCTGGCAAGGTATGTGACATGCCAGGTCAAATGTTTGTATGTATTTTGCATAAATACTTACTTCTGCATTCTGTCAGTGGGCGGCGTTGCTTCCATGCTCCGTCATCACACTCAAACAAAATTCGTCCATATTTTATATATCCAGGCCGACACCTGTATGTTACTTGAGTACCATGTGGATAAGGAGGGTTGTTCCATGTTTCAGTAGGCACTTCTTTAACTCTCCTAGGAGGAGATTGTTCACAAGCTAAAAATTATAAATAAAAATATTGGTGACTGAGGAACATGTTACAAACTGCAAAATATTTTTACAATAGAAAATGTAGCAAGAAATCCTGTAACATTTGTAATCAAATGAGCATATCTTTTCTACTTAATCAGCGTAAAAAGGGAAACTACCAAGAATCCATATTTTGTAGGAACAAAAACTACATACTGTATAGTTCATTAATATATTTTAGTTGCAAAGACTGGGACCAGATATTAGTGCCCCAGCTCAAACCACAAACATCTCTTACCCTTCCATCAGAGGGAGCTGATGGGGGAGCAGTCCTTTCATTGCCGCAGAGAACAACTTTATGCACTCTGTAGATTTCCTTTCCAACTATTTTCTCCAGGTGCCACCGCCATCCTTACTGACATTAAACTCATGTGCCACTTAATCAAGTTCAGTCAAATCTCCCCTTGCCTTCACATTCCCTAAACTTTCTGTCAGGCTAAAGTTATCTGATATTCCAAAACATTTCCCCCTGTCCATGAGATTACTTCTTATGACATGTTACATGATGTAATCAATTCTGGGTATTCACTTTGACCTTTGTAAGCTTCAAAGCATTTTGACTCAGTTTGGGGGGTGAGGGCTGTCTGATATTTCTCATTAGCTCAATATTATACAGTCTTCCCCAAAAGTTCCTTACTGGGCCTTCTTCAGTGTTGAAGAAATGTACAGCCAATGTAAATTTTAAAAAATGAACCTGAATTAGTTTAATAGAAGTTTCTCAACAGTTTCTCAACTTCTTAATAGAAGTTTCTCAACAGTTTGAGAATGAGACTAGTCACACTGAAGGGGAAAGAAACAAATGTTGGGAAGATGTTAAGAAAGACAACAATCTAATGTTAAGAAGGTTAAGAAATGCTTTTTGTTTGTTTATAATCACTGACCTGATTTCAGTGACTAATTCTTTATGCCTGGGTGACTGAAATGTACTTATTTTAAAGGCTGAAGCTTTACCCACAGAAACAGACTCTGGACAGTCTAGCTGATTAGATACAAGTAGTCTGCTTTATATCTGAACATCAAAGGTGAGAATTCATCAAGAATAAATAAAGCAATCTCTGAGAAATTAAGCCTTAGAAAATAAACGAAACCTCCATGTAGAAAAGAAATGGGAGAATAAATGTTCACCAGGCAAAGATATTTCTTGGTGAGTGAGATTCATTACTCAGTACAGAGCTGGCACCAAAATCCTCTCACCAGTTTAGTTGTCAGGCCACAGATTTGAAAAAGCACCAGTGCTGTTACTGGTACTTTCCCACAGATGGTCCAAGTGCTGTGAAAGTGGGACTACAGGAAAAATATTTAAGATCTTTCCTCATGCAAGGGATGTAGGGTTATAGCCTGCTGAACTAAACCGGCGACATTTCAACCAAAGATTAAGTAATGGGACTTCTAATCCAAAGTGAGCAAAATAAATCCTTATTCTTCCATATCAAAGTGTGCAAAGTGAATTTTACTTTAGTTAAGACATACCCCTGAACATTCACTGTTTCTATTTCAGTTTGTGGAATGCCTACCAAATCAGAGACAATTTTTTGGAAAATTCCTTAAAGCTTTGGGAAAAAAAATATTTTTTAAGTATAATTTTAAGTAGTCTGTAGCTATGATATTTTGAAAGTATGAAGAAAATAATGCTCATTGTGAGATCTAATAACTTTCTTTTGACTGGCTTAAATACCCAGGAAAGGTAGACAAGCCTTGAGGATACTGCTGAAGTGATAAAGGAAGAGTTTAAATTTGCTCACAGGTTCACATTTTCTCCAGCTCTTTTAGCTATTCTAATAACAAGCATGTTCCTTCCGACCAATCGTTCTATCCTGAGTATATAAGATTGCTCTGTCCACCAGAGGGTATTACCCTACTATCAAAAGAGAGAGTAGAGACTCACTTTTATTAACAAAATTCATTAAGACACATTTAAGACACATTCTCATTTTAATACATTCCCCACCCCCCCAAAAAAAAAAAAAAAAAGCAGGAATAGGTGAAATCAATAGTACTCCTCTAGCTGTCACCATCTTGCAAGTGTGTTAAAAATGGCTATTTTAGCCCCCCCACCCCCCCAATTGCCTATAGTGTGGCGAGACAAGGAATTTTTCCAATTCTACATTTTTCATTAGAACTCCTTACAATCAATGCTTTCAGTTTTTAAGCTGAGAAAAATTCTATGATTTAAAGAATAACTTAATAGAATAACTTAATAGTTAAACATGTAACCAACTTTTCTTATAGTCTATGCCTGCATCTGCTTATTACCGACTGCAAGAATATTCAGATAGCAGCAAATCTCTGCAGCACATCAGTGCAGTGATCATCTCACATTTAAAGCAACACATCATTTTCAGATCCTGTTTATAAAAAAAGTCATAGAGAAATGGCACATGGTATCTTAGCTGCCTCTGATTCAGACATTTAAACTTACTGTTTTCATCCTCATTTGCTATAAAATAACTTTTTTTTTTTTTTTCAGGTTTAATTCCTCACAGTTTGATCTCTAACCTATTTTTTTCATTTCCTTCCCACAAGAAATGATATGTTAAAAATCGGTCTATGAACCAATCTTTAGAATGTACCTTTAGAATATTCTTAAATATTCCTATTGTACATGAGTAAATTGCTTAAAAAATCTCCCCACCCCCCAAAAAAAAACCAAAAACCCAAAACACTTTGTGTTTATCATGACATAGTGTGCCTTGGTCTATTAAATTTCAATGAGATTGACATTGAATATGCTATGATTTCTCCAAACTGCTAAAAAGTTTTCATATGGCAGCAAGTAAGTCAAGCTTAAGTTGAAGGTAATACAGGATAATGTTGGATGTCCAGATTGAATCAGCTTCTGCAATGATGGAAATCTGCAACAGCGCACTTGGGTGATGGCTGGAAAGCCACAGGCTATTCAGTAGAGGGAGAGTTCTCTGCTGTATTCACCCCTTACGTCTGAGTTGTTACACTTTTATTGACCATTGTGCAGACTAGGGACTCCTAAGTCTCTTCACCGTTACTAAGACATATTTGCTTCTGGATTTCATTTCAACTCTCTGACTGTTCTTCACCACTACTGCCCTGATGTCAGACTATGCCATAGCAAGTGTTACTCTGAAGTGCCACAGTATGTGTATGTATTTCGGACCACAGTTAATTATTCTCTCTCTCTTTTTATTTTTATTTTTTTTAAATGCAGTTTCTTGGTAATTTGAGAAAAATAATTCTGCTGACAGAATGTACTTCAAACTATATTATGCACTTTGATCTGGGTACTCAGTAAAATTGTTTTTTTTTTTTTTTTTATATTTTTATATTATAAAGCATGGCTTAAATGATTCAAATCATTTTGTGGACAGCTGGAATTAATGATTTAGTACATATACATGACTTGATCTTGGTTAGAAATAGCTCAAACTGCTTTCTCACCATTATTATGCCAGTAGCAATTTCCAGAAAGCCAAGCACAAACTATGAATTCAGGTAGAAGTATATTTCAGCCCTTGTGCAACAACCTAACTCTCAAACAACTCACACAGACTTCCAATATGAAGCTTGAACTAAGAACCCAGCATGGCCCACGGTAGTAGTTGTCCCAGATGGATCAAATATTGCCACATTTGCATTCCTTTGCTATCTCTTTAATCTAAAGAAAGCATTGTGAAAAGAAAACACAAATTCAGGCAAACTCTCTTTTCAAATTCCAGGATCTTTCTAGACTACTTTGCAAAAAAATTATTGTTTAGTAGTTGCATTGAAGCAGCATTTACTGTAAGTATACGTAAAAAAAGATGGTACAATTCATTAACATCAATATTTTTCACTTTTTTTTTTTTAAGTAAAATCTATCAGATTGCCTTGATTAATAAAGTCTTCAAAATCTTCACCTAAAATTAAAACAACCTGAACTGAGCACAGACACACTAGCTCCAAAACAGACAGTGCCCTTTCTCCAACGGTTTAAGAAAACAAACAAATCCCCTCCCCCCCCAAAAAAAAACCAAACAAAACTAAAAACCCATATGGAAAGCAAAGCAATTAAATAATTAAATGGGCACTAAAAACATAAATACAATATCAAGGGAAATAAATTGAACAGTGAAGCAGAAAACATCATTAGAGCCTTCTGGAAAAACACCCAGAATACTAGCTACCTCTTTAAACATATACAAAAGCATATCTGCATACATTTATCTCATTTAATTGATGAAAATACCACAGAACAAGCTGTCATTCAACAGCTATTTTGTAAGCTAAGTCAGTCACTAAACATTTATTTTTCTCAGATTATCTCATAGACTATTCCAGACAGAAAAAAAAAAAAAAAAAGGAAAAAAACACATTTATTGAATATTCTCTATTTTAATCTACTGACTATTTACAGGTTTTAGATGTTAGAACAATTAAAAATATAACAAATAACAAATGATTTGTCTGGTTGTAGTTTATAGAGATGATAACCATTTAAAAAAAATGTGCAACAGTTTAGTAACAGCAGTAGTTATCCAATAAATAGGTGAAATAATACCCATGACAAGATACTGAATCCTGTGTTAAATATTACCAGAAGAAATCTCAATTACTGTTGACAGAACTTCATTAAAATAGGCTTTAATTTGAAGATTTTATTTACAAATTGTTTTAGTAACAATCTTCCTACACACTTTAAGAAAGCATTTTTTTTTTTCATATTAAAGCTTACCTCTTTCTGCAGTACAATACACCCAACATAGGAGGAGAGCTGTATAGCCCAAGAATGACATTCTAGTGACTCAGAAAAGGCATTCAGTACTGTAGCCAACTTTTTTGATTACTTTATGCACTCCTATTTTACTCACTGAGTGACTTCAGGGACTGACCTTGCAAACCATTTATACTGTGAGTGATTTCAGCAGTCACTTCCCCTAACCCTCTTGCAACACACAAGGGTTTATTTTTTTTTATCTCCAAATGTTGCTAAATAAATAAATAAATAAACGCCTGGCAATTTTGAATGACACTGTCCCTCCCTGCGGTGTGCTTGTTTTTACATCATACCCCCCCCACCCCCCAAAAAAAGAAGTTGTACATATAATTTTTTGATGTTCTGTCTTACATGTTTAAAAAACAAACCGAAGTAATATTAAATGTGTGTAAAAATGAACATCTCTACTACATACATTTAAGACCTATGTTGAAAATAACTGAAATACAAAGCAGACAAAAATACAAAGTGATTTACTAACCCTTGGTTCTTGCATAAGATAGCCCACTACTCAGATCAGAGGTATTTCATCAAATAACCTTCACTGATGCTGAAGAATTTGTTTCAGTATCACATGAGAAATTCCAAGATGGAGAAGATGTGAATTAGTGTAATAACTGTAATATGGATAATGAAGTGTCCAAAGAATAATGATACGGATTGTGCAAAAAGATGAACCACATGGTAAACTGAGCTAACAGAGGAACTCTTCATGGATTCATGTTAGCAACAGTCTTATTAATACTTTCCCTAAATGTCTTGGCTTTAGAAGTGCACTCCACATAGAAGGGGAGTTACTTGACATTGAGAATTTGGAAAAAAATGTAAGATTACAAAGCGTTCTCAGGAGACAGATGAAAAAACAGCTGCAGACCTCTGTATTGGGTTTATGTGACAAGGTTTTGGTAGTAGGGGGCTGCTGGGGTGGCTTCTGTGAGAAGAGTCCAGAAGCCGCCTCATGTTAGATAAGGGCCAGTTTCAGCCAGCTCCAAAGGGCCCCACCGCTGGCCAGAGCCGAGACAATAAGAGAAGTTGTTTGTGCCTCTGTGAGAGCAGATTTAAGAAAGGGAAGGAAACTGCTGTACAACAGCAGCTGGGAGAGTGAGGGGTGAGAAGCAGCCCTGCAGCCCCCAAGGTCAGCGCAGGAGGTGCTCCTAGCACGGAGCAGAAGTTCCCCTGTGGCTTGTGGAGAGGCCCCTGGTGGAGCAGGCTGTCCCCCTGCAGCCCATGGGTCCCACACGGAGCAGATCTCCACGCTGCAGCCCGTGGAGGAGCCCCCGGTGGAGCAGGTGGATGTGGCCTGGAGGAGGCTGCGGCCCATGGAGAGCCCCCGCAGGAGCAGGCCCCGGGCCGGAGCTGCAGCCCATGGAGAGGAGCCCACGCAGGAGCAGGGGGTCTGGGGGGAGCTGCTGCTCGTGGGGGACCCGTGCTGGGGCAGTTTGCTCCTGGGGGATGAACGCCATGGTACGGAGCCATGTGGGAGCAATTCTTGAAGAGCTGCTGCCTGTGGGAAGCCCACGCACGATCAGTTTAGGAAGGATGGCATCCTGTGGGAGGGACCCCATGCTAGAGCAGGGGCAGAGAGTGACCATGAAGGAGCAGCAGAGATGAAGTGTTACAGACTGACTGCAGCCCCCATTCCCCATTCCCCTGCACTGCTTGAGGGGAGGACGTAGAAGAGGGTACATGGGGGGAAGGTGTTTATAGTTTGAGTTTCTCACTGCTCTAGCTTGTTACTAATAGGTAATAAATTACATTAATCTCCCTATGCTGAGTCTTTTGTCCATGACAATAATTGTTGAGTGATCTCCCTGTCCTTATCTCAACCCTTGAGACCTTTTCATTGTATTTTCTCTCCCCTTTCCCTTTGAGTAGAACCACCACAACCACACACTGGTATGTAGTGATGTCTGACTGGCATGGAGAATACATAGATGTGTGCTCCCAAAAAAACACGTAACATATCCTCATGATGACTGGCTTAGGTAGCCTACCGGTATAGGTTAAGAGAGTGTGTTCAGAAGAGAGATCCCAAATCAAGCCTGAATTCCAAAGCAGTGAAAACTTTTTTTTTTCTTCTCAAAATACAGCTGGAGTTTTTTTGTTTGGTCTTCTATTTATTTACACCTAAGCTGTGTTTCCAGTTACCTGTTCAAAGGAATAGCCTTACTGAAAACTAGCATTCAGTTGTTTCATCTACAAGAAATCTGCCAGACAGTAAAACACCTCTTCCTTCCCCTCCCTCTTTCTATTGTCAAGTGGTTCATAAGTGGAAAATGATCTCTCGCCCTGCTCCATGACCCTGTGATGATTGGTCTGCAACCATTTTGCAGGTACCAGCGCATACCTGATCGATAAAGAGAATTTTTTTGCGCCTGTCTAAACTGAGTTCTAAGAAACACCTCCTCACAGAACAGCACTGACCAAATCTATAATTCTTTTTGTTCTGTGATACAGAACCATGGGCTTCTGCATACAACAGTGCTCTTAACTGCACCAGGATAGTCTCGTTTGTCTTCTCTGTGCCAATCTCACTGCTTGCATTTACGCGTTTCTGTACCAGTGAGCTGTTGAGTCCAAAAGCAAGTTTCCTTGCAGTGGGAAGGAGCTACTCGCCAGTCAGCCTCACCTCACTGTCCAGTAGGGTCATGGAAGAGATTCTTCTGGACATTATGCTGAAGTATATGGAAGACAGAGAGATGATTAGAAGCCAGCATGGCTTCACCAAAGGCAAATAGTGCCTGGCTAATCCAGTGGCCTTCTCTGATAGAGTGACTGCATCAGCAGAGAGGGAAGAGCAACTGACGACATCTATCTAGACTTCCTGTAAGGCCTCTGATATGGTCCCCCAGAACATTCTTGCCTCTAAATAGGAGACATATGGACTGGATGGATGACACATTAGATAGATAAGGAATTGGCTGGATGGCCATATCCAAAGAGTTACAGTCAATGGCTCAATGTCCAAATGGGAACCAGTAACAAATGATGTCCCTCAGGAGTCCATACTGGGACTAGTACTGTTTAATATCTTTTTTAATAACATAGATAGTGGGATTGAGTGCACCCTCAGGAAGTTTGCAGACCGCACCAAGCTGATTGGTGCTCTTGATAATGCTACAGGGAAGGGATGACATCCAGAGGGACTTTGATGGGCTTGAAAAGTGGGCCCAGGTGAACCTTATGAAGTTCAGCAAGGCCGGGTGCAAGATCCTGCACCTGGGTCAGAGTAATCCTCAACATCACTACAGACTGGGTGATGAATTGATTGAGAGCAGCCCTGCAGTGGAGAACTTGGGGGTGTTGGTTGATGAAAAAATGGATATGAGCTGGCAAGATAGGCTTGCAGCCCAGAAAGCCAGTTGTATCCTGGACTACATATAAAGCAGCATGGTAGTAGGTTGAGGGAGGTGATTCTCGCCCTCTGCTCTCATGAGAGCCCACCTGGAGTACTGTATCCAGTTCTGGGGTCCCCAGTACGAGAAAAATATGGACCTATTATACAAGGTCTATGGAAGCACAATGAAAGTCGCTGAGAAAGTCACTGTCTTCCAGCAAGGAACTTGTGATGCTTAGTAATAGCAGTTCAGCTAGTCTCTGCTGGAATAGCACCTCTGACTGGTATAATTTCAGCATATTCTGACAGCATGCTTGCTGTCACACCTGATTCTAATGATATCAATACAGCTTGTAGCATTCTAGAAACAGTCACAGTTTTGCTCAAAAATCTTCACAAAAAAGGTCCTATCCTACTATCTTAATAGTGAGATTATCTTTCCATTGTCAACAACTATTTGTCTCTCCCACTGGTAGAGAACTCCAATTCATGACATTACATATCACATAATACGTACAATTACAACCTAATGGTGTAACAGGGAAAAATTGCCCAGTTTGCTTAGGCATGTAATTAACTGGCAATCACTGAGCTATACATTCGGGATCAGTATCAGCAATACATCAGATAGGACACTTAACAGAAAAATGCTAATGAGCACCTAACAAATTTCTAAATGTCCTTTCACTACCAATCTCCAAAGTTTCTATTCATACACACAAATCCATGTGCACCTATTCACAAAGAGTTATATTCACAGTCCCCCTCTCACATAGCTCCTGTTGGAGATGTGGGTTCTTAACACGTACTTTTACTGCTCATCAAAATCTGTTAATGCACGTACTGGGGAGTAAGCACCACCCAAGGTCACAAACACATACAGGTGTGCATACCTACATGTTGCGCCCTGAACTGTCTCTACCCTCACTGGATGCAGGTTGCTTGTATTTGATGGGGGAGATGCTCCAGCTGGCCTAGGGAAAAGTCATGATGTTGGTGGGCCAACGTTCAAGATCGTAAAGCCCAGCTGCTCTGCTTTTGACAGCTGCTCTGTTCCCACTGTTCTCCCTCCTGCTACAAACTTTCCTTCGTTCCTTGTAACACCTGTCCAAACTGGGACCTCCCTTGTTTCAAAAATTACTCTGAAACTCCTTTGTTACTGTTTAAGCTGGCTTATAGTCATCAACCCTTCAAACGTGATCAGCTGTGGCATATGCAGTCTCATACACTTTTGGGTGCTTTAACTCAGATTCACATCTTAATGGCTGTTTTTCAGGCCATTTCACTAAGGGTGGTATACGTAAGCACCAATGCAAACAGAAAAGCAATTTTAGGATTTATTTGAATATTGCTTTATCTTCTCCTAATACGAAGTATATATTAACACGTTCAGGTAGGATTTTGCAGCCATGAGGGGAGACCTATCATGTCCACTTCTAAATTTGTACTTTAAATGTTATATTACAAATTTGACATTTTCTGTAATTTTTATTACGAATTATTGTAACTTTACTATAAATTACAATAATCTTTATTATAAATTTGCAACATGTAAGTATGCACACCTGTGTACATGACCTTGTGTGGTGCTTATTCCCCAGTATATGCATTAACAGATCTTGATGAGCAGTACAGGTACACATTAAGAACCCACATCTGTTTAATTGCCATCTCATTCTCCTAGCTCAGTACTCTGTAGTCAAAAGAAAAGCAAAAGTTACTTGCAAAAGTGCTCTTTGCAAAAAAATTATCTCCTACATAAAAGCGGTTGTCACTATCTCTAGTTTAAACTAAGTTCTATTCACAGCCAAGTGAAGATCTACTGGAAGGCAGTTCAGAGGATATCACCATTTCCTCCCACGTTGCTCTGCCCTGCCACAGTGCTGCCATCCTAATTGTTCCTATAGTTTCTGTACTGGTCACCATGGATGTCAGAGCACTGTGGCATGCAAGGGCCAGGGGTAGCCCTGAAGTGGATACAGCTCCTTTTTGGATCTGTGCTATGGTGGTTCAGCACATAAGAATACATAGATCAGGTGATATTGAATGCCCTGTGTCTAAAACAGCATTACAAGGTTCATGCTTGCAATACAGAATCATGCTCACCAGGCTATGTAAAGCAGGCTATCTACCTATCAAGTTTTCAGTTTAACTAAACAATTGAAACAAACAAACAAACACAAAACCTTCTCCAGTTTTTGATACTTTGAGAGGAATTATTAAATTGAAAATTCACCAAATTTCTCCTTCTACCCTAGCTTTACAGTGACCTTAAAACTCTGTTCTCACTTTGGGCTATTTCAGTCTGTTACCGTTTCTGAATCACTATCAAACCTTTCGCTCCAGCAGAACAGTCTGTATACTGCACAGTCATTTACCAAATGTGGAAAGGAAGACTCCAAGAATATTTTTTCTTTGAAGTTTAAATAAACATTTTTCCTGTAGTTTTTGTATGCCAAACATTGCAGTATTGGACTCCAAAATGTGTATCAGGCAGTAAAATGAAGAGATGCAAAATCAACATGAAAAACACACAGTAAGAAAATAAATAGGATCGTTAAATCTTTAGAGGTTTATAAGAATACCAGGGTACTTCTTTTGGAACAAGCTCCTGGTATAGTCTGAAGCTGGTGCTGCTGCTTGTAGTTACGGTTAAAAGCTTTTGTAAAGTTTCATTATATATTAATAATATTCCCCCAAAGGCTGTGCCCTCTTGAAGGACAATTTAAACTATCAGCAACTACTCCTGTTTGCATGTCCAGCATACAAACCAGCTACCTAGCAAAGAGATGACATAAGCATTTCTTTCTGTAGAAACACTGTAGAAACTTACAGGATATTGATGGTTATTTAGGCTATGGTCATACACAGACTGCCCTCCTCATTCTCCTTATGGTAAGATTCAGAATGAACCAAAACTGGATCTTATCCCTAATAGCTAAGAATCTAATAAGCCACAACAAATGTACATTTAAACAAACAAAGAAGGTTCAAACCAATATGTTCATGTCGACCTAACTTACTACTGAGATCTTTTTGAGAAAAGGATGCGAAAGACATCAGAGTGGCATTGCTATGGTAGTTCCCTTGCAGCAAGGGAGAAGTAAGAAAATGATGATGCTTTCAAATGTGTGGGAACAGAGACTATTGTTAGGGAAAGATGCAAGACAGAAGTAAACATTTGAATAGAAAATGACACAATAGAATACAGAAAAGTCCAGGCAGCCCTTAGAAGTGAAATGGAACTAAGTAGTGGATCTTTTATCTAACAGATACAATGTTATGGTGACAAAAATGGGGAAGGTAATCAAGGCTGCCTTTAGCTGAGCAGCAATAAACATAAAATTATGGGCCTAGGAAGGAATACATTTTAGATTATATGAAATAAATGTGCAAGAAATAGATCTAACTAGATTTAAAATGATAGTCTCAAGGTCCTGTGGGCCCTATAATTGTTGCAATGCTCAGCAACATGCCCTTTGCTTTCTACCAACCTCAAGAAGCACAAGTATTGGGTAAAAGTAAAATAGAATGCTACAACCAACAATCAAAGGTCATTTTGCCCTCTTGCTACTAAATAAGAACCCACTTGGGCAACATGCCCTGAGCTATAGCTAAGTTTTATAGTGGTGATATATATGCTTTTTAGACATATATTCAAAATTGCCGTCTACAAGCTTTCATGCTTAAACCCAATAAGGCATCCTCTAGCTAATCATTTTACACTGTTGTAATTTTTAGTCCTATACTCCATATTAGTAAACAATAGTTTTGTATTGTGGTAGTCAAAGAGGGGAAGTCCTCAAAATAGAACTCTCACCAGTGTCTGATATTGGCTTGGTTTAGCCTCTCACATCCATTCGGACTGCTGGATGCTGTGACCCTCAGTCCAGCACACCTAACTTTTTTCCTACAAGGCATCTATGTTCTGTACTTCAGAACACATCTATGTGCTCTTTCCATTTGAGCTTTGCACCTATTAGTTTCTTGCTTTTTAAAAAGATAGTAACTTTTTTTTTTTTAATAAAAGTACTGTTTTCTGAGGAGTATACTCCCCCCCCCCCCCCCCCGAATCTCTATTTTCTGAGACAAATAATATTTATCAGGAAAGACTCTTCATTTCAGAATTATAACTAGGCACATTTTAACAGAT
Source organism: Anser brachyrhynchus (assembly GCF_964034855.1). NCBI lineage: Eukaryota > Metazoa > Chordata > Aves > Anseriformes > Anatidae > Anser > Anser brachyrhynchus. The sequence continues at coordinate 25,623,601 of NC_137702.1, read as the reverse complement.
AATGTCATTGTGATTTTTTTCTATTGAAAATTCTACCTTTGGAGGGTATTTTGGAAGTGAAATTGCAGATAAGTTAATCAAATATTGTTTAAATACAATTTACTTATCTAAACCACTGTTCATTTTATGTTCTGTGAATAATGAGTCCCCAAAATTTCCATTCAGCTGGCAAAGCTGCAGAATTGTCTCGTGTGCTTTCCAGTGGTGCCAGTACTCTAGGCCCTTGTTACAGTCTTAACTGTGAAACCACACAGACACACTCAAAGAGAGTTGATCAACTTGCAGTAATGTGAAAGTAGAGTTTGAAGAGTTCTCATTAGCTACATATACATCCAGATATTTCTTGGTTCTGGGACAGGGGAGGTGGAGGGGATATCTGAGAAATAAGCACCAGGGCAGAAAAAAAAAAAAGCTTCAAAATAAGTTTGAGTTTTTATCATTTATTTTTCAGTTAAACATTTATTTTTAATCAATCAGAGAAAGCATGCCAACTTTACAAAAAAGACATTTCCTCTTACTGTTTTTCACTACAGCCTAGACTATTGGCCTATGGGAAGTGTCTCGTATATGCCTACTTAGTGAGTTAACTGAATATCGAAGACAATATTAGTCTATCATCTTCCTTAAAAGGATAATACATGAAAATTACTGCTGTGTATTACAGAAGCATTTAAAATAATTTAGTATGCACTTGTTTCATACATACCCTTTTCTTCCTCACCTTTTGTTTGAGAAGCTTATCTTTAAGCTGTGTTCTTTCTTGTCTAACCACAACCTAATAACAGTATTTAGAAGAATAAAAACAATAGGATCATAAGCTTATCAGATATGTCAGACAACGTTTATTGTCTCTGAATCTGGTATACAATTGAAAAGCAATGGAGGGAACAGAAATTAAGAAGTGTGTCTGATAAAGACTATTTCATCTCCACAATGCAAAGGACCATCAACACTTCAAGACATCAAAATGCACCAGTTTATCACAGGCAACATTCTACTCTGTTTGCAGTCAGGTTTTGCTTTGATTTACCTGAAGTAAGTATCAACAAGTTGTAAGTATCAACACCAACAGCAAAGAATGTTCCAGTGTCAGTAAATAAACTAAGTAATAATAAAAACATACAATCTTTTTGAGGAAGGTATCAAAAACTAACCAGATAATCTGATTTACTTGATTACAGCAGAATGCACAATTCAGACTTAGGTAAATGGGAAGGACATCTTAAATTAAGAACAGTATTAATAAATAATATATACCTCCATATACACTGCAAGTGTTCCAAAACATACAGAAGTCATTGACATTGTGCCAGCATATGCTTTTACCTATACACCACCAAAAATATGAGTAACCCAAAAAGGAAACTTAAATGCTTTTTTTCTATTTTCCATATCTTAGTATGAGCCAAGACTTATATATAATCACTAGCAAAAAACTCAGCAACAAAGTTCTTACTCTGCCTCCCTTAATCTTCAGGGTTAAGCACCTGGAATGAGTTACCCACCTGTACCCAATCAGTAAAAAAGTTTAAAGAAGAAAGATTAATTCAAGTCTATTTTCAGTTCCCAAGACTGTGTCACAGGTGTTTCTGATGCTTCTCAGGACTGCCATGCCCCAGGATTACAAACTTAAATTTGTTCCTAGAAAGAAGTGAGTGTGGCTCACAGCTTTTCTTTAACACTTAAGCATAGCAGAAAGAAATCCTAGCTTTAGCATAGTGACCCAGTAAAACAGCTTGTGTATAAGAGCATTTATCTCCATGCAGAAGATTCAGTGTCTCTTCAGCTTGAAGATGTTCAAGGGGGTTTAAGTCCTAATCAAAATATTAGATTCAGATAACTAAAAACCTAGCTCTGTCCAATTTTATACGCTTAAGAACTTTTCAGAGTGACTAGGCCTCATACTGTCAGAAAGGAAGAACACAGTTATTTTATAATGCAAAGAGTTTATATTACTTCAGAGAATAAAATTAAGCTTCTGTATATATTGAGTGACTATAGACTCAGTTATGAGTTTGCCTTTTATTTACTCTGCTCGACTATTTACCGGGGTGTTAGTATGCCAGATACCTACTACCATTTTGAAAAGCATTTCTGTGGTAGAAGAAGTGCAAAAGCTTCTACTGTTACTTAGCTCCTCAAGCATGAAAACAAATGTTAGATTAATCAATTAGGGTGGAAAAATTAATGAGGCTGTTAGAAGATACAGTAGACACACAATTAATTTCTCATCTGACCAATGATTCACAGACTTCAGAAAAGGACTATAGTTAGCCTAAACCCTGTTTTACTTGTACAACAGATCATTATAATATACAGTTTCCCTCTGCTTGAAGTGAAGGAATAAACATAGAGACCAAGGAAGTTTTCGCAAGATGAGAAGACACAGGGACAGAGCGAGGAAACAATGTTTTCTAAGAAGAGACACCTTGCTCAGGTGGAGAAACAGCTAAGAAAGAAAAAAATTAACTGCACATAACAAATATTCTAATGGAGAAAGATCCTGTACTTTTTTGTTTGTTTTTAAACTAGAGTTTTAGAGAACTCTGACTTCAGAATGCAGCATAGTAAAACTGGCAAGAATGTGGCAGCAGGCTAATTCACGATTTTATTTATTTCTCATATCAGCCAAAGCAAAGAGTGACTTACCTTTGAACTGTTGACACATATGTGCATCTGTCTTGCTTAATCTAACAAGCCCTTATGAGAAGCACGTTGTGAATTCTGAATGCAACAAGCTCTGAAAAAGGGTAAGCATCATACCCCTGTGCCACACCTGCCATGCTTCAGCTGATCCCATATTAGCTTTTAACTAGCTTACTTTCAACACAAAAATCCAACTGGATGGAAGATAGAAGGCTCAATCTTCAATGCACAAAACGAATGTAAGCATCTAGTTAAGCATGCAGTATTTAGACCACATTTAGGGATTAACTTCTCACTTCATCCCAGAGCCAACAAGGACTAAAAACCTCATCCACACTTAAACACTGCACCAGTGTCACACTGTGCGTGACTTCATTTTAATAAGGAAATGCTACCACTGAAAAGCTTAGGTGAAGACCTAAGGGCAAATCATGACAGTCAGGGAAAATGTAACAGTATTTTTGTTTAACAAAGCTGTGGCATTAGATACCGAGTATGACTATAATACATATGACAGTCTAGATTACGGTGTACCTTTAAGAGGAAATCTAAAAAACTTTCTTTGCTATTTCAATTTGGACAGTGAATTCAAACAGATCTTCATATTGGTAATATGCAGTTCCTCAGTCACGTGGGAAGTTGGAGTATTTACTAGAGTATATCCCATTTTC